>NC_137006.1:2385000-2387500 GCF_032717465.1 Coenobita brevimanus | reverse complement strand
TTATCATTACTGCATTATCATTTTTATTATTTTTTTATTACTATTATTATTACCATCATCATCATCATCATTACTGTTATTATTATTATTATTTTCCCATGTCAATATTTTCCTCACTCACTTTCCACTTCTATCGTTCAAGGCCTCACGTGCTCTTCTCACATTGCACGAGCACGCACGTGAGGGTATGTGAAGGCACGAAACATTTTGGTACGAAATATAATGCGGAATATTGATAGTGGAAATTATTTAAAGAGAGAGAGAGAGAGAGTATAGTAGCAGTAGTAGTAATGATAATAATAATAATGTAATAATAATAATAATAATAGCACATGAAGAGAACGTGAACCCGGTGGACTGCAGGCTGAACTTACCATCCCGGAGTTTACCATCATCTACTTGTATAACCAGGCAGCTCCACCGGCCGGCTAAATCAGTGCCACCATGTGAAGGCGCCAAATGAGAGAGAGAGAGAGAGAGAGATCCAACCGTTTCAGCCCGTCTTGGACCTTCTTTGTTGTTAATCCCCCCCCCCGCTTCCCCTTCCCTCCCCTCCCAAGGTAGAGATTAACACGAGTGATTTCTTATGGGAGCTGTCTAATTACCCCCCTCCCCCCCTCTACCCCTCTCTATCTATCTATCTATCTATCTATCTCACACACACACACACACGTTCTCTCTCTCTCTCTCTCTCTCTCTCTCTCTCTCTCTCTCTCTAGGTGAAACGAAATACCAATACAGTAATTTTTATGGTGTAGGCTTCGTGGTATTATTATTATTATTATTATTATTATTTGTAATAGGATGATTTAAGGAAGAAAATGGATTAAACAGGAGATATTAATATTGTATGATGTAGATTTGTTGTTGTTGTTGTTGTTGTGTTTGATAGTGTTTGAGTTTTTTTTCTTATCTGTCTTCTCTCTGCCCCTCCACTCACATAGAGCTCCCCCTTTCCCCTCCTCCCCCCTCTCCTTTCCCTCACCAACCCTCTCCCTGCCCGCATCTCTCCCCTCCCCTCCTCCCTCTCCCCCTCCCTCACCCCCTCTTCTGTCTCATTCACTATCCACTCACCTTCCTATCCTACCCATAGCTCCTCCCAGAAACACCCCCTCCTTCCGTTCCCTCCCCCTTCCCCTCCCTTCTACCCTTTTCCTCCTCCTCTTTGAATCTTTCCTTAATCAGTCAGCCTGTGCTCCTTGCCTTGGACGCATCTTGGCTCTGTGTCTCCAAAGCATCGCGCATATCTGGCCATTTTGTTACCGTTCATAGCTTAGTTTGACGAGAAGTGACGTTACCCCTTGTGCTGTGATTCCGTTTTCTGTTGGGTTGTTTTGGTTACGCGTGGAAAGTGGGCAGACCGTATGTGTGTATAGTGCAGCACAGTTTTGATTTCGTGAGCTGCTGAGAATTTATGTCCAAGTGATTTGGGTTGATGTGATGGTGTGAGAGGAGGAGGAGAACGAGGACGAGGAGAGGTGGAGAGACAGGAGTGAAGAGGAGGGAGAGGACAGGAGGAAAAGGGAAGAGTGAAAATTGCTGGGAAAGACAGTGTGTGGAAACGAAAGTGAACCGAGAAATTAAGAGAGAAAGGGGAGGAGGAGTGGTGTATTGAGAGAGAGAGAGAGAGAGAGAGCAACGATGGATGAAGGAAAGGAAGAAAAACCGAAAGTAAGAGGAAGAGGCTGGGGACGAGGAGATGGAGGGAGAGGAAGAGGAGAAAGTGCCTGGGAGAATAGTCACGAAGAAGTGCGTCCGGGGAAGGGTAGCCAGGGATGGGAGGAGGAGGGATGGGAGAGGTGGTGGCTGGAGTGGTATGGGAGGGGAGGGAAGCAAGACACAGCCCGTCACTTAACCCGTTGCATCGCCCTGGTAAAAGCGCGTGTTTATTTTTGTTTATCTGCCCCTTAATGCATCTAATTCACTAACTTGTTTTGTGTTAGATGTTTCCCTAGCTAACTTAAGCGCATGGTCTGTCTGTCTGTGCATTTTCGTTTGTTTATCACTGCATGCTTCTTGGCTGTCCTTATCACATTCTAGTAGTTGAGTTACTCTTCTAGGAGCCGCCTTCTGCACTTATCCTCTCTTATGTTCTTATGAATGACCAAATAAATCAGCGAATGAAATAATGAATAAATGAATGGATATGTGTCTCATTTTAACTGCATACGTGGATATTATTATTATTATTATTATTATTATTATTATTATTTTCTTTTTGATATTTCTCCTCAATACTTCTTCAAAAATTTTCGACTCGTTATTATTGTCCTCTGCTTGCTTATGAGTCTTGTTTGTGTGTTTGTTTTTGTTTCTTGCTGTTTGTGATTGTGTTTTTGATTGATGCTAATTTTATGTTTCTCTCTCTCTCTCTCTCTCTCTCTCTCTCTCTCTCTCTCTCTCTCTCTCTCTCTCTCTCTCTCTCTCTCTCTCTCTCGTGTAATAATGTAAAAAATATTTGGAGTTCTTTAAGGGTTGGTGTATGAAGTTTGGATTGAAG
>NC_137006.1:2260000-2375000 GCF_032717465.1 Coenobita brevimanus | reverse complement strand
TCAATGGCCTAATAGGACTAATATATAGGATTGAAATTGGCGCGATAAAAGGATTGTCGTAGAATCTTTGAAGGACCTGGTGGAATAATATTGTGTGGAGAGGGAAAAAATGTTCCCCTATCTAGCAGAAGTGTGTGGTAGGGATTACTGAAGAGGGTTTGAAAATGGCGGGAAAGAATGATTTTTGAACTTCGGAGAATTGTTTTGTTACTGGAAAATATATTGAATGGAAAAACAGAAATTTCCCCAAGCACAAGTGTAAGTTATCCTCGTGCGTGGTCGTGTGGTGGTGTATAGTGGTGGAGTGGAGATGCAGATGGCGGGAAGAAGAATGGTTTTAGAAATGTGGCTGAATTGTTGTACGTCTGGGAAATATATTGCATATAAAAATATGAAAATTCCCGTAGCGCAAGTGTGTGTTATCGTGGAGTGGTGTGGTGTGGTGGTAGCGGCATGGTGTGGTGTGGTGTGGTGTGGTGTGCGGCGCGGTGCACAGAGGGCAGCACGGGGCTCCCAGGGTGCACCGCGGCTCTGCCATGCGGCCGGTGCGGCAGCCATCTTGGATTATCTAGGTCGTCTCCCTTAGGCAAAAGTCCTTAATCTCAGTAAGTTTTTCCGCTGTTGTTACAGTCGCAGGGGCGTGTGCGGGTGCCAGGGACTGTGCAGGGTGTTGGTGCACCTGTAGGAGGGCAGAGGGCGCCAGTACAGGTGCGGGAGGGGCGGGTAGGGTGGTGAAAACTGGGGCAAGGGTCGGTGGAGCGGGAGATAGGGCGGCTGGTGTACCTTGTTGTGGCTCCGAGGCGGGCTTGGTGGTCTTACACAAGGCCTCGTCACCGCCCTGCCACCTCGCCACCACCGCCCTGCCGCAGCAAAGCGGCGTATTTAACCCTTAGCTGGCGAAATAGGGAGGGTGAGGCGTGTAGGTGAGGGTGGGAAGGGTGATCAAGTGGCTGGCATGTTTTGTGGTCATGGTTGTTCTGCCTGGCTAGAGTCGCCTTCACTGCCTCGCCTCCCACGGTCCTCAGGCTCCCCTTTTTTCCCTCTGAGCATGTGGAACCGCGGTGGAGGGCTTTGTGAGGTGGAACAGTGGGTGGTGGTTGGCGTAGCAGACCACCACAATGCAGGGGGAACAGCTGTTGAACCTGCACTCCACCATTACCCCAGTCCCAGTCATCTACCACCACTGACACGCAATAATATCACACCACCAGGCCATTTGAGGCGTAATTTCGGGGCTGGTGAATATTATGTAGGTATTATATAAGTTGCATCATCCATATTGCCACCCCCGTCCTCGATACCACCACCAGCCACCATTTCCCCCGTCCTCGTCATCTACCTTTACTGACACGTAATTCTATCACACCATTAGGCCATCTTGGGTGTAATTTACGCTGTGGTGGATGTTATATAAGTTACATCATCCACTTTACCACCACCTTACGTCCTAACCACCATTTCCCCACTTCTCCTCATCTGCCATCACTGACACGCATTTATATCACATAGTTTGGCCATTTGAGGCGTAGTTTAGGCAGTGGTCAGTGTTTGAAAAGTATTATATAAGTTGCATCATCCACTTTCAACCCCCTCCCATCTTTTGTCCACCACAGCATCCATCCACCACCACTCCTACCACAACATGGCTTTACATATTGTCCTGCCAGTTTTACATGCAGTGTGGTAGCAGTTTAAACCCAGTGATTGTGGTAGTTAGACTTAGATGATGGCATGACTGATTTTTATCTTATTTTTGGAAGTTGTTAGGCTTCTTATATGGTAGTGTTGTGTTAGTCACCTTTACCTACATCCTTACTATTATTATTATTATTATTATTATTTTGGGTGATAAATTTATGTATGTATTTTTTTTATATCAAGTTTTTTGGGTACTTTTTCTTGCATCATTTTTCAATAGTCATCTTGGTCTCGTGCCACTACAAAATTTTTCAGATGATACCGATATATTTAATGCAAAATTTGGATTATTTACGTGGTTGTGCTGATATGTATTTTTGTGTATATTTTTGCTTCGTGTTTCCATTTTGTATTAATCATGCTTTACTTTGGCCTCATGCTACTACTATACACAATTTTCTGGTAATACTGTGACTATTTAGGGTTGTTTACTAACTGGAGTATGTATTTATTTTTGCCTCTTGTTTATAATTGTTTAGGTGTTTTCTGTTGTGACTTTTTTTCCATACCATTGAATTTTATGAAGCAGTCTAATGTTCGTTTTAATTTTTGCTTTTCGTGCCCTAATTTCAGGTACCCCTGTAGATATATTTTTTTTCCATGAATTTGTTATTTACTACATGCTTTTTTTTTTTTACGTAGCACAGTACTACATTCTTCATATTCTCGTGAATTTCGTAACTGTCAGATTTTCACACAGTACATGACGTGACATTGCATAATCGAATTTCCCTTTGTTCCCTTATTTTATTTGTACTGCATTTTGTTTAGTGTTATCTGTTCACATTATCTTCACCTTGAATTTGGTATGAGTTGGTAGATTTGTAATATGACTTTGCATAATAATCGGGAGTTAATTTATGCATTCTTAATCCGCTTAGGCCATGAATGTCACGTGGATTTATTTTTTCCTAGTGATAAATTATGCAGATTAGAAGAAGGCTGTTTGTTTGTGGTCACCCTATATGGGATTTATGTGCCTGGTTATAGATAGATAAATAAAACTTACAGTGAAGGACATGAATTAAGACTTTCTGACACTTAAAGACTTTCATACATCTCAAACCTGTTCACTATCTACCATTTGAGCTGGGGACATTTTGATATTAGTAGTATTGTTATTTATTATTGCTGGCTCCTGAATATTTTAAGTCTCTATCTATCTATCTATTGCCAGACGCCTCAATCCCGTTTGGGGTGGCCACAAACAAATCGACTCCAAGTCGCCCTGTTCCCGCCATTTCACTGCCCTGCTCCCAACTCACACCCCCCTCTCTCATATACCTCTCCACCCCATCCCTCCATCTCATCCTCGGCCTCCCCCTTCCCCTTCCCCCCTCCACCTCACTCACATACACTCTCTTCGTCAGTCTTTCACCCTCCATCCTCTCCACATGGCCAAACCACCTCACTGTGTTCCTCATAACGCTTCCTATCACATCCACACCACAATGCTCCTTTATATCCTCATTCGTCAGCCTCTCTCTCCACGTGACTCCACAGGCTCCTCTTAAATAACTCATTTCCACTGCTCTCACTCTTGTCTTGTGTCCTTCCAACAATGTCCAAGCTTCACTTCCATACGTTAGAGTTGGTATCACAATACTGTCATGTAGTAACTTTTTCACTTCCATGCTCATTTCCCTGTTTCTTATCACTGCTTTCAAAGAACCAGCAACCTTTCTTCCCTGCTGTGCCCTTTCAAGCACTTCACCCTCCAAACCTCCATCCTTACTCATCACACTACCCAAGTACTTAAACGTACTCACATTTTCCAATTCCTCACCATCCAACCTTGCTGCACATTCACTAACTTCACCTCTCTCAAAGACCATCACTTTACTCTTCCCTACATTCACCTTTAGATTCTGTTTCTTACACACTCTCCCAAACTCATCCACCAAGCCTTGCAGCTCCCCTTCGTCTTCACTCAACAACATAGTATCATCTGCAAACAACAGTACAGGGAGTTTCCAAACACTATCCTCTCTCACCAGGGCCACTCCAACTTATTTTAAGTATAGGGTACATATTCTTACTTGAGGGTTTGCTGTTCTTAAGTTGCTTTTACCTTCAATTGCCCCAGTTTTTCATCCTTTTGCAGCTTTTTTCATATAACTTATGTCTGTTTGTGTATAGCCAGATGCCACAATTCCGTAAGGGGTGGCTGTTCGTCTTTGCGTTAGTTACTGGCTGAATTAGTACGGTATTATGGTTTTACATTCTTTCTGTAGACTTCATTGATAGGCACCGTATTCTAGTGTTTGTCTTTTTCTAACTCAGCCTTCAAGTTGGAGTTAGGGAAGTTTCAGGCCAAGTTGCGAATGAAAAGAGCCTAGTTTATATTCATCAGTAATTCATGTTATTGTTTTATTTTCTCATTATTCATTCATTGTGATTTCTCTGTTAATTAGGTTATTTCTTTATCTTGAACCCGTTATTAATCATCTTTTAAGTTCATTTATAACACCATCAGTGTGAGAAAAGAAAAAACTAACAAGGACGTCACTTGAATTGTGTGAAGTGGCCTTGACTTGGCTGAATAGAATTGCCAGGAGGTTAGCAGTAATGAAATAAGAGGTTTCAATGAATGGTTAATATTTGTATCCTTTTACATTATATAGTGTTAAACCTGATGAAGTTCATGTTTTCAAAGTAAGGTAAAGGATGTTATAGATGTGTACAGTACAGTGTTTCCTAAATTATATTAGTTTTTATTTAAGTTGCTTTGAAAGTTCATATTTTATACTGTTACCCAGACTATACAATATATTTTAAGTTCACGTTTTTGAAGTAACAAATGTCGATTATGGATGTACAGGCCACAGTACTTTTTAATTTATATTCGTTCACATTAATGTTGAAAAAGTTGCTGAAAGTTAAATTGTTGTGAAGTTACTCAGGCTCGTTATTTTGGTGAAGCTGACAAATCTGTCCTTTTCTAGTTAACCGGGTTTATGATAATTATGGATGTGTGCTGTACTTTGTCTTGCACTAATATTGAAAATGGCTGTGAAGGATTAACATTGGCTTACTTTTATTTTATACATTGTTACATCTCACAAATATTACCTTTCTGAGTTACCCTGTTTGATGATGGTGGATGTGGTCAGTATCTGACATTAATTTTTGCTTTACCTGAATATTGGCATAATCTCGTCTTTTGCATACACTTGTACTGCCCATTAACTTTGTCTTTTAAATGCCAGACTATCATGATAATTTTCCTTACTTGTCCCAGTTCCAATATTTACCCTTTATAATAATTTTCCTCATTTTTCATGGGTACTGTGAGGTTTATAGACAGCCTTTACTAGCATATGTAACTAGATCTTGGTGTCTGATGGAAACTGAGCTGCAAACTTGAGTAGTGTACCATCTCAGTATTTAACCCCATTGATGTACACTCGCTCCAGAAAGTATCGGTGCACTGTGGGTCCGATGCCATCCGGAACGATTCGACCATGTGGCAGTGACGGTCCGTTAATACCTGTGTATATTATAACATTTACGGCCATTCCCTAAACATTATGAAGGACACGAGGTATCTGATACGGAAGTCATCTATCGTCTGGGATGCCTGCATGGGGGAGGACAGAACCGCAATTACCAGTTTCCTTTGTTCCGTGTGTCATAATATTTAACACATATTCTGCACCGATACTTTCTGGAGCGAGTGTACACCCTTCCAAAAAAAGTATCGGCCCACTTACACCTCATATTTTGAAACATACGAAGTATTGTGATATATGGGGCATACTGTGATTATCTATCTATTGCCAGACGCCTTAATCCCGTAAGGGGTGACCACAAACCAATTGCCTCCGTATCGCCCTGTCCCCCGCCATTTCACTGTGATTATAAATGAAAATATTATCTTAGGCCAGTATTAGAACTTGAAATCGCAAAAAATTCACTTACAGTACTGGTATATGTTTAGAGGCACTAGATTTGTAGATTCACATGTGTGTGCAGAATTAGCTCATTTGCACAACCATCGTACCACAAGGGGCCAGTACTTGTGTGGGAGGCTGTATACAGGACTTATCCTCCTCATGCTGCTGCTGGGTTCTAATCCATCCACAATCACATATTTGGCCCTTAACCTTAGTTTTTTTTACCACAGCTTGGTCAAAATAATATTCATTCCCTGCAGTGCATTTCACATTGCTTATTGGTAGAATAAGACCATTACATAGCATCTCAGCAGTCAGGCAGTTAGGGGGCTGTTTTTGGCCAAGTTACAGTAAAAACAGGTACAGTAACCCTCCTCCCATCCCACAACTTATGCCCTGTGCATTCAAAGATTCACCCACGCCACTTGACAGAAACATTCCAATCATTCAACCATAATTTTCATGCTTGTTGGTCAAGAAGAATAATTTATGCTTCCAAATAAAGGTGAAAGCATGTACATTGTGGTAGAGGAAGTCCTGAAATAGCAATTGAGGTAAGGGAGAGGGAAAAAAGAAAAAAAAAGTGGCTTGGGATTGGTTGCACAAGTGACCTTTTAATGTGCAAGACCTCATATCCTAACACCTTAACCTACCGTACCAGTTCACATCACTTCTCAGTATTTGTTACGCCAGATCTCATGTAGCACACACTGTTCTTAATTCTGCCACTCACCCACATGATCCAACTTAGCAGACTGACTTTTCTGTGTTAATTCTTTACAGTCCACCCTTTATTTTATTAGCTATTTATTATTATTATTATTGCTCACCATCCAGGCACTTGATGTAGTGTTGCTCTTGGGCGACTGCCCTTTCCTCTCTTGCTTCCTTCTTTCCTTCCTTCCTCTTCTGTCTTTCTTTCCTTCTTGCTTTCTTCCTTCTGTCTACAGGTCGCTCTGCACTGAGTGACGAACCAAATGGAATACAGGAAACCATTTACTATGCTGGGTGGTAACCATATAACCAAATTATGGCATCAGGTGGTTTAGTTGCTTCAGTCGGATTGAACCTGTGCAGGTCTATATCCAAGGGGTGATTGGGGTTTATTCATGTAATGCCACTCTGGGATGAGTGAGGCTGGTCACTCGCATCGTAAATGTCGAGACCAACTTGCCTAGCCCCGGGCTCCTACGATTCTCATGGGGCAACGCAGGATTATATGATTATGATTATTATTGTTTATTTTAGGTATATTTTTTTCTCTTGGATGTGATGATGTAACTGTTTTTCTGCAGTTGCCAAGCTTTTATTCAGCGTCACAGAGCTGTTTTGAATTGGAGGGGTTAGATACAGCCGTTATTGCCCCCTTGTGTATGAGAGGTGTTTCCTGAAGCCAAATGAAGTATTCTGTAGCTACAAAATAAGACATTCAGCATAGGTGAGATGGGCTCAGGTTTACCATGAAAATAATATACCGTCCTGTAATGTACCTGTAGACAAATTTATTTATTTATAACATAGGCTCTTCAGTTACAGTACTGGAGGTGGGAACTGTAGCACCAGTATGTTCTCAAAACTGTAATATCAACATGTGGCCATAGTTAATCCATTTGAAAAAACAAATAATTCCACTGATATAGGCAGGATGATTGGTAAGTGGAAGCCAGTTATAACACACCAGATGGGGGAGGCGGTGGCTCAATCAGTAGAGAGGTGGCCTGCAGTCCTTACGGACCCAGGTTCGAATCCCGGCTGGGGCAGGGAACAGTTTAAGGATTTGAATTTCATTAAATAAGGCTTTACTGATCTACCAGAAGACCCGCCGACATGTCGTAAAAATACCCCCGCTAATACCAATACACCAGTCCTGTATGAGACAGCCCTAGCATGTATTCAATATGGACGGTGGGTGTTAGCGCCGAAGTGGTGACATGTAGAGGTGTATGGTATGTAGGAGGACTGCTGGGCCTTGATAGCAGGCTGTGAAGCCTATGCCCAGAGTCGGACACATAAAAAAAAAAAAAAAAAAGAAAAAAAAAGATAAGGATGGGGACGGGTACACATGCCCAAAAAAGTATCAGCCCTCTTAACGGCACGTATCATTCTGAAACATGGACGAGGCATTGTGAAATATGGGGCTTTCTGTGATTGTGAAAACAGTATCTTTGGTAATTATTTGAACTTGAAATTGCAAAAAAAAAAAATGTGAAAACAGTATCTTTGGTAATTATTTGAACTTGAAATTGCAAAAAAAAAAGAAATCACATACTGGGTGGTATATGTTTTGAGGCACCAGATTTATAGATTCACGTGTGTCTGCAGAACTCGATCATTTTCACAACCATCGTACCCTTAGGGGCAGAGACATTTTTGATCGTGTCTACACTATTGCCACAGTGCAGAAATTTATCGACTAAATTCGAATGTGTTGATAATCAGTTTAGTTGTGCCTTATCAGGATGTAACTCCTTTGTTGTATACTTTCACAGTAGACAGAACCATTGCCTGAGTTTGCAATTATAATAAGAGAAAATATAATGTGTAAATTACTGTATTTCATTTCATTTATTAGTTGCATGACTTGTTGAGTTTGAGTGGTCTTTTACAGCTTATTCATTCTGCTGCTAGTTGATTACGTTTGGTTTAGGAGAGGCCTTGTGTATTGAAGGGGTATATGAAGGCTGTATCTGACCTCTCCAGCAGGAAAGGTCTCTCGGCTGAAACTGTCCAGAGAGGTAAGAGTGTACGTAGGATTAACCATCATGTAAATCCTGCCATCGTTAAACTCAGTGTCTTGCGGATGTGTGCCCACTAGACACATATATGGGATGGTACACTAAAAGCACAGATGAGCACCTTTTTTAGAATTCTTAATTAAGCATACACATTAGTGATGTTACAGAATTAGCAGTGCCCTGTCAGCAGCAACTGTGGCACAAAACATAGAAAAAGCATGAAAGTACAGTAGTGGGCTATTTATATAAGGGAGAACGTGAGGCCAAAATTTTCTGGTTAAAATCAAACTCCTTGGCCAATAATTTCCTAACTGCTTCACATTATTATCTATAACTGAACAGTCAGTTATAAGGTAGCTTGAAATTCATGTTGCTAAACCTAATTGCTTAAAGAATAAATGAATTTTTACCACTAATGGTCCAGTGTGGTAGCAGATGATGCTATTTAATATTCAGTGCGCAATGAATCGTTGCTGAAAGTTTTCACAGTGTGTCTGTGAGGTGGTATGTTTACGTTAAGTGATGAAAACTTGACATTATTATTGTTTTAAAATCTGTCTTCGGTAGTTTCTACTTAAACACATTCATCAGACCATACCAAGACCAGCCTCAACGTACAGTAGTCACCCATTCCATGAGCTGAAGTTGCTGTATCATGCTACCGATATTTATATATATAAATATAAGAAACTTTCCCATTTACCTTCTGATATTCAGATGAAAACCTCTGAACTACTGATATATCATTGCCTTGGCTTTCTTCTGTTATAAACATCCACTCAGCATTAGGTACCACATCCAGTGTTAGTTGTGGTTTGGTGACAGCTTGTGCATCTTATATATACAAAAAAAAAAAAAACATTGCATACATAATGAGTTTGGAAACTTGAGTTTTATTAGTATAGCAGTGTGTTGGATCAGTAGTTTGCTTGTGTTAATAAAATTACATAATCTCATCTTGCAAATTCCTAAGAAATGTAGTTTGGAAATGCCAAATATTAGCTTGAAAATCAGAATCAGGTGATTAGTTAATGGGAAATGGTAATATTTTCTTGCTTGTTTTTTTTATGTTGGTATAGTAATCTGATCCTTATCATTGTGTGATCCTTTGACCACCAGTGCTGTTTCAACTAGCTGAAACTAACGTCACTGATTAATGCAACATGTACGTCCATTCATTTGGATTATATCTTTCACGTAAGCCTCACAGTGCATTTGAGCAAGTGTGCAGTTGAAAAATCGTATTATTGAGATCTGATCCATAACTCAATCGGATGTGTACAGCATTTCAGAAGGAGCTCAAAAGATGTAGATAGTTTGTACATAAAAGCAACATATGGACAACAAAAATTAAAAAAAGAGGGGGGGTCCCTTGGGGCTATATTCAATGTACCTTTGCTGCGGTGGTTGATGAAGGAGGTGGTAATTCCTCTTTAACATACTATCGAAACAAGATATGGATGAATAAGGATTTATATTAAGAGCCATATGGGCTTCATACCACCTCTTCCCCAGTGAATTATTCGCACATTACGTCGCACTGTCCCGTTCTGTGTTACTGATGCAGACACACAATGGTGCACAGCACACCACACAAAGATGCAGACACAACAGAAATGGTGTGGGAAACTTATCGTACTGTATGTTGGTGTTAAAACAATAACGTACAGTATAAGTAACCTGACACAAAGGAAGGTGTAAAGTAGCTAAAAGGTCGACAGTGCAACTTAGGCAGGCAAACCTCACTTCATGATTAGGATGCATTGCTAGAAAACCAGTCAGGTAATGGTCTTATTAATTGAACACAGTATATCAGTGGTCTTGTAAATTGAATACATTATATCATGGTTTCAGTGGAGGTGTTTCTGGAAAAGGTTGACCACTTAGATTTACGTTTCCGACACTGAAATTCGTAGTTGTTTCATTTCACAGCAGTTGTTGCTTTTACTCCAACAACACACTTTGTTCAGTCACTGATACACCTAAGAGTGAGAGTTAAAAACAAATCTTGGAACAGACAAATTACAGGGTACTTTAGGCTTGATTGCCAGTGACTGCTGAGATTTTGTAGGGAATCAAAGTGATTACAGATGGGAAAATGGTGACTGTACAGTGAAGAAATAGTTCCAACATCTTATGGTTATACAGATGAATGATGAAGGGAGAAACCTGTACTGTACACAGGAAAAATCATCTGATAAATTACCAATATGCTGGGAATCGAACCAGGGACTCTCAGGTGAGAGCCAGGCAGCATACCACTACACCACAACCTGGTAAAAGTTAACTCACGTTGTCACAATCTTGTAACCAATGTCCCTCCGCCCCCACTGTGGGCATCAAGAGGATGAGTTAACCCCCTGGCACTCGGGCAAGTAGATGCTTTTAATCTATCCCAAGCGCTTATGGCGAGTGTACAGTACAGGTTTCTCCCTTCATTCTGACTTGCCATAAGTGCTTGGGATAGATTAAAAGCATCTACTTGCCCGAGTGCCAGGGGGTTAACTCATCCTCTTGATGCCCACAGTGGGGGCGGAGTGACGTTGGTTACAAGATTGTGACAACGTGAGTTAACTTTTACCTGGTCGTGGTGTAGTGGTATGCTGCCTGGCTCTCACCTGAGAGTCCCTGGTTCGATTCCCAGCATATTGGTAATTTATCAGAAGATGAATGATGGTTTAATGGTTGGTCATAAAACAGTGTGCCTTTGGTATTTGTATCAACCATTGTAGCAGTTAGTACACTGATGAATTTGGCCTAGATGGGTAATGTGTGTGTGGATTGTTGTTGTACTGATACTGTATTTTATATTGTGATGCTGTGCTGCTTAACCCTTCCAGTACCAACCTAAATTAAAGAATTTTTGTGCACCCATGATTGGCCAACCTATCCCATATCAATATTGTAGGTGTTCAAGAAAAACAGTCTTAGCACTTAATGAGTTCGTTACGAAGTCCTGGGAGGGGGCACCTTGCCCTGCCGAGCAACTGCATGTTTGAACTTCCTGTCGCTTGACCTGATGCGGGTATGCTACAGCCAACCACAGTGCAGTTGGATGTAGTTGATAATGACAGTAGCCAACCAAGCATAATGCAACCACGTAATGTCATTTTCATTATATAATGCAGTAGTACCGTTCATGAAAGTCTGACTGTACAACTAAGTAACCTAATAGTGATAGCAGCAGTGCGTTTGGCAACGCTGCGAGTGATTCGAGCCGTTGCCATGGAAACTGCCATGCTGTGACTGGGAGATGTAAACAAAACACTCTGTGTCCACATTGTGTGCCATTCAGTGTCTGTAATTCACTATACAGGTAATGCAAATGTCACTATAATACAAATGTCATCATTAGTTGTCAGGCACTGTACTAACTGTTTCAATGAGCATCACTGTCACTGAGTAAACTAATAATATATGCACACAGTTAGTTATGAATTTATTGAAAGGAAGAGTCACTATCACATGTTTTAGTTATATTTTTACACTAAATTAATTTATATATACACATTTATTTTTTATTCCCCCCCCCCCCTGCATCCGTTTTCTCAGTTACCACATTTTTAGTAGTGTTCTAAGTGTGGTAGTCTATGAAACATTGATCATATCATACTCCAACATCACACTCACTACAATATGATCGTGTTTCTTCCCTTTTGTTCTTGGGGCAGTGTGTGGTGTGTGCGTAGACGTTGCATTGTGGGCTAGGCTTTTCTGTTTTAGGATTTGGGGGATAAACAGACTGGAGTGTCGTTTGATTAGTTGGGTTGGTGCTTCAGGTCTGTGGCGTGTCTGTACAGGGTGTGGTGTAGGCCTTTCCTCTGTCAGGCACTTCGCCAAGATCAAAGTATGGTACAGGACTCTCACTGGTGGTGGTGGCGGTGGTGGTGGTGGAGGAGATACACCACCCTATTCACCCTCACGTGGTCGTTTCCTAGACAAAACAGTTTCATGTTTCCTGTCAGTAGGAAACAGAAATGACATCGGCACTTCCATTTCATCACTGTTATCATCGTCATTATCATTGTGCCAAGTGTGAGGGTGAGTGGGTGCGTCACTCAAACGTGTGGGGAGAATCGGCCTCTCATAGTCCTTGAAATCCCCCTCCCCAGGCTCAAACTCCTCTCCTGAAGTTACCACAGTATCCTCAGAGGTGCTGCTGTGCTCTTGGAGCATTTCCAAGGCCTCAGCAGTGGAAATGGAGGCTTTGTGAGGGTGGTGTGGTGGCCCGGAACTCAGCTTGTGGTAGGAGTGGGTTGCCAGTTACTGATTAATGTGATAAAGCCATACAAAGCCTTACATCATGAATATTTTGTTTCCCATGTGGTGGAAAAAAATCCAGAAATTTCCTTGAATATCTTTCAGCCATCATTGGTCCCTCATGCACAAAAATTTGAACGCTGTTGCTTAGAGGGTTAGACCACTTCAGTATGGTGACACCTTTTTCATTATATTCTTGTTGCTGCCAAGAGATTTGATTCAACTGGAGTTAGTATTTACAGTCAGGTCGCCTAAGGTGCGGCTAATTGGTTCTGAACCTCACCCGTGCCATAGAAAACTGTGCCATACAAATAACTAAACCTATGGGGAAAAGGGTACAGCAGTTGGTTCTGGATGTTTTGCCCAAAGTCCCCCTTTTCATCCCACTTTTCCCCATTTTTCCTCACTTAACAAATGCACACAATCAAGCAATCAGTCAGTGCATGTATTACACGTAACAATAGGCACAAAAAACGGGAGGGTGATCAGCCTTATGTCTACTTGGGCAATACCACGCATTACAGATTGAGTGAAAAAAAATCTCGGCCAAGTAGACAGATCAGCTGACCGACCAAAACGTTAAAGATGGCGGAGGCTGCGTGGTCAAGCATTGATTGAAAAAGTTTACAGTATATGATAAAGTTTGTATGCTTAAGTGTAAACAAAAGTCACATTTAACACATTAATAATCATTCTTATATACGTGATAATGATGATGGGAAGCATTAAACCTCGTCTTAGCTCAGAGACAGGTGCTTCGTCACTAACCTGTTCATAGTGGTTTTGCGAGCAAACCTATAAACTAGTCACAATACTGAAAGAAACTTTAATGTTTCATTATTTAACACAATGAATTTGGTGAAGCTTAACCTCCTCATAAAAAAGAAAAAAGTCCACAGTTGGAGCTGAAGTGGTCGCCATCTTTGTTTACAAACAGGGGAGCGTGCCAACCGCATATGTTGTATTCTGATAGCATCCATATGTATGAGGTGCTACCCAAAAATTCCCAAATTTGACCAAAGAAGGAAAAAAAACTTCAAGTTGTCTGAATCACCACCATCCCCTTCAGTAGTCTTCTTGGGATTGCATACATTGATCCCAGCACTTCTCCCATGATTGGGATGCATTCTGGAAGTCCTTGAGCATCAGCTTGCTCAGGACCTACTGCAGTTCCTCCTGGTTCTCCTCAGTGGTGTCGGGGGACATGGTGGCTCAGTGGTAGAGCATCAAGCTCGTAATCAGGGGATTGTGAGTTCAAGCCTCGCTCGGGATTGCCGTGCCGGGAGTGGTAGGGCGCTCCTGTAACCTAGCGGGGCTATATGATCCAATACAGGGCCTAGCTTGGGGGAATTCCATTTCTCCCACTTCCTCAGTGGTGTGAAATCTTAGTCCAGTCAGTTGGATTTTCATTTTTGGGAAGAAGAAAAAATCACAGGAGGCCATATGTGGTGAATATGATGGGTGGGGGACAACCGGCATGTTTTTTTTTATGCCAAATATTACAGAACAACAAGGGCTGTGTGCTTGGATGCATTGTCACGGTGAAGCACCCATTTGTTCATGCCCCATTTGTCTGGACATTTTTGTGTGTGTTGCATGACAAAATGTGTTGGCAAGTTCCATGTAATAGGCTAACAGTGTCACAAACATCGTGGATTGCTCTCCTGTGGTTGCAGGAACTTTGGCCACGTTGTCAGGAGTTGAATGGTGGAAGGGCGACCAGAACTTGCATCGTCATCTGTTGACGTATGTCCATTTTTAAACGCTTAGACCAGTCATAGGTTTGTGTAACCTGCAAGCATTGTCACCAAATGCTTGTTTTAACATCTTATGAGTTTTTGCCGCATTCTTCCTTGGTTTCACACAACACTTTCTGCACCTTTTTTTTTTTTTTTTTTTTTTTTTTTTTTTTTTTTTTAATAACAGAACGGAGGAAGGAAAAACAAATGGAGAAAAAAAATAATCCATACACCAGATTACTGGTGTCCTCTGTTCATAAAATATCTGTAACAGTTAGACTTGAACAGTTGTAGGTTGAAATTTGGAGGAAAACAACTCTGGGGAAGCGAGTTCCAGAGAGATGCAGTTCGGGGAATGAAAGAATTCTGATAGGCAGAAGTTCTGCAATATGGTTGAGTGACATTCCAGTCATGAGCGCTACCAGATGCCCGTGTAGCACGAGGGAAGGCATGGAGAGGTGGCACCATGGACGCAACTTCGTCTGAGCATTTGCCAAAAAAATATCTGTAAAATAATGCAAGGGAGGCAACATTCCTTCTTACTTGCAGGGGAGGTAGTCTGTATGTAATGGCAGGGTTGTTAATGATTCTAACAGCTTTAGTCATTCTCGTCCGTTTTTGAGATCACAAAATTTGCAAACTAACCCAAACACAACAAAAGAAAAAAACACATGCAGGCAATGCATCCACCCTGCACAACACCACTTGACACATTAACAAAGGGTGCATCCGCAGCCATTTACCATCCATACTCTTTGTGGCAAGTGGTTTCTGCCTTGCTTTTAAATTTCATGAACTTTGGGTAGCGCCTCGTATTATTTTAGCACCTTATATTACTTTATTCACAGATATTCGTTGACTTCACTGGCCATTACAGTATGAGTCCAAAGATTTATTTTCTCCATTTTAATTACTGGACCAGGTTAGGATAGGCATCATAAGGGGTTAGTGAAGGCTTATGTAACCATCAGTTTGAAACATCTCTCAAGCTGAATCAAACTTTGATGAGGTTGTAACAAGGAAGTAAATGTGACCACATTTGACTAAATGGGTTAAATAAAAGATTAAATATTTGAGTGTTCAGTTAAGAAATCTGGTAACGCAGTACAGTATATTTAAGCCAAGAAACCATTTACAACGTGGTAATCATATAACCAACCCATACGTGCTCCCTACGTGTCAACAAGTGGGTTGGTGGAGGGTTAGTGCCCCTCCCCATAAAACCAATAACTCAGAGTCAAATGGCCACCCCTTACAGGATCATGGCATCTGGCAATAGATAGATAGCAGTGTTGGTTAACCAGTTCACCAGTGGTCTGTCTGAAGCTGATTAGAATAGCACCAGGTTCCCATAAATGAGGTGAATGGCATTTTTTAAAATAATTATGAGGAGGGGTTTCTCTGATTTGATTCTCTGGCATTATCAGGGAGAGGTTCAAAATAATCAATTAATGTATGAGAAAACATTGATACTGTACTTTATACAACACCAAAGTGACAGTTTTCTTTTAACTACTGCAAGTATAGGAAGAACCTGTAACAGTGTGGAGGGTATTTAAACCTATTTCCAACCCCTCCAATTTGAAGGATCTCCCTTTCCAATAAAATAGTTTGGAGATAGCAAGATACACACAAGCAAGATACACACATACACGCACGTGCACACAATTGTAGTCAAGGGAGTTGAATATTATCTAACGTCTGAACCAAGTACAGTAGTAGTTACATAATCAGTTGGCCTCTGTGCAAATGGTTTGTAAACAGCAAACAGCTGGTACCATTACCGTCCATAGCATTTCTAAAGAGTAGGTGGTTTGAACTGGTTGAAATGTAGTCATTTTAACATACAGTAGGGTGGTGGAGATTTTGTCTGCACTGAAATAGTGCGGAAAGGAAGAAATTGATATCTACTGTGGCAAATCAGGTGAAGAGAGAAAACATGGATACCACAGGTGAGCAGTATGTGAATATGAGGAAAGAAAGGTAGTGATGAACAGTGGGGATATTTAAGACACCTGGAGAGAGCATTACAAACAGTTGTTGAATGAGAAGCTGACTGGAACAGGAAAGTTTTGGAGCCAGTAGATCTGGTGTTTGGCCCTTGGCCTTTGATTGAGCAGGGCAATAGGCAGGATGCAGGTGGTGAAGGCAGCTATTGTGTCAGGGTTGACTTCTGAAATGTTGAAAGCCTCGGTAGATATGCCGATAGCAGTGGGGTTAGTCACTGACGTGATAAATGTGATTATACATGAGTGTGTTGACCCAGATGATTGGCTGGAGTGCTATTGTAATTGTATACAAGGGTAAGGGTGACACCCTGGAAAGAGGAAATTAGAGGCAGAAAACATTTGGACCAGATAATCAGGGTAGTGGAGAAAGTTCTAGAATGTATGATTAGAGAACCGGTGAACATTGACAAGATGCAGTTTGGGTTTATGCCGGGCAAAGAGACCACTGATGCCAAGTTCATTGTTCGACAGCTTCAGGAAAAATATATAGGAAAGATTTATTTATTTATTTTTTATTTATTTATTTGTTTATTAATTTATTTTTTTTATTATTTTTTGGAGGCCTTTGACAATCTCTAGAGAGGTGGTGAAATGGGCAATGAGAAAGCTTGGAATTGAGGAGTGGCTTGTTATGTGGGTGCTTGCAACCAGGTAAGGGTAAATGGAGATTTGAGTGATGGAGTTTTCTGTTATTGTTGGTGTGCATCAGGGGTCAGTCTTGAGTCCCTTGTTTATCATGGTTCTTGAAGCCCTGTCACGTGGCTTCAGAAATGGACTCCCATGGGAGATGTTGTATGCTGATGATTTAGTGTTGATTGCAGAGAATGAAAGGGAGGCAGAGGAAAGATTTAGGAAGTGGAGGTATGGTGTGGGACAGAAGGGCTTAAGAGTAAATACAGATAAAAGTGATGGTATCTACGGCTGGTGGTAGTACTGTCAAAGAAGAGAGAGAGAGAGAGAGTGGCCTTTTGTGATTTGCTGCAAGGGCATGGGAAGTACTGTAATTCCATCTTGTGCAGCATTTGTGATGAGTGGGTGTGTAAGAGATGTAGTGATATTAGAGGTAGACTGCGAGATAATACAGATTTCATGTGTGTGGTGTGTTGGGGGGAGCATTTGGAGATTGCCAGGTGTGAAAAGGATTGATCCTGCTGGTGAGTTTCGTGTGTGTGGATGAGTTATTGCTTGAGACGTTATGTGCTGGAGGTGGGGCTGGAGCTAGCTCTGTGGCTAGAGTGAAGGGTGGTTGGAAGAAGTTCAGGGAGTTGTTGCATCTCCTGACATTGAGAGGGCTCTTCCTTCATGCTAAGGGATCTTTGCAGCATGTGTTAGGAGTGTAATGCTGTGTGGTAGTGAGACCTAGGCAGTAAAAATGGTAGTGAGACCTGGGCAGTAAAGGGAGAGGATATTCACGGGCACAAGTGGACAGAAATGACAGTGATATTAGGTGGATGTGCAGTGCGTCCTCAAGTGCGAGGCCTCGGGGGACTGGGTGTATGATGGAAGAGTTGAGAGGTAGGATGGGACTGGAGTGTGTTGGTGTTGTAATGAGTAGAGGATAATTTAGATGGGTTGGACATGTGGAGAGGATGGGGGATAATAATTGGGTGCAGAAAGTTGTAAGTGTTAACATTCGGAGTAGGGTTGCACGAGGTTGACTGATAAAGACCTGGGATGAGGTCATAGAGTGTGACTTCAGGGATAAGGGACTTAGAGGGAAGCTGCCAGAGATTGAGCAGCATGAAGAGCTGCCATTAGGTGACCAAGGCCAACACTTGCAAGCATGTTGGAGCGCTTGAAGTTGAAATGAAAGGTGACATTTCTTGTAGCTCCATGGCAGTATATGGGTGTGTCCACACTTGTTGAACATATGTTGACAACACAGCTGTCAGCGTGCTTGGATGCATGCATGCAGCAGTATTTAGACATGTATACAAACATGTTTCAGTAATGCTTTGAACCTGCTTGCAGCAGAGCTGATACAATAAGCGTGTCTGTACAAGGCAGCAATGACCATCATCGATGTGTAGGAAACATGATTTGATTACTGCTGTTCTGAACGTAATTTCAGGTTGTTCATTACTATGTTGTTCACATGTTGCCAGCTGTTGAGCACAAGTGTGGGTGTACCGTAAGACATTATTGCAGCTCAGCATTCTTTCTGTGGAACTTTCGTGAATTGTTAATTTCTTGCAACTCAAGTGTTCAGGTATGAGGGTAAATTAGGCCAGGTTAAAGTGGAGTTTTTACCAGTATTCCATATGCAGTACCAATGCATCCAGTGATAAACATGTCTCATAAACTTGTGTTTCTTCAGAGTCCTCTTTTGTCGTGTTGTGTTTATCTTATTTTAAAGAACAGTAAATATTATTTTAATTTGAATATTTTTGTTAGGTCCACGTGGTAGCAGTACCTCCGTTGGATAAAGAAATACGTGTTAGAAACAAAGTTGTCATGTGCTGGTGTTACTGGCACTGTCATTGCAGTTTGGGGGGGGGGGGAGACGTGTGTTGACTGGGAAACAGAATCCTTGCTTATGATTGCAATGTTTTTATGTTCAAACTGGAAAACTGTGTTGTGGTCAGCCTTCTGGTATCATATTTGTTGGGATATTTCTGTGTTGAGAAGGCAGAGCAAGGAGAAGAAACCAATTATATGATATGAGTGCAAAGAATAATGTGCTTTGAAGGTTCAAACAAAAAGCATATAAATAGCATGGTACCAATGCAAAGGAAGGCCATTTTAAAGGCTGAATTTCTTCTGGCCACCCATCCATCCATCCAATTTTCCCTTTCTTCCTCTACCTTAAAAGCACCTTGCATATCTTTCCCCCACATAGATAGTCAGACAATTCTCATATAAAGTAATAGGTATTGTACTTTGTAACGAACAATGTCATGGGTTCTGGGGAGGGGTTGAGGTTGGTGTGGGCTGGTCTATGGCAATATGTGGTCAGCAAGAGGGAGGAGGGAAGTAGTGAGGGAGTAACACAGGGTAGATCATGGGGTGAGCAGTAAACACTTGGAACTTGTGAGTTGGCAACAGCAAAGCATAATAACCTGAGTGGGCGTTATGCACTGGTGTACCTGCCATGAGTCAAGTGTGACATAATAGTGACTGTGCGTGTCCAGATCAAACTGTCACTTGTGAGAGAGGTCATGGTTTACTCAGTGTTCTAGAAATTGACTCTCTGCATAAGGAGCCAGTGTAGGTTAAGGATTTGTTATATATGATACCCTTGTTGAGTCAGTTTGTTACTTTTCCTCTGGGTCGTGATAACAGGGAGAGAGATGAAACATTTAACTGGTGGAGGAGTTAAGGCAAGATGTTGTGTAAGGATAACTAGATATTACAAGATCTGAGTGGGAGAGAATTAAGGATTGGTTGTATTAAACGTATGTCAAGGTTGTTGTGTTTCACAGTGCTCTTAAATTCATCTGATAGGGGGATTATATCAACAGCATAAATGTGACATTTACTCTTATTCATAAGGATTTAGAAGTATATTTCATCCATCCATCATGCAAAGCAGTATAGGAGCCTGGGGCTAGACAAGCAAGACAAGAATGTCATGGCCTTTCACAATGTAATGTGTGATAAACCTTAACCACCTAAGGTTTGCATGTGCATGCACTTACCTGCAAGTTTTATTTATAAGTCAGAAGCAGTTATACTGTATACTTTATGTTTACTTCAGCTGGAGTTCCAGCAAATGCATTCAGAATCCACCCCTATGTTATTAATGATTTAATATTTGTTTCTTGTTGCAGGTTACCCCTTCATGAATGGGGATGTCGGGCAGCAGATTTGTGGGGTGTGTCCCCCTACAGCAGATACATCTGACGGCAGCATGGCCGTAGACAGCCCAGTGGAGGTTGCAACCCCCGTGTATCCCAGCGAGGCCAGCCCCGCGGGGGACTCAGCCCCACCCAAAACTCTACTTTTGCCTGCCAAGTCTCCTGAGGTGATGGCGGCAGCGGGCAGCCAGCAGGAGGGAGCTGTGGTGCCCTCCACCCCTCTTACTAGTGCCCAGCAGAATGGTGAAGTCTCCCCTGAGGACAGCCAGCCAAGTGCCTCACCCCAGCCAGCCAGTCCCCTCCCAACCCCACCGCCTGGACCTGCACACAGTGATGCCTCCACCCAGGGCACACCTACTCCACCCCAGGATAAGGTGGAGGTCACGGTGGTATCAGGGGACGGTGAGAGTGCAAGTGGGGAGACTATTACTGGAGAGAGTAGTGGTGGTGCGGCGGGAGATACTGTGAGTGTAGAGACTGTAGTGGGCGCCACTGGAGAAGTTGGCAGTGGGAGTGAGACTCAAGGCACACAGACCACCCCAGCCCCGACCCCCACGCCTGGCACTCCTGCCCCACCCACCACTCCAGCTCATGCACAGCCCCAGCCACTTACCAGGGACCAGATTAAACAGCTGGTGGCACAGCAAGTGGAGTATTTCTTCTCAAGGTACAGCATCTCATAGTTTTGTTGAAGCCTGAGTAGTTTTAATAGAACCAAGATTAATTTTAAGAAGCTGGCTTGTTGCTGTGGACCTTGTACAATACTTTTCACTTAAACCTATCACAGATTTGTCTCTGATAGCGTATCTCGCATAATTCATTTGCAGAATGACAGTACTTCAGCTGTGCTTCCCTCACACAGCACTTCATGACCAGTACCAGTCTTTGTGTTAATCCTTTGTTACAGCTCTGTATTGAAATGGCAATTTTAGGAGAGGTTAGAGTAAAAAGGGAGTCGTAAATATTAATACAGAAACACACCATCTCTTACTGTATCAATGCTTGGTCAGTCCTTTTAACAATAAACATGAGAACTGGAACCATTTTTAAACTTTACAGCGTGTTTCACCAGGCTTTTTGCTATTAGAAGTTAGAAAATGCATTATTGTTTTATTGTTTCTGGATGCTTGAATGATGGGCAGGAGTGACACTGGGCATACTGTTGTTAATTTTCCTATTTCCCTGCTTTCTCTTTCTGTTTCTTGGGTCCTCACTGAGGTTGGTGTGGTTGATGATGTAATGTGGCTTATGTTTTTGTTTTTAAAGGCTCCAACATGCTTGCATGTGTCGGCCTTGGTCACCTAATGGCGGCTCTCCATGCTGCACGATCCATTGCAGCCTCCATGTTCAGTCCCTTAACCATGAGGTCACACTTAATGACCTCGTGCCATGTCTTTCTCGGTCTACCCCTCATAACCCCACCCCCAATATTAACACTTCTCTCCTTCCTCACCCAATTATCATCCCCCATCCTCTCCACATGTCCAAACCATCTCAATTTACCTCTCCTCTTCACAACACCAATACACTCCAGTCCCATCCTACCTCTCAACTCTTCCATCGTAAACCCAGCCCCTCCAGGCCTTGGACACAGGGACGCACTGCACATCCACCTAATCATTGTCATTTCTGTACGTCTGAGCCGGCGAATATCTTCCTCCTTCACTGCCCAGGTCTCACTACTATACAGCATTACACTCCTAACACATGCTGCATACAAAGACCCCTTAGCATGTAGGGAGAGTCCTCTCAATGTCAGGAGAGGCAAGAGCTCCCTGAACTTCTTCCAACCACTTCTCACCCTAGCCACAGAGCTAGCTCCAGCCCCACCCCCAGCACACATGTCTCCCAGATAACAAAACTCTTCCACACACTCAAGAGATTCACCAGCAAGTTCAATCCTGTCACATCTGACAATCTCCACCTGCTCACCCCAACACACCGTACACATAAAATCAGCATTATCTCGCAGTCTACCTCTGATATCACTACATCTCTTATGCACCCATTTATCACAAACAACGCATAAGATGGAATTACTTCCCACGCCCTTGTGGCAAACTGCACATGGCCACTCTCCCTCGTCTCTGACAGTACCGCCACCAACCCAAGATATCATCACTTTTGTTTTATTTGCGTTTACCCTTAAACCCTTGTGCCCCATACCATCTCTCCACTTCCTAAACCTTTCCTCTGCCTCCCTTTTGTTCTCTGCAATCAACACCAAATCATCAGCATACAACAGCTCCCACGGGAGTCTGTTTCTAAAGTCATGTGAAAGGGCTTCAAGTATATACCATGATAAACAACATGGGACTCAAGACTGACCCCTGATGCACACCAACATTCACGGGAAACTCATCACTCAAATCTCCATTCACTCTTACCTGGGTGTGAGCACCCACATACATAGCCATAACCACCCTAACCAGCCACTCCTCCAAGCCAAGCTTTCTCATTGCCCACTTCACCACCTCTCTAGGGACTCTGTCAAAGGCCTTTTCCAAATCAACAAAAACAAAATAAAGATCCCTTCTCCTACCAATATATTTTTCCTGAAGCTGTCGAACAATGAATATAGCATCAGTGGTCCCTCTACTTGGCATAAACCCAAACTGCATCTCATCAATATTCACTCTTTCTCTAATCATACCTTTTAAAACTCTCTCCATTACCTTCATTATCAGATCTAAAAGCTTTATACCTCTATAATTTCCTCTTTCCAGGGCATCACCCTGCCCTTTATACACATTTACAATTACACTCTTCAGCCAATCATCTGGGACAAGACACTTTTGACTTTTTGTTGTTTTTGGGACCCTGGCTCATCTGAACATGAACCTGGTGGACTGCAGGTTGAAATAGGCCAGTGATTCACCAACCTCAATTTGAGGGGAGAGGAAATGACGTATTGTAGAGTAATCCTCAGTTGTAGTTTTTCTCATTAGAAGGGAGAAAGGGATAAGGGACTTGGGGAGGCTGCCAGAGATCGAGCAGCGTGGAGAGCTGCCATTAGGTGATGAGGCTGATGCATGCAAGCTTGTTGGAGCCTGTATAAATGAAACAAAACGAAATAAATTTAAGCATACAAATGATCAGTATGTATTGGTCTTGTAAAGAGTAGTAGTTATGTTGTTACTATTATAAAGTTTACAGGTTATTTCTCCCACATAGTCTGTTAAGAAGAATTAAGTTCAAGTATGGTGATGAGAAAAATAGTACATAATCAGATTTTCTTGGCATGGCATTTCTTTATTTGTAGGATATTTGTGGTAGAAAAGTAGGAACGAATGTAAGGGATGCAAGTGAAGAATGGTAACAAATGAGAAAAAGGTGTGTGAGAAAATGCTGATAAATCGGAATAAGGGATGAAAGTGGGAGAATGGTGATAAATCATGCAAGTGAAGAATGATAATAAATGAGAATAAGGTGTGCAAGTAAAGAATGGTGATAAATTGGAATAAAGGATGACAGGAGGAGAATAGTTATGGTTGTGAGTAATAATGGGAGAATGGTGGTAAACAGGAGTAAGGGATGCAGGTGGGAGAATGGTAGTTGGGATGTTAAGAGGATGGGTAGAAAGCATCATGTCCTATAACCCTCCACCCTTCACAGCCATGCCCCTCACACACTGTTACCAGATATATAGGTGAGTTGCTGCTGTTTCACTTGCACTAAGAGGTTTGAAAGCAAGTGGGTGCAAATCACAGAACTCGAGTGTACAGTACAGTATAAAGAAAGTGGAAAGTATACTCTGCAGCAAGGTTACCAGCGTTGTGAAGGTTTTGATATGATGCAGAACCTAACACATATTCTGCAAGAGATCTGTTTGAAAGGGTGATTGTGCTTATGAGATCATCTGGGTGTGAGACTGGTGTGGCATGAGAACACTGAAAATGAGATAAAGGAATGTGTTGATTTATGAAACTTGTTAAAGAAATAAAATGATGAAAGAGTGCTCAGATGGTGTAGTCATGCAGACAGAATGGATATAAGTAAGGACAGCATGATACAGTATATATTCTTACAACCTTAGTGGTTCATTGATACATCATGAATGACATGCAGACAGCTCAGGCAGTTAATCAAAGGCAGATATTCACGTCTGGGTTTTGTTTCTTCTTGTACAGCTGAGGTACACATGCGAAACACTGGCTTTTCTCACGTTAAGTCTGTCCTTCACTCATTCACTGGCCTTCACCTCCTCTGTTTAACTACTCTGTCACTCACTGATTACTCTCACTGTTTGGCTTACTAACTCTGTCACTGATTCATTGTCACTTCACTGCCAAAAACACAAATCGTAGCTGACTCACTAAAACTACTCTGTCTGGCATTCTCTGCTTGAACTGCAAAACCAAAACTAAACTCAGTAGGAGGATGGTCTTTAAATACTCCCCCCCCCCCCCTCCCTGGCTCCCCTTACTAGCCTAGTCCAGAACACTCCAGCAAAGAATTCACGTTTTCTGATACAGTACCATAAAACACCCTAACTTTGGACATTTTTTGTGTGTTTTAATGAATAATTCTGTGTAAAATGGTGCAATTTTATCCCTGTTGGTTGTCATGTGGTAGCCAGGGACAGTACCTACTGAATCCATATTAAAAAAAAAAATTAGCTACGCTAAACTCGTTTGTGTGTCCGTCCGTCCGAAGTTAGGAACAAATTTCTTAACTTCGGACAGCTCCCAGACTTCGGACATCCATGTCTTTGCTCTTTAAACATGGGAATGGCTAATAACACCTATCTCTGGACACACTGGCCAAACCTCGGACACTTTAGAAGTTTTTAAAAAATGTAAGGAAAAAAATATTGGGCACTCGTGGCCCGAGTTATACATGTACAGTATATAGAGAAATGTCTTCTTTTTGAGCTCATAAATTGAGATCACAGTAATTTGCATCATATCACATTGTAGTGAGGTATTCTGGCCATAAATATAACTAAGAACTACAGTATTCAGAAACTTTTTCAGACGAAAAAAATATATAAAAATGCATTGCAAATACCCCAAACTGTAAAAGGAACCGGCCTCTTATTCTTAAACAAAACTTCACTAAATTATCAAGTAGCTACCACACTGACTCAACAGATGCATACTGAAATAACATAATATAATGTTAAGCACTTCTTACTGGTTCTGATGACACCCACAAACCCACTAACACGTACACAAATCAACAGGCACATGTTACGAAGGCACCAAGGAACGTATTAATGAGCTGCACACTGGTCTTATGCACACATTAGTAACACGCACACACACACACACACACACACACACCTGTAGTCTGTATTTTTCCAGCTAAGGGTAAATTGAATTACTGAACAGAAGGTTCCTCAATATCAAAAATAATGGGGAAATAGAAAAAAATTGTTTCTGCATGATCCATCCATCCATCCATTGCCAGACGCCATGTATCCCAAACGGGGTGGCCGAGGGCTTAGAGTTAATTGTTTTACAGGGAGGGGCACTAATCCTCCACCAACCCCAC
Source organism: Coenobita brevimanus (assembly GCF_032717465.1). NCBI lineage: Eukaryota > Metazoa > Arthropoda > Malacostraca > Decapoda > Coenobitidae > Coenobita > Coenobita brevimanus. Next base: position 2,349,370 of record NC_137006.1, on the reverse strand, counting down.
TTGACATGTAGGGAGTTATGCCAACAGCATCTGGTGTTCCCAGGCGGTCACCCATCCAAGTACTAACCAGACCCAACGTTGCTTAACTTTGCTGATCGGACGGGAAGCGAATTTCTTATAACAACAGTATACAGTACTGTATTTCACTTCATAATATGCTGTTCATGAAAGCTTAGTATATAAAATTGGGATATTGCAATATACCATCAGCTAGAAATATACAGACAATACCGGTAATTGGATATATTAATGGAGTTTCACATAAGGATAGTACATCAGTACAAAAACTTCCTTGACGACCAGTATAAAATACTGTAACTAAATAAATAGTATCACTTTTTTTCATCAAACTCATTACTGGTTAAGGTACCATACTGTAGCACCATACTGGCAATAACTTTGGTACTGGTAGTACTGACTATCTTCTTACAGATCTGTATCAAATATTATTATTACCTAGGCCAAAAGTTCACATCTACATCAAAAATCATCCATTGCTTGCGATCAAGTGTTGGTTCTGGTAACACCTTCAGTATGTCCTCTTTGTTTGTCACTGCTGTTGTGAACCATTGGGTATACAAATGTGTGAGGTGTACCCTTAACGTGTTTGAGAAACCTGACGTGTATTTTTGGTTTTACCCTAACAATGGTAGCAATATAATGCCTGTATCTGTGTTTGCTATCAAAGGGAACCCTCACAACTACCCAGTTTGAGGGAACAACTTTATATCCAATAGTGTGGGTAGAGATGACTGTCTGGGGAGATGCTTGTGCTTCATGGTTGCGTGCAGATGTGGATGTGGAAGGCTGTGCTGCTATCTCTGCTGTATCCTCATGTGGCTGGGGTTGTGGATCATCAACCTCACTTTCTTCATGCTGGCTCTCTGTTTCATTTTGTAGGTCCTTGTAGTAATGCCCATGCCTGGTGACACATTCAGCCTTTTCTTTCGCTTTGGTTTTGTTATAGCTGGACTTGAGCTTGTCTGACTGGTTCCATGCCTCATTTCCCTCAACAATTCCGCCACTGAGCTGTCTAAGACAGTAGATGGTGCTGGTGTACCGGTATCAGCTGTATCTTGGTTTGATTCTTCTGGAAGTCTTGAGATGGATTGTTGTGGATGAAGAGGATAATTGCTGCACTTCCTAAAACCACTGTGTAGGTTGTCAGCAATGGTCCCTTTAAGTTTATCAGTTCGGTCAGTAGTGCTGGGAAGCAGTCTTTTTAGGTAAGGAAGCACTCGGCCTACCTACAACAGATTTCTTGAAGTTTTCGAGGATCTTTCGTCATTGCACTTTCAGAGGCTGGAACACAGCAACATCGAGAGGTTGAGTCAAGTGCATGGAGTTAGGTGGTATGAAAAGAAAGGAGATATTATGCTTCTCACATGACTCAGTAACACTTGGGTGATACATGGCTTGCCAAGTTGTCTCCTATAATGACAACTCTACCTGTCCTGTCTTTAGCATAGGGCAGGATTATTTTGTGGAACCAGTCATTGAATGAACACGACTCGAACCATCCACTGGGGGACCTATTTTATCATGTTCCAGGAGGGCCCCCCCTCAGTCCAGGTATTGTAAAGTTGGACAGCTTTATACACCACATATTGAGGGAGTAACACACCAGATGCAGATCCAGAGAACATAATAGATATTGAGGATTTTGTTAAGTTCATGCCTCTCTCTGGATATTTAGTGCCCCGCCTCACTATGACTTTCATTTTACCTGGATCGTCAGTAAGATTGGTCTTGTCAAAATTTATTGTTTTCTGGAGGCACACCTTCTAGGGATTCTTTCAAGTTACTGTAGAACTCGGTTAGCATGGCTTTTGTAACTTTGGCTCTGTCAGTCTTTATATTTTGCGACACTCGTCTACTAAGGTCTTGTTTGTGGCGCTTGAGGAAGGAATGGGCCCATTGTTACTGAACCGTGAGACAGAAACCCCTCGTTTGTCTAAATATGCTTTCACTAACATCCTCAAGTCCAATATGTCGAGTGGGAATCCCCATTATGCCAATGTGAGGATTCTGTGACACACCAGTAACTCTTCGTCGTGACCCAATGAGGTTTCACATTCCACTGGTTTACTGTGTTTTTGTTTCAGGTAGTCATGCAGTGTGCTCTTTTGTAATTTACATTTTTCAGCTGCTTTGCACACACTCATGTTCTTGTTATTTGTCATTTTTAGCCTTTTCAAGGGCACTTTTGGACAGTTGTGTAGTGTCTCTTCCTCTTTGTAGGAGATTTCGCTGTTTTAGCCATGTTTTTCTGTTTATATAATTGGCATCACTTTACCAATAATCTATAGTATTATCCAATGTTTGGCTTAATTATATTGTCTGTCTGAAGTTTGAAATTTATTTGGCTTAAGTGATTTGTCTGTCCGAAACTAGGAATTTATTCTGTAAAATAAAGAAATATTAAAACAGTCATAGCAAGATTATGCTTGTATATATTTTAAAAGTTTACTGCCCAGTACTTACAACACTTTTCCACTTATAATCATACTAATCACGTTTGTACAATTGAAACTGTTTGTTCTTTGTGAACAAAGTTTTGCAGGGTTAAAAAGTGCTGATTCTTTTTCCATTTGATTCATAAATTTTTATCACCCACACATATTCAAGCTAATTTAATAAGACTTTTACATAATAATCGTTGAAGATTACCCTACCTACCCATATTATTTTTTTGCAAATATCGCACTCTTTTCCAATAAACTTGTATTATTACATTTTTTCGCAAAATGCCCGAAGTTTGGGCGCTGTCCGAAATAATGGTGTTTTACAGTAATGCACATTCTAGATCCTAAGAGAGAAGTAACATTCCCACACAACAACACACTTAAATTGACAATATACAGCAATGGTGACAAGAACAAATTCCTGCTGTAAGATAGAAGGAAAACAAAACAAATGCTGAAATCTCTAAAATGTTCCTCACATTTCCATATGCAAACACCTGTGGCAGAACACTTTTAATTTTTAGAAGGTTCCCCACGTCTCCAAGCATAAAACACCATCCTAAGCCTACCAGCATAACAGTATGAAGGAGTGTAAAGGTTTGAGGGGAAAGTGGAAAGCCAGGATGAATGTTGGATGTGGTAAATGAAAGTGCAAGTAAGTCGGGTATGGAAGTTAAAGAAACAGTATTCAAATCAATATGTGAATTGTATAAATGTGCAATGTATGGGTTGCATTCCATTTTTAGCATGGAAATTCATGGAGTAAGCAATGAACTATTCGAGAACCATAAATATTTGTGAAGCGCACCTTAAACTGAGAAATAAGTAAGTGCATCTAAACAAGTAAGTGCACCTAAAACTGAGAAATGAGTAAGGAAGTTGTCTGTTTTCTGCGGAAGGTGCATCCTAAATTTCAGAGCTTAAATAATACCCGAGTAGCTGTTTGATATACAGTTAGGTGCTCCACTGGTGTGTTTCTTGTTTTTACCCTTTTAGATCCTGCCCACATAACATTTTGGTGGAATTAAGAGATTGGATGACTTAAATTTTTGGTAAAGTTTAGTGTAAGGAGAAGATGACTGTTTTTTGTCCTGCATTTGGGTGTCCTAGGTACTGTAACAGCATTTAAGTTCTGGAAGAAGAAAAAAAATGTGTGTGACTGGCAGCATTTGAACACATGATTTGGGTGTAATTTTAGTTTTGCCATTAATTTTCTGATGATTATAGCACATGGTTAGCAGTGTTACGATACCAGACTATACGGTACTTGATATTAAGTATTGGGGGAGGGGGGAATGGTGTCAGACAAACCTTGAATGCAGGATAAAAAGAACCCCAAGAGTCTCCTAGTTTGTTTCATATTACGTGTAGGCAGAGAGAGTTATATAAAGTATGGTTGATTATTTCTCAAGATTCTTGAAGAGGAAAGGGTAGTTTTTGTTGTGAATTTTTCTCTTCGAAAGTTGGGTTGAAACAGGGATGTGTTATGTCTCCATGGTTGTTCAATCTGTACATGGATGGGGTAATAAAAGAGGTACAAGGTAGGGTAGTGGATGTTGGAGTGGCCCTGGTGAGAGAGGATAGTGTTTGGAAACTCCCTGTACTGTTGTTTGCAGATGATACTGTGTTGTTGAGTGAAGACGAAAGGGAGCTGCAAGGCTTGGTGGATGAGTTTGAGAGAGTGTGTAAGAAACGGAATCTAAAAGTGAATGTAGGGAAGAGTAAAGTGATGGTCTTTGAGAGAGGTGAAGTCAGTGAATGTACAGCGAGGTTGGATGGTGAGGAATTGGAAAATGTGAGTACGTTTAAGTACTTGGGTAGTGTGATGAGTAAGGATGGAGGTTTGGAGGGTGAAGTGCTTGAAAGGGTACAGCAGGGAAGAAAGGTTGCTGGTTCTTTGAAAGCAGTGATAAGAAACAGGGAAGTGAGCATGGAAGTGAAAAAGTTACTACATGACAGTATTGTGATACCAACTCTAACGTACGGAAGTGAAGCTTGGACGTTGTTGGAAGGACACAAGTCAAGAGTGAGAGCCGTGGAAATGAGTTATTGAAGAGGAGCCTGTGGAGTCACATGGAGAGACAGGCTGACGAATGAGGATATAAAGGAGCGTTGTGGTGTTCATGTGGATGTGATGGGAAGCGTTATGAGGAACACACTGAGGTGGTTTGGCCATGTGGAGAGGATGGAGGGTGAAAGACTGACGAAGAGAGTGTATGTAAGTGAGGTGGAGGGGGAAAGAGGGAGGGGGAGGCCGAGGATGAGATGGAGAGATGGGGTGGAAAGGTATATGAGAGAGGGGGGTGTGAGTTGGGAGCAGGGGAGCGAAATGACGGGGGACAGGGCGACTTGGAGGCGATTTGTTTGTGGCCACCCCAAACGGGATTGAGGCGTCTGGCAATAGATAGATAGATAGAAGAAGGGATGCTTGTTTTCTGTACGTTTCATCCAAAACTCAGATGGGTGACAGGCCAAGTTTTGACGCTGTGCATATCATTTTACCCACATATAAAATTTCAACTTCTTGTGGTTGATGCAGTAACTTTTTAATTGACAGTGGCCAAGAGAAAAGAGTGTCACTGTGCAAAATTATAAAGGGATGTTATTGAAGCAGGTCTTTGGTTAGTCCAGTGATTTGTAATGGAGTTGTATAAGGTGTTCAGAGGGGAAAACTAACCCATTTTTCTTTTTCAGAGAAAACCTGAGCAACGACCCATACTTGATATCCCAGATGGACAGCGACCAGTACGTTCCCGTGTTCATCTTGGCCAATTGTTCGCAGTTTAAGAACATTACCAAGGATCACAGTATAATTGTGGAGGCTCTTAAAGGTAAATTGTTTGTGTTATAGTCGTGGTGCATGACTGAGGTTCATGTTATTGTACCCTGGCAGCATACCTTTCAACAGTGCATCTGATTTCGTATTATACATGAATCATATTATTATACACGAATATAATTATACATGAACATAATGTACACGAATCACACGTATTATATTATACATGAAATCGGAAGCACAGTTGATGGGTAGGTTGCCAGGGTGCGATAATGACAACCTCAGAGTCGAACACCGCAACTATTGTAATACCCTCTTGAGGAGGGGAGAGGGGCAGTGTTTCTTGTTCATACTGCTGCAGTTTAATTTTACTTAGGAAAGGCCTTTTATATCGTAGAGATTTATTAAGGCTATAGCTAGTCAGAAAAATGTCTGCTCTCTCTGATTTGAAAGACTGAGTATAAACTTAGTAGATGTTAATAAAATGAAGAGGATGACCCAGGCTCTGTTAATTATTCAGGTTTTGATTATTCTTGACAATAAATGCCTTAGTTCTCATGTATTTATCTTTGAAGATGTAAATAGGAATAAGACCATTTCAGGTTCTGGTAAATCTGCCATAATTTTGTTGAGAGGTATATGAGGGAGGGGGGAGAGAGTTGGTTGAAGGCAGTCAAATGATGGGTGACAGAGCGACTTGGAGGCGTTTTGTCTGCAGCCACCCTTTGCGGGATTAGGGCATCGGGCTATAGTTAGATAGACAGACTTTATTTTCACTGCCTATTCTGCTGGAGTAATGTGCGTTTTGTCCTGTGTTCCAGAATCACCCTTTGTTCAGCTAGATGAGGAGCAGAGTAGAGTAAGACCAAACTACAAGAGATGTATTGTCATTCTCAGGGAAATCCCAGAATCTACACCAGTGAACGAAATTGAGGTAAGCTCCAGTGTTTCTTTATATTTTTGGTTAGATGTAGAGATGGTGTTACAAGTGAGGAACCCAACCCATCTTTTTTTTTTTTTTTTTTTTTTTTTTTTTTTTTTTTTAATGCGAGGAAGAAGGAACCAAAGGCCATGAGCCCGCAGTAACAGTTCCCTCCAAGAGAAAAACAAAATACAGTAGAGAGCCAAATTCAAGATCCGATCATTTTGAGATGCCTGGACACACTGCGTTTGAAAGACTGGAGATCATAGGCAGGAGGAAATACAGACAGAGGGAGACAGTTCCAGAGCTGACCTGTTGCATGAATGAAAGACTGGGAGTAACGGTTAACTCTTGCATTAGAGAGTTGGACAGAAAAGGGATGAGAGTTTGCTGCCAGACGGGTGCCACAAGCGCCCGTCAGAGGTTGAGGAATGCAAGCAGACAGTTCAGAGGAGCAGTGACCATTAAAGTAGCGATAGAAAAGAGATAAAGATGCAACAGTGCGGCGAAGAGACAGAGGTTGAAGGGAGTCAGTAAGAGGAGGAGAGTTAATGAGACGAAAAGCCTTTGACTCCACCCTATTGAGAAGAGCTGTATGTGGGGAGCCTCCCCACACGAGAGTTGTACTCCACACAGGGGCGGATAAAACCCCTGTATAGAGTCAACAATTGTGCAGGGGTAAAGAAAGAGCGGAGTCGGCTTAGCACACCCAATCTCTTGGAAGCAGATTTTACAAGAGATGCAATATGATCTTTCCAAGATAAGTCCCGAGTAAATGAAACCCCAAGCATGTTCAAGGATGATGCAGGATTAATCTGAATATTATTAAACATTAGTGGGTATACCTGTGGAAGATTTTGTCGGGTTGATAGGTGTAAGAACTGAGTCTTAGAAGCATTAAAGACAACCATATTATTTTTACCCCAGTCAGAGATATGAGCCAAGTCAGACATTAGGTGTGCCATAGCCTCATCCCTTGTTTCTTGAAGTAACTGTTGAGATGGGCGTTGCGGGAACCGAATGGAAAGGTGAAGGGTGGAGTCATCAGCGTATGAGTGGATAGAGTTAGATGTACAGCTTAGAAGATCATTGATGAATAAAAGGAAGAGAGTTGGTGATAGGACAGAGCCCTGAGGAACACCACTGTTGATAGATCTAGGATAAGAACGATGGCCGTCTACGACAGCAGCTATAGAACGACCAGAAAGGAAGCTAGCGATGAAGGTACAGATAGAAGGATAGAAACCGTAGGAGGACAGTTTGGAAATTAAAGATTTATGCCAGACTCGATCGAAAGCCTTTGAGATGTCAAGTGCAATGGCAAAGCTTTCGCCAAAGTCCCGAAAGGAGGATGACCAGGAGTCTGAAAGGTAGGTGAGAAGATCGCCAGTGGAGCGTCCCTGACGGAACCCATACTGACGATCGGAAAGAAGGTTGTGATAGGAAAGATGCCTTAAAATTTTTTTATTAAGAATTGATTCGAAAACTTTTGAAATACAGGACGTTAAAGCAATTGGACGATAGTTGGAGGGTTGGGAGTGGTCACCCTTCTTTGGGACTGGCTGAATGAGAGCAAACTTCCAGCAAGAAGGAAAGGTACAAGTTGACAGACAAAGGCGAAATAGTTTGCCTAGGCAGGGTGTAAGCACAGAAGCACAGTTTTTGAGAACAACAGGAGGGACCCCATGTTAGGAGTCCTGTGTTAAATTATGGTGTTTGTTTTGCTTTGTATTTCTGCTAGTTTCTAGGTGTTACAGTTCATTCAGTAATAAATTACAGCTTGTTTTGTGTGTTGTATAGTTCATTGTTTGCTAATAAACTCCGCTGGTTGTTTTCAGGCCATGTTCAAGAGTGACGAGTGCCCCAAGCTGGTGTCCTGTGAGTTTGTCCACAACTCATCCTGGTACGTCACCTTTGAGTCCGACGAAGACGCACAAAAAGCCTACTGGTACCTTAGGGGCGTTGTCAAGACTTTCAAGGTGAGTGGAAAATATTACTCATATTTCAAAAGCGCTGTTGTTTGCTGTACCTTTTTAGCACTCACATTTGCGCTTTCCAGTAATGTACCGTACTGCCTGTAAAGCTTATATGCTAGTTTTCCTTTATTTATTGTATTACTAGGAGAGATTGGAGACTGAGAGATTGACTTAAGCATGAGTGAGTGGAAGGGGGAGAGGAAAGGAGACAAATCAGAGCTTTTCTTTGACACCACATCTCTCAGTGGGAGTTGGTTATGGTGAGCTGTTTTTAGAGTCTTTGAAAACTTGTACAGTACCGGCCAATCCTTACAAAAAATTAAGACGGTTCTAGTGTCAAAATGTGGTTTGTCGGTCACCATCATATTTAGAACAGTGGTGATGAAGTGTGCCAGTTTGATTATATTCTGAACTTTCTTTCCAGGACAAACCGATCCTTGCAAGAATAAAGACCAAACCAATGTCAAGACTTGGTTGTTTGTCGGTGTTACCCTCATATGGGAACAAGGGTGGTGCAGGTGCTGGTGGTGGTGGTGCTGGTGCAGAGGGTAAGGAAGGCTGTGCTGCCCCTCCCACTCCAGGTCCCGCTGGGCTGAATGGTGGCCCGGCAACCCCCGCCCCCGCCAACAGCTACAACAACCCAGGGGGCCAGCGCTTCATGTACTCCACCCAGTCCTCTGTCACGCCTAACTCATACTCCTACACCTACTCCACGCAGACCACAGCAATGCCAGCAGCATTCGTAAGTAATAATGCTCATATTCAGTTTGTGCTGCAGATTGTTTGAAGATTGAACAAAACTATTAAACCCTCAATACATAGCACATGGCATGGTGAGGCAAATAGGTGTTTAACACGTTGCCATTGCTTCATGCTTTATGGGTTAAAAAAAAAAAAAAAAAAGAGAGAGAGAAATTGATCTCGGATATCAGCAGCTGTGTAATAAAGGCGCTGAGTGAATCAACTTCAAACCTGCTTTGAATACCACTGTATTGCCTTTAATGCCCATCACATGGTAGCACCAATAATGAATGGATCTTGACTTTGTTTTTTCTTGGAGGGAACAGTTTGTTGGCTACTGGCCTTTGGTTCCTTCTTCTTTGCATTTAAAAGAGAGAGAGAGAGAGGGTGACTGCTGTCTGATTATACAAACAATCTCTCTTCTGTCTCCCCTGCATGGAAGATGGTGGTGGACTGCAGAATTGAAACCAGCCTACAGTGATAATACCAATAGTAGTGTCCCCATGCAGTTCATTTATATATTTTTTTTAAGAGTGAGCATCTTGCCATGTACCAGTTATGGATATTCCTCATTTTGCACACTGCATTTGGCGTAGGATGCTCGTGGAACATGATTTAGAGGTTAAAGTGCAATCATTTTCATTATGGTGAATAGTGAACATCTTTGAATGAAAAAAAAATGTATATATCAGTAAGGTACTTTCACTAATGCATACCGGTATGAGAGAGAGAGAGAGAGGGGGGGGGATATAAGTTCCTCCCTCCCTTCCTCCCCACAGGAGAATGACGACAGCTGCATTTTTTGTTTCAGTTTTACCCCAACGTGATGCAGTGGACTCAGCCTGGCGGGTTCTACGACATCAACAGCTTCCTACAATTCAATGGACTCTCCCCCCAAGCTGCCTTCAAGCCTCCCACCAACCACACTATGCGTTACCCAGGCGCTAGGAGGTCAGTTCTTGCTCTTGAGATATCATCATCATCTGGACCTTTCCCACCCTAGGGTAGCGTGAGGAACAGCAACGTCCAGACAGCATAGTTTGCCCAATTCAGTGGGCCACACTTCCATTCACTCATCCTGGCTCCATCAGATAGGCCAAAAAACTTTCACCACATTCCGTAGCTTCATATATACCTATCTGATAGTCAATCCGAATGCAGTCACGTTAAAAAGTAGTGCCAAATCCCTGGTTATGTGCTTCTCTGCACTAAACTCATCCAGCCAGCTTGATCTGTTTGTCCCTCAGCTCCATCAACCTCTACACCTCCCCTCCTCACCCCCCACCTCCCCTCCTCCCTGCTTCAAATTCGCTCAGATATACAGTACTCTTTTCACCACTCTATTGTCTTCCATTCCCTCCACATGACCAAACCATCTCAATACACTCTTCATTTCTGGTGTCCACAGACTTCCTTACTTCTTTGTACAGGGGACTAATTATACCTGATTTCCAATCATATGGGACTCTACTGTCCTCCCAGGCCAAGCTGCACATCTTCCATATCCATTCTACTTCTGTCTCTCGCCCATGCTTCCGCATTTCACCACACACTCCATCAGTTCCTGGGGCTTTCCCCATTTTGATTTTCTTCATTGCTTCCACTGCTTCTGTCCAACTGATTTTCTCCTCTTTTCTCACGTCCTCCTTGCCAGCCATTCCCCAGCCACTTACATTACATTCATTGTCTATGTTTAACAGTTCCTTAAAGTGTTCTTTTCATTTTCACACTTTTTTTCCCCTCTCCACTATCAGTCTACCACTTTTACTTTTCACTCCCCCACTAACTTCTTTATCACCCTATCTAACTCTCGTTACCTTTTTCCAGAACATTTTCTTACATTCCCTCCACTTTACACTCAAATTCCTTCCAAATTCTTCATCCACCGTCATCTTATTCTCACATACTAATCTTTTCACCTCTCTTCCTCTCTGCGTACTCACTTTTTCGTCTTTAAACTTCATGTATGCCCAAGCTTCCCATCCACTCACTATATGGTTAGCTGCTGCTTTTGCGCCACAGTTTGTCTCACCTCTTCATTCCATCATGCTGTTCCTTGCATCCCCTTTAAGAGATCTGACATTTTTACTCTTCCAGTACTATTTTACTTAGCTCAGTACCGGTATGTTATAGCTGTCATACTGAAGGGTTGCAGTGTGAAATTAAAAAAAAAAGGGGGGGGGGATATTTTTCTTGGAAGGTAGTGTATACTGTATCAGTGGACTCACAGAATTATTGTTTAGTTAGCCATTAATGAAGGCATTGTTTTGTCAGTATTTTGCAGTGTATTTAATCAAGTTTGTCAAACGATGCCGTGTTTCCTCAAGGAATTCCCATACAGAGTTTAGGTTGACCATACTACACTGTTTTCTGTGGAATGGAAACTTTAGCAAATGCCAGAATTAGCTGCTTATTACCCAGCAGTTGCTGAAAGCTGCTGAAATAAATAAATATGAGGTGTGCTTGATGAGTGATGGTCATGTGACTAGTTGGCATATTTTAGCTTTGATTTGTAGTTACTGTCTTGTCCCCTTCAGAAACTCAAAGCACCGTGAAGGCGGGAGGTACGACAAGGGTGACGGTCGGCACAACAGTGGTGGTGGGGGTGGCGGTCAGGGTGGTGGTGGTGGTAATAGTGGTCAGGGCTCCCACAACCCCCCACACCCCGGCCACTACCAGCGCCACCATCTGCGTCCCCCCGCCCCGCAGTCCCCCTCGCAGGGCTCTCACCGGGTGCCCCCCAACCAGGCCCCGGTGGCTTCCCCGGCAGCCCCCTCCGTTGCACCCACACCCCCTCCACCACCGCCCCCACCTCCCCCACACACCGCTGCAGGGGCCAGTGGTGGCAACTCTCAAGACAGCTTTGCTCATAGTGATTTCTCCATAGCTAGTCAGTCCAGCCTGTACACCTCCTTCAGCCCCCCCATGGGTCAACCCTCAACTCTGGCGGGAGACAAGAAAGAGGTGGTGACGGTGACGACCCGGTCCAACAGTATACCCAACCAGGCTTCCCTACCCCCATCCACCAGTACCACCACTGCCACCAGTACAGTGCCCACCAGTAGTACTGTCACCAGTACCAACACTGCCGGTACTCCAGACCCTCACCAGTCCCCCTCTGCCACCCCTGCTGCCCCCCACCTCATCCCACCTCCCTCCCCCCACGGCCATCCCCCACCACCGCCGCCACCCCACCGGCATCACCAGTACCCATTGGTGGGGCCACCACCGCCACCACCTCACCGTGGCGGATATGACCACTACCATCACCACCATCCACCACCGCACCACCACATGGCAAGGGAACCACAGCAGCCTAGGCCAATGTAAGTGCTGTGACTTTATTATTACTATTATTTATTATTATTATTATTATTATTGTTGTTGTTGTTACCCTACCTATTTTTCCCCTTCAGTAATAATGTTACATTCTAAAGGTACCTATTACTATGCATTTTATTCAGAGTAACATTGGACTGACTAAGAGGGTGTATGTAGGTGAGGTGGAGGGAGGGAGAGGGAGGGGTAGACCAAGGATGAGGTGGAGGGATGGAGTTGAGAGGTATATGAGGGAGGGGGGGGTGAGTTGGGGGGAGGGGAGTCAAATGGTGGGTGACAGAGTGACTTGGAGGCGTTTTGTCTGCGGCCACCCTTTGCGGGATTAGGGCGTCGGGCTATAGATAGATAGATAGATAGAACATTGGAGGTTTTGCAACACCACATCCTTTGCAGTTTATTGTGCATATAACACTAGCCATCTGTAATGTTACTTGTATCTTTGTAAATATCAGTGTAGTAGTAACAAATAAATGGTTAATAAGGTAATGTGCAAATTCTTGAAGTAAGTTACAAAATCTCCCGAGTCACATCTAATAAGACCCTGGAAGTGAGCTGTCAAAGTCAAACAGTCCATCTCAGCTAACATCTTCATTACAAAGGATGGGGCGAGGTAGGATCCAGAATACAAGGAAAGAAAAACTATCAGGCAGAAGTATGTGAAGTGCCTTTGTAAATAATGCAGATGGGCGTGTGAGGAGGGAGGATTTCTTGGGCTTAGTGGTGAGTGAACAAGTGTCTGGTCTGCTTCATTGGGCATGCTGTCGCTAGTTCTCCCTCTCCTTGTTTTTAGGATCCTGCCTCATCCCATCCTCAGCTTGGCAAGTCAGGATGATGTGCGTTTACATGACTTCTGTGAATGATGTGACATGTAAACAATGATGAATACCTTAATGGGAGTGTGGTTTATTCAGTTGGCCAAACTTTGGATAGTATCTCACACTCAGTTTTTTCTGGCAATAGACCAAGGTGGGGTAGGAAAGGTCTTGATGATGGTGATTCAGTTTATTACTTGTTTGCGGTGTTTGGATGTGGCATGTCTTAGTATTATTTAGCTTTGTACATTGTGGCAGAGTTTTTGTCTGTCATCCAACACATTATTGGCCAAAGCTAGCTATGTGGTTATATTGGTGCCCCTTCATGAAGGTGTTCCCCTACACCACCAGGAAAGATTGTAAAGTGTATTATGTATTGTCCTTGAAGGCGAGGTTTGCGACGACGGCCGCGGGGCAGGGAGGAAGAAGGTCCCAGTGGTCCCGGACCACGTGGAGGTCCAGGTCAGCGGGGTCCAGGGGGTGCCGGTCCATCAGTGCCTCCCACAGCCGATGCCAGTAAGACCAACGGATCACACCACCAGGACCTCTCTCAGCCACCACCACCACCTCCACCTCAGTTTGACCTCCAGGCTTCTGCTTTCCCGCCTCTCCCAGGTTAGCATAAGTACACTTCTGGCCCCATGTTCTCAGCAACTGAGAAAGCTTTATAGAATGTACTCATGGGGAATTTGTTTTAAATACAGTATTACAGCTTAATACTCTCGTGTATGGTATTTATATTTATTCATTCATTCATTCATGTTGATTTTATTTACTGTAAGTACTGTTCAGGAAAATAATGATGGTAGTATTAGTGCACAAATATAGAGAAGACCATTTGTAGTTGTAGCACCAAATTCATCTGAAACTTGAACTCAGTGGACTGCAGGCTTAAGTTGATCAGCAGTACATGAACCTCTCTTTGTAGGTTTAGCATGCAGTGGCAGGAGTAAACTGCCACAGATGATGTGCTAAAGAGTCGCCTCTGTCAACAAGAATACGAAGTCAGTACAAACTCTGGTGTTTAACCCCTTGGGGTCGGGTATTGTTTATAAAATTGACAGTTAGAAGCAGGCATTTTTTTTTTTTGCCAAAATTGGGTAATTTTCAAAAATTGCTTCTGCAGTATGAAAACTCTTATACCTATTGTAAAAGTCTTTATACCGAACAAAGTACAACTCTTTAACTTTAAAATGAATGGTGTTCCAATGTCCTACGATTATTTATTGTAGAGCAGTGGCTGAGAATGTAAGAGTGTCTAAACGTCCTGAATCAGGGACCGATGTCCCCATGATACACGTTCCAGAACGTGCACCGACCTTTAAGGGTTAAAGCTACCTTCTATTTATAGTCTGTACTTTCACCTGGTGGGTATTTTCCACTCGACAGCCTGATGATTGTGTGAATTTCAGTGAGCCTTAGCTATGAGATAAGAATTAGTCTCCTTGGATAATAGTCTTGTGGTTGGTGGGGGTGCTCACCATCCACTCAGTGTAGTGCTGCTCTCAGGTGTCTGCCCTGTCCTCTTCTCCATCCTTCTTTCCTCCCATCTTCTATCTTTCTTTCCTTCATTCTTTCCTCGTCCTTCTGCCTACGGGTGACTTTGCACTCCCTCTTCTGTCTTTCATTCCTTCATTCTCTCCTCTTCCTTCTGCCTGTGGGTGACTCTACACTGAGTGACAAGCCAAATGGTTTCTTGTGCACCAGGAAACCATTTACTACACTGGGTGGTAACCATATAACCAGATTTTGACACCTGGTGGTTTAGTGGGTAATTATTGTGCTCCAATCTGATTGAGCCGGTGGAGGTTTATATCCAAGGGATGGTTGGGGTTTATTGCTCACATAATGCCACTCAGGGATGAGTGAGGTTGGTCACTCTCATCTTAAATGTCAGGACCAACTGCCTAGCCCCGGGCTCCTACGCTCCTCTTGGGGCAACGTAGAATTGGATGATGGATGGATGGATGGATAATAGTCAGATTTAACCTCTCTGAGTACACTAGGACATCAGCTGAGCTTGATGGTTTTTTATGTCTGCTTAGAGGGAATGCATTACAGCTTACTTGAACCAGCTCAGTTACAGATATTAGTGACCTGACTTGAACATGACGTACCTTCTGTCTGCTGTATTTTACATGGCAGGTTCATCCTTGGGACTTTAGTGGAGGGGTTTCTAGAGAAGCAAAAGAAGTTGTATGTGGCCTTCATGGATTTGGAGAGAGCATATGACAGACTGGATCGACAGAGAATGTTGAAAATATGAAGAATGTGTGGATTGAGTGGGAAGTTGATGAATGTCGTGAAGAGTATATATGGGGGTGCTGGGGCTGCAGTGCATGTGGATGGTGAACTGGGTAAGTTTTTTCTCTCTGAATGTTATATTGAAGCAGGATGTGCAATGTTTCCATGGTTGTTCAATCTGTATGGATGGGGTTATAAAAGAGGTGCAAGGTAGGGCCCGGATGTTGGAGCAACCCTAATGAGGGAGCACAGCATTTGGAAACTTCCTGTACTGTTGTTTGCCGATGATACTGTGTTGTTGGGTGAAGTTGATGGGGAACTGCAAGGTTTAGTGAATGAGTTTGGGAGAGTGTGTGGGAAGCAGAATCTGGAGATGAATGCAGGGAAGAGTAAAGTTGTGGTCTTTGAGGGAAATGACGTCACTAAATGTGCAGTGAGGTTGGATGATGGGAAGGTGGAGGATGTGAGTACATTTGGGTACTTGGCTGGTGTGATGAGTGTGGACGGAGGTTTGGAGAGCGAAGTGCTTCGGGGGGGGAGGTGAAGCGGAGAAGAGTGTTTGCTGGTTCTTTGAGGGCAGCATTAGGAAGTGGAGAGGTGAGCGTGGAAGTAAGGAAGTCACTGCATGATAGTATTGTGATGCCACCCGTAACATGTGGAAATGAACCTTGGACCTTGTTGGAGGGACAAGGGTCAGGAGTGAGAGCAGTGGAAGTGGGTTTTTTGAGAGGAGCATGTGGAGTTGCATAGAGAGGTAGACTGATGGGTGGGGAAGTGGAGGAGCATTGTGGTGTGGATGTGATGGGGGGTATTGGGAGAATTGCATTAGGGTAGTTTGGTCGTGTGGAGAGCGGGAGACTGGCGAGGAGAGTGTGTGAGTGGAGTAGGGTGGGGGGTATGAGATGGAGTGGAGGGGTTTGGGAGGGAGGGGTTGTGAGTTGGGGGGCAGTGAAGTGGCAGGAGGACAGGGTGATGTGAAGGCAAATTGTTTGTGACCACCTCTTGCAGGATTGGGGCATGTGGCAGTAAACAGTAATTTGTACATTAACCCTTTAACCGCGGGTATTGTTTTGGTCTGACTGTCCTCTCCCGCGGGGGTTTCAGCCAAATGTAAACAAACCTTTAAACCTTAATAACTCTGCACAGAATAAAGCTAGAGAAAAAAATAAGGTACCATTAGAAAGTACTAACCTTCAGCTTTCCATTGATGTAGGTTTCATGACTTTCTTGACTTTCACAGGACGGGCAGTGCCGTTAGAAGTGAGGGGTGTAAAATCACTATTTTTCGCTCACACATCATTACCTTCGCTCATACACCATTACCAAATGCCAACCTCATTCTGATAATAATACTATAAACATATATGAACACTGCACATACGATAAACACCCACTCTGTGTTCACTGAGGCAGGTAAAAGGCACTGTAATTACCTGCACTTCACTGCCACATCAGCGGTGTTGTAATCACTATTTTTCGCTCACACACCATTACCAAATGCCAACCTCATTCTGATAATAATACTATAAACATATATGAACACTGCACATACGATAAACACCCACTCTGTGTTCACTGAGGCAGGTAAAAGGCACTGTAATTGCCTGCACTTCACTGCCACATCAGCGGTGTTGTAATCACTATTTTTCGCTCACACACCATTACCAAATGCCAATCACATTCTGATAATAATACTATAAACATATATGAACACTGCACATACGATAAACACCCACTCTGTGTTCACTGAGACAGGTAAAAGGCACTGTAATTGCCTGCACTTCACTGCCACATCAACATGTGTTGTCACTCACACAGCTGGACAGATACTGATGCGCGCTTGGTCAGGGGTGGGGTGGGGGCCCAGGGGGTGGGAGGTGGGGCCCCAGGGGGGGGAAGAGGGAGGTGGGGGTCGGCTGGAGTGAAAGAACTTAATAGCTACTCTCCCTTGAAACAATTGGCGCACGGAAAAAACGCGGGGTATTCAAAATATTCACAAACATTCGAGAATGACACCCGCGGTTTGGTCCAGTTTTTGCAACGTCATTCTGGAATGACACCCGCGGTTAAAGGGTTAATAGAAGATGAGGTAGTTCTATAGCACAAGGAGAATGTCCATGAAAAATACAAAGGCAAAGAATTGTCATGTACAGTAGCAGGTAATAATATTAATCAATCTGTTTCAGGAATGATTTTAGCGTAATCATTATACACATAAACATAACTTATGTTTCTGGCTGACTTTGCATTTACATATGTTGTCAGGTTCTGATGAGCAGGCTCCTGTGACTGAGGAGAAACGTCCATCAGAGGCAGTGGTATCAGCGTGGGGTGGTGACTCCCAGCGCTTCTCTGATGTGATGAAGGGCACTGCCAAGCCTCGCCCCACCTCACAGTCCTCTCTTGGGGACAAAGAGATTCCCTCTGAGCCTACCACACCTTGTGAAACCAATCCCTCTTTAGCTAACACTACATCATCCACCCCGGCTTCTGGCGCCACCCCAGCTGCTTCCCAAGTCCAGACCTCCACTCAGGCTGTGGCTCCAGCCCCAGCCATTCACCCAGCTAGTCAGGCTCCTGCCATTCCCTCCACACAGTCCGCTGCTGTCCCAGACACGCCAGGTGTGGCCACAACCACAGCCACACCTACGGTAACTGCAGCCAGTGTCACCGCTGCCAGCATAGCTGCCACCAGTGCTGCTGGCCCTGCATCAGGCCCACCAGCAGGCAGCAGTAGCAGTAGTAACCCCAGCAGTAGCAGAGTGGAGGTGAGAGTGAGCGGGCCACAGCGACTTGAGCGACGGGGAGGCGGCATGGGTGGACCCAAGGAGCGCCGGGATTACCACCCCAGGGACTACCAGAGGGATGGCAGAAGCTTAGGAGGGCGTGACAGGGACCACAGAAACCCGAGGGACGGCGGGCGCACCGGGAAGGAGAACCGGCCTCTCGCCCCGCGCCCCAGCAGGGAAGAGAGAATGGACGCAGACGGGTGGATCACCAAGGGACCCAAGGAGTCCCGGGCACAGCGAGAGAGCAGGGAGCAATGGGAGAGAGCAGAGGCAGCTCACAACTCCAGACATCACCTTGTTAATGGAGACTCATCACCACCTCTATCCCCAAAGTCAGTAGCCACAACACTATCACTGGGCATAACACAGTAAACCCTCAATATATCAAACTAGTGAGGGTGAAAGGCTGACAGTGCAATCAAAAGTTCAATGGGGAGGACCCTGCTGACCCTGGGGATAATTTTACATTGAAGCTTGTTTGGTAGATACTTATTGGACTTGGATGTGTGTACAGTTATATATATTACTTTAGGTTTATAATGTGTATCTTGATGATGTATTGATGAATAATCTGTTTTCAATTAGTAATAAACAGCAAAATAGGGAATGCAACAATAATTACTCTATTTACATTTTGTTCGATCTGATAATTGCACGAGTTCAATAAGTCAACCTTTTCGGTGATAAATTTGGAGGCTGTCTGGTGGGGCCACAGGGATCGATTTAGCCAAAGTTTGTGTTACCCAGGTTTGGTAGCGAGGGTTTACGGTATACCATTTGAACCTTGCTTTGTGAACACAGTTTTAACACTACCAGTCTCCCCCAGATTTTGGTGTTAACCCTTTCAGTACAGGGACAGCTTTATTGTGTTTGATATCTCCAGATCATTTTACTTGGCTTTGGAGGGTGTTGGGGTCGTATTACAAGTCAGCCTTCATGGAAGGCTTTGTACCCCCTGTTTTTCTGTAACTTTGGGCAGTGACAGTCCCTTTTGTATTATTTATATGCTTACATAACAGAGGATGAAAAGGTGTAGTATGCAGAATCAGTAGGAAAGAGGTATTGAGATCTCCCCAAAGCCTTATCACCCCCCCCCCCCTCCCGTCTCCCAAGTTGTATGTTAAAGATTGATTGATTTTGATTTTATACTTGGACTCTAAATTTTGAAATATTTACCATCACTAGGTGGGATTTTCAACACTTAGTTTACCATTATCAGTTGTGGGAAAAAAATTCAGAAGTAGGGAGAGTGAAATGTCTTTAACTTCACACCTTACAGTCAGTGTGTTATTAGGTGTTTGTGTGTGTGTGTGTTTCAGACCATTACAGCCAGTGTTAATAAGTATTTGTGTGTTTGTTTGTTTCAGACCCCAAAAGACAGAAGTGAAGAGCAGCAGCAGCAGCAGTGAGGAGACCAGTGTGGAGGAGACCAAGGCCCCACCCCCACAGCCACTCAACAACAATGACGGGGTGAGAACGGATTGCTTATGCCTTGGGGGTGGAGTCAGGATTTGGGGGGGGGGGGCTTAAGTGGTGAGGGAGTGGCCCATTTATTTAGGCAGGGTGGGTTAGTTATACCTATCAGTTTCTGTGTGTGTGTGTCTTCCTGTCTAGCTGCGTGTGTCAGTGCATGTGACTTCCTGTTTGTCTGTGTAGCTATATATGTGTGTGTTTATATTTTCTTCTGGTCTGTTTGTGTTTGTTACTGTGTATGATTGTGTAGTATACAGTATAGGGTAGAGGAGGCGGTCCAGATGATGATGATAATGAAATAGTTTATAGCAGGCATTGCGTGTGGTATATGTTAAGTACAGTTACTGCATCTGATGTATATTGCTCATGTGTGACAGTATTAAATCAACACCTTGTATAGTGTGAGACAACTGGAGTGAAGGTGTGGATTCCAGGGGCTTAAATGATGAGCGAATGATAGTCTGCTATTTATATTCTGCTCCATTGCCCATTAATTATCTGTCTTTATATGGATTTAGAATAGGTAGGTCAGTGCCATTTACTCTCTGGGCCCTATTTTTCTTCAAGTATGTCTATATTTGCAGTTAGAATGTGAGGGACGTAGAGACTGGCGCTGTGTCCTCTACATAGCACTTACATCTAGCGTCTGCTGTAGTTTTAATTTCTTTTTGTGTCACTGCTTTGAGGGGAGGAGATGGAGGATGGAGAAGGAAACTGAATGAGGTTGGAATGGGGGAGGTTTTTGTAGGTAAGAGGGGGAGGAGATAGGGAGGGTGGGTAGGGAGAAGAGACTGACTGGGCATGGGAGGGGAGGCATAATGGAGCAGTGGCACTTTCAGACCAGGGTCAAGGAAGTAGAGTACAGGTTTCATTTTATTTGTCTTGGTTACCAGGAGCACAAAACAAGCTGGGCGAAGATGGCATTGGCATCGAAGGACCAGATGGAGAGACTGGCAGCGGAACTGAAGGAAAAGGAGGAGCAAGAAAAGATTAAGAAACAGCGTCTCTCCACCAGACCTCAGTCAAAGCCTCAAGGTACGTGGCATCGTCATTGCTTATTCGTTAGGGTTAAAGTCTAAGATTTATGCCAAGATTCTGGGAGGTTGAATGTTGAATTCAAAGAGTGTATGGCCTGTTCAGTTGGGCAAACTTTGGTTAGTATCTGTTACTGTCAGCTTCTTTTCTGTCTTTCTGGACTGTACCTCATCCATTGTAAGGTGGATAAGATCACAACAGTGATGGTGGTTGTGATAGGAGGTCCATGGAGTAACTCTGAATGCCTCAACCTTGAATCAAGGGCACAGAAGATAGAATTTGGAGTTTTTGATGCTTGACCCATTCAGAGTTGCTCCACGGAGCACCTCATATTTCTAAGCTGCTGCAGCTTCTTGGGGAATGTCCAAAGGTGCCATTGGGGGTGGGAGAATCATAACCTTAACAAACTCCTTTGGTGCTTTAGATCACTCCAAACCAAATAGTCATCAAGTGATGGAGGAAGGATGCCTTCATGTGTTGGCACCAATATAACCCAACGGCTTCACTGTCAGGTTATACAGATATCCCTCAGATGCTCTCTATACTGTGGAAAGAGTTCAGAATTACTCCATGAAGTTCTTTGTAGTCTAAGTGGCTTTGGAGATTTCCTAAGCCTTTTCCCTGTATCAGGATGAAGAGGATTTACTGTTTATTGCTATAAGTTAACTTTTATATATATATATAAATATATATTAGGTGACCAAGGCCGACACATGCAAGCATGTTGGAGCCTTTAGAAACGAAAATGAATATATATATATATATATAGTTTTCTTTAGTTTAAGAGAAGCCTGTATTCCTGTAAATTTTATGTAATTTGTACTCCCGTAGGTGGTAGATGACGGCGTTCCCCATCCACTCACTCGATGTAGTGCTTGCTCTCAGGTGACTGCCTTTTCTTCTCTTCCTTCCTTCCTCTTCTGTCTCTTTCCTTCATTCTTTCCTCTTCCTTCTGCCTACGAGTTACTTTACACTCCCCTTTCTGTCTTTCTTTTCTTCACTTTCCTCTTCCTTCTGCCTATGGGTGACTCTACACTGAGTGACAAGCCAAATGGTTTCCTGTACACCAGGAAACCCTTTACTATGCTGGGTGGTAACCATATAACCAAATTATGGCACCTGGTGGTTTAGTGAGTAATTAAGGTGCTTCAGTCGGATTGAGCCGGTGAAGGTTTATATCCAAGGGGTGGTTGGGGTTTATTGCTCACATAATGCCACTCAGGGATGAGGGAGGCTGGTCACTCATCTTAAATGTCAGGACCAACTTTCCTAGTCCAGGGCTCCTATGCTCATGGTCCAACACAGGATTGGATGATGGATGGATGAATATACTTACAGAAAAGGTTGTTGTTCACCACCCCTGTCTGTGGCCAAGCAGACTTGTCAGTCACATACTTTACTGCCCTTGAAGGGTTTTTCCTGTGCAGTGAACCGATATTCTCTTGCAGCTGACGGTGCCTTGTTGCAGTGAGGCGTGGGGAAAATTGTGGAGTTTTGGTTCCTGGGTGGATGCTGCATTTCCATTGCCCCAATTAACCCTTTTGTTATCAGACGACGCAGGCTGCGTCCAATCGCGGGCAAGTACAGCACTCAGGATGTGGGCTGGCTTGGCCTTCACCGGGTGCTGGGAGAACCCCCTGTTTCCGTGCTCGCGGTACTTCTTAAACGTTTCATCCTCACACCCTTAGTTTTGCTTCTATCTCCGTGATTTTTCTTTCCTCGTAATCTCGAACAATTGTCCTTGCTTATGGTGTTGATAAAAATGTTCAGCTAATATAAATTATGCGCTTAGTTACGATGATTTTTCTTTCCTTCGTGTTTTCTCATAGAAATACATGTTTTATGGTAATTGTTACTGAGAAAGAGTTTTAGGAAATTTCATTAGCTACATTTTGGTATATAAACATTCACTGTAGGACAATTTGGGTTGCATTTACGTACCTCAAAAGGAAATTATATTATGATCATGCTGCAGAGCGAGAGTGGTGTTTCGCATGGCCAGAGTTGTTGCTAAATTATTTTTTCCACGGCCATTATTTATGCCTCTATCTGCCTGATTTTTTATTCACACAATCTTGAATGGTTGTACTTGCTTGTGGTGTTGATAAAAATGTTCAGCGAATATAAATTATCCACTAATTTATGGTGTTTTTTCTTTCCATCAAAGGATGATTTTGTTGGACGCAGCTTGCATTGTCCAGTAATGAGCGGGTGAGATTACGTTTGACACAGCGTGTGTCGTCCAGTAACGAGCGGGTGACATTTGCACCGCTACCCTAAGTATGGAAAGGGTTACTGGACATCATAGGAGGCTCCACTGCACCATTTGCTTTGGTTATGTGGTTACCACCTGACATTGTAAATATTACCCTTGGTTACATGAAACCATTAGACTTTTTCACTTGTAGAATATAATCAGAAATCATAATCATCATCGTAAGCGGAAATAAAAGTAATAAAAAGTGACAGGAAGGAAAGGGAGATGTAGGAAGAGAGGAGGACACAGAAATAAAATGGTAATGTTGAGGGGGTAAATAGGCAGCACTACATCGAGTGACTGGATGATGGTCATCAGCACCTACCACTGAGAAGGTAGTGGTGTTATGTGAGAGGGAAGGGAAGCTGAGATGTGATTATTTTACAAAAGAGGAAGGGTATGGTAGCTGATGAGACATGTTACCTACAGAGAAGGGAAATTGAAGCTGATGAGGCATGGAATTTTATTTACAGAGAAGGTAGTGGTGTCACGTGAGAGGGAAGGGAAGCTGATGAGGCGCGATGGAGCACCGCGGGACAACAGGATGATGGGGGATCGTGGCAACATGTCCTTCCGCCCCCGTGACTCGGCCAGACCCAAGTCCCCCAAGTGAGGCTGGAACACCACCACCAGACCCGCCATACACACCACCGGGCAGGACTACACCCACACAGTTGGTCCACCACTGTCTGTCACAGTCATGGTGCAGTGAGGATGGGCCCATTGTATCACCAGACTTCTAAAGAAATAGTGGGTTAAGAGCACATACCTGACTGAAAAAGAAATGGTGGGTCAAGAGCACATGCCATGGATCAAAGAGTGGAGCATTGAGTCCCACCCAAGGGCCATTGGTTGATGTCCGAAAGGGTATCCAGTCGCAGTGCTACATGCTTCAACAAAAGTCCTCTTGCACAGGGGCAGCGCCTTAGCTCCTCAAGAGGAGAGTGCTTGGCATAAAAACTACATCACACTCACCATCGTCATCTCCAATGCCTTAGCTCTCTGAGATGAGTGCATGGCATAAAAGCTGCATCATCATCATCATCATCATCATCGTGGTCAAAATCATCTCCAATGCCTTGTCTCCCAAAGAATGGAGTGCATGGCATAAAAGTCATTATCGTCATCTCCTCTTGCAGTGTAAACAGACTGGTGGCCCTTGGTGTGTGGTTTGTGTGGTGGGTGGTGTGAGTTGTCCCCGTGGTGTTTGACCCCAGCTGAGTCGAGAGCCAGTGCGGTGGAGAGTCGGCCTCCAGATCTCCCCCCACCGCTGCACCATCCTTCTCCAGTGCCTATGCTGTCTGCCATTTGTGTGTATATATATATATAATGACATGACTATGTTGTTTAACTGTATGCAATTTTGCCCAACTGGAGAGTGTGTGATCGGTGCCAAAAGTAGGGCAATCCTGCTTTTCCTGTACAGTTGAGAGTTTATTTTTGACTATGATAAACCTTGTACTTCAGTGTGAAAAATAAAATTTGGCAGATTCCACCATGAAACTTAAGTGGTTGTCATCAATTTGCTGTGTATATGTGGATTTTTTTTCCCGTGTTTGAATCAAAAGGATTAAAGTGAAGAGTGAAGTGAGACTGCATTTTGCCGCTATGCTTTCCTTCACAGTGGTGCTGGTGAGGGCCACTCGGACACCATTGCCCAACCAATGTTTCAAGTGACAACTACTAAATATCAACAGAACTTTGGTTGCATTAATAGCACCACCTGTTTTTTGGCTGTGACCTGAGGGACAAGTTTCCTCATGACTTGAGGAGCAAGACTTGATCCCAGTAAATGAGAAATTACAAGGTGTTATACTTAAGTGAACAGACTCTGGACCAGAGCTTCTCCCCCCCAACCCATCCCCCCCCCCACCACGGTTGTGAGTAGTGCCAGTGACGGACATACACTGGGGGGGATGAACCAAGTCAGGGAATTTTACATAATGCCATGTCCTGGCAAATATGCAAGTGATATGTGAACCCAACTCCTGTGCAAGGTCTGTGTTCTCGTCAGATGAGGAGGCTTTCAAGCATCTCCAGCATAGCTGGTTTCCATATATGCAGCAGATTTTTATTCTCTTGTACTATTCATGGATACTTGATGCTAAAATGATACAAGGAACATGTAAGAGACCAAAGCATAATATGCAAGAGAAGTCACCAAGGATGATCTTTAGAAAGCTTGTAAAGCTGACGAGAATGCATTCCTAGTGTTAATGTCCGACAGGCAGTCAGTGTGCCTCTTTGTCTTGATGGGAAGTTTTTGTCATCATGTTTCCAATTGGTCATGTATGTCCTAGAACAGAACTAAACACAGTGTTGGACAGAGTTAACCATCACTATTGGTGTTGGCTGAATGTGGACAACCTGTACAGAGGAAATGAAAGTTGTCTTCGCCTGTTGCAGCAACCCTGTGCTGGGGAGGTAGTGGCGATCTTGAGGGGAATGAAATCACTTGCATACAACTCTTATGGGGGGGAGGAGGGGGTGTTACTCCCATAATTTTAAACTGCCTGGTTGTTTGTCCAGATGGGATGTATCTTGATATGCAATTTACACAAGTTTGAGTGCGTTTTCAGTATATTAAAAAATTAAAAAGTGCTCTTGTTACAGAATCATTTACTGTATCAATGGCTAGGTTGTTGAGATGTTTGGATAGTGGAGAATTTTATCACAAAAAAGTCATGGCTTCCAGTGTCAGAGCTATGATAAACGCTACTAGATGTGCTTCAAGCTTAATCCTAAATTATACCATGTCAGGCTTAATAGGCACGGCTTGCAGAACTAAAAATGGTGATCCTTAAAGGAGAGAGAGTTTGTCTAAAAGTGATCAGATGGGCCATATTCCAAATTAGCCTCGGAGACTTTGCTGGACATTTTTCCTTAACGAATAACACTCCATATTCACCATCATCCCTCCTCCCTGTGTTCCCCCATTTTCCTACCCCACCCACAGATGGGGTGAGGTAGGGTGCAGAAAGGAAAGGAGGAATATATGTATTAAACATGTTAGTGGGAGAACCAATCAGCATTATGTCCAGTAAAATGGGCCACACACATTCATTCACTTGCCCAGGACTCCTGACTCTGCCACATTGCATATTACACCTTGATAATCTGTACATTACTGATGCAAACGGCATCAGTCTGAAAAAGACATTAACATACGAGAGAAAGTTCAGGCATGTGCAAAATAAATTGCTAAGGAGGGGGTCCTACAAAGTCTCCATGTCAGCTAGAATATGACTATATATCATTGCCAGTCTTTTAATGGCTTAAAGAGACAGAGCCAAACTGTAACTATGACACAGGTGACTGTATTAGCATTTACTATGCATGTTTAGTTTAAAGGTTGATATCTCGGCCAGGGGCAGGTCTGCTTTGGGCCGATTCATTGCGTTGCTGTAAATTTCATTTTCATTTTTTCTTCCAACAGTTTTATTTAATTTTTCCATCTGTTGGTTGATGCGTGGTGTCTGTAAGATCTGTGTTGGGAAGACTAGTGCTGCTGTGGTCTTAATTCATTGTATAAAGGTTGTGTATCCAAGGCCAACAGTTTTGTCGTAATAATAGCCACCTGATGTATGTGGAGATGTATTATGGGGCAACACCCTTTGTGCGACTCAAAACAGTCCTCGGGGTGTTTATATCGGAACAGGGTTGGGGGCAAGTGAACCTCGTATCAGTCACGTTTTAGCCAGGCATTTGAGAGCTCTTATTTAACTACACATTCTTGAAGTGTTTTGCAAAGTGCATTTATTTTGTTTGCCAGTGAGTGTGTTAATTTGCAAGTTAAGTTTATGGTCCATTTTGGAAGTGTGCAGCGGCAAGCACTATGCTGTAAATAAGCAGTGAACCTTGTATCATTGTTATGTCTTAGCCAGCCATTGGAGAGCTCGTATATACATTCTTGAAGTGTCTACAAGAAGGTTTATTTCTTATGCCAGTCAGCGTATTGATTTGCAAGGACAAGTACTGTACATAAGTATCAGACTTATTGGCCTTATTTAATTTTAGGCTATTGATTGAGCACATTTGTTTATGTAAGAGCTGCTGTAGATATTAATTTTTGGAAGTGGCATTATTGTAAGGAAGGTGTAGCAGTTTCATTTGACTTGAGCACAATTTTGAAGTGTGAAATTGCACTAGCATATGGAGTTTTTAAGAAGTATATATACTGATGCATAATAAAGGCAAATGAAAAAAATTCCCAGTTGAATTGATTGTGGCACTGCAGTAAGAGTGAAAGAAGTGCTGGTATTTAAGTTTTATATTTTTGACCTTTAAAAGTTATTTTTTTGGTTTTAAGCTTGTTGAATTAGAAGTGATTGTTGAAAGAAGTATGAAAGTGAAATACAGTAGGTAATGAAAAAAACTCATGAAGTACTTTGCCCCAACCCTGTTCCTGAGTTTTTCCTGTCTGCAGATTGTTAACACTGTACTGTTTTTTGTCAAAAAGCCTAATTTTATTTCTAGAGAGTGAACACTGAAAATTTGTTACGTTCTTTCCATCAGAACCAGCGTATGTTGTATAGAATATGAGTTAATCAGTTTATAAGCCTATGAGTTTAATCAGTTTATAAGCATTGTCAAGGGGCCCTTTTTTTCAACAGTTGACCCCTTCAGTCTGGTGATGCGTTTGGTGTTTTTATTCGAGCTGCCTCCGGACAGTTTTATTCAGCATGGGAAAGGTGTGTCCTGCTGAAAAGGTTAATGCGGACTGTATTGAAACTTGGGAAAGCTGTGTCCTGCTAAAAGGGTTAAGACAGGCTGTATCTAAACCTCCCACCTGGTTAGAAAAGGAATTATATCCCATTCTGGACGGGTGAACATTTAAGTCTGCATCCCTGTCCTGCGGTTCAGAAAGGAAAGATACAGAACAGGTTTTTGCTGGCTGTATCTAATCTCTTCAGTTCAAAAAAGTCTCCTGAGCTGAAAAAAATTGTCTGGAGGTAGAGGAAAATGAACCATGAAATACAGCACGCCCTCAGCTGGGATTAATTATTCAAAAGGGATCTTTTGATTGATTGATTATAACATTTGGTGTTGTAGCTGCCTAATAAACGAAAAGGATGATCACATAACGAGAATGATAGTGTCTGGATACTGAAAATTATAATATTGAGCCACGAGGCTAAGAATTATAATACTGAGCCACAAAAATACCCTCACTTGTGTGGGGCTTGAATCCATCTTGTCACATCAGGTTCAGTGGGTGAGTGGCCGTCATTTGATGAAGGTTTTTCTTCATTTTGGATCAACTCTTCTTGACCTATTGCTATGTTGGGAGGGCATCACAGTGATTGTATATGCTTAAGACAATTGTTAAATAGAAAAGTTGCTAAATTCTTCTTTATTGTAGGATTTTATGGCAAATGACGATATATATAATGAGGGTGTACTGTGTGTCATCGTATTGAAGGGGTTTAGAAGGCTTCCCTAGCACCTCATCCTTACCAGTTTATTCTTCCCATTGACTCATTAGTGCTGTATCTTGCATGTTATTGATGTAAACTTGTAGATAATAATAAGAAAAAAGAAAAGCATAAGTAACATACAAGAGAAAACAGTGAATTAAGTAAGTAACAAAGCAAAGACAGTGAATTAAATTGGCAAGGAAAAAGAATGGCTTTATCTTGCATGTTATTTAAATTCTGTAGATATTAAAAAGAGCATATTTAACAGAGGGGAATGTTGTGAAGTAAACTGCCAAGGAAGAAGTGCTGAAAGGCCTTCCGAGCCGAGGGGAAATGGGCCGAGGTCTGAGCTTAGTTTCTAGTTGCTCCGTGACCAAAACACTGGAAGCGTTGGGTTGTACATTATCTCGAAATCCCTATGTTCAGTTTCTCTAAAAATCCCTACTACGTTTTGTTCATTTGAAGAAGTTCCTACTTTTTGTTAACTTAAGTAGAGATGGCGTAGTGTGTATGCGGACATGTACACCATTGTGGGTCTAGATACAACATTGCCTAGTCAGGTGTGTGCTTCATAAAAAGTTCATCACACATGGCAGTCCTTGCTGTGGTATGTACACTCAAGAGCAGTTATCACCCACCCCATGTTGTCCTGCCTGCTAATTTAATATCCGTCACATCAGCAAGTAGTAACCCCTCTTCCTCAGTTATTTGTTCTGGATGATGATACCCTCTGCCCATATCAGAGTAATAATCCTCATGTTTCTGATGCAGGCTACATTAATATTGAACAGACATACAGCACTATGAGAGAAAGTAAATTGCAAAGGATAAGAGGAAGTAAGGTGATAGATGGAGCTTAAGTTGCCAAGGAAGAGGTGCCACAAAGTCTATCCCACCATGAATAAATGCCTAAAATATGGTCAGTGAACTGTTTATACATTCTGAAGTGAAGCAGACTCCAAAAGGGGATGAGAGGGGGCCAAGTTTGCAGCAAGATGAGGAGGAAGTTGGTGGAAGGTTGTAGACATCATTGGCCCATTAAAGTTAGATGGTGGTTACTGTACAAACTAAAAGAGCCAGAGAGGGAGGGTGAGGCCATGGCAAGATGATTGAAAAGTCTTTGATTGCATTCAAAAGATCGTGGCAGCACATTAACGAAGGTCACTGTCGCTATGTGTAGAGTGGAAGGTGATGTAAAAATCTGTGGCTTTTTTCCCAATCCTTGTCATATTGCAGGTACCTTCTATCATGTTCTCTGTTGGAGTGGGGTGAGTGATAGCTGCTTTCGTGTGATGTACAGCCTACGAACCTTCTGATTCTTAGCACAAACCTGGATCTAGAACCAGAATTAGCCGTTGTCCTATCAAATTAATTGTACCTCCTGTGTGAAATTGGGCGTGGGAGGACAAAGCAAACCCCTGTCATCATTCTCACGTGTACTAGCAGGGAAAACGCCTTATTAACTTATCGCATGAGTTTTTTTTTCCTTGATAGTATCCTCTGCAGAAGCCAACACCACCACACCATCTGTCTTATTCCAAGTGTATAGAGTACGAGCTAGCATATCCCAACGGCAATTTTCAGTTTGTTAGAAAAAATATATATATATAGCATCACTGGAAATGAAACTTAGCTGTAATGTGTATTTGGATTTTTTTTTTTTTTTTTTTTTTTTTTTTTTTTTTTTTCTCCCCTGCTTCACCTTTTTCTTCTTTTCCGGAGTTGCTGTTGTGTTGGTGCCGTTTTAGTGAGTTACTGTATTCAGTTGGGTTGCCGTAGGTGGTTTGTTTCCTACACATCAGTCTTGTGTAATGTCTCAAGCTGAACAATACAAATTTGTGAATAATACATATTTTTTGTAAATAATATGTAAGTGAAGAAATACATCGTATATATATAATCTGCAAGGCGTCATGGTGCTTTTGAATTTGACATTGCAAGAAATCAGGATTAACTAGTAGTTGTCAGTGTTTGTTTTGATATTTAAGTGGACTTCAGTGGCGCTGGATTTGGTGACCAGATGAGCTGGCAAAATGGGCAGTGAGTGGCATTGAAGAATCACCCAAACAGCACAACTGGAGTGATGTGATGTTTATACGTGGAAAATGAAGCACCGATATGGGACTGCTGTGTGTTAATGTTTCACCTTGGGCAGTTGTATTATGAAGAAGCTGTGAGCCAAAATGTCAGTACACAGCAGTCATATTGGTGTTTCTTCTCCCCGTCCCAAGTCAAATCAGGCTTCTCAGTGGTGTTTTCCAAGCATTTTTTCATGTACAGTACTTTACCCTCTTTGTAATATTCTCAACCTATATCAGTGTTTCTCCAGCAGTTTTTGAGCGTCTTTTTCCATATTTGCAAATCTGTATCGATGGCTGCTTAGCTGAAGTGCTGTAGTTGTTCAAGAGTACAGTAATATGAAACTGCGCTTCCACGCAAACAGTGGTGATCCCATTTCAGTTTGCCTTTACAGGAAGGCTTGAGGTTTTGAGAGTAAGGTAGTGCTGTTTTTAAACATTTGACTGCTAATCTCTTTGTAGGAGAAACTGTGGATTCAAAGTAATGAAGATACTATGCTCTTTGTACACTGACGACCTAAAACTGCTGCCATATGTGACTTGGCCAAAAATTGCCTTCAATCTGAGTTGGCCTAAAACTGTCTTCTCTCCATCATGAATGCTTACTGCTGTCAGAATACATTAACACAAGAATGTGGAACTTTTCATAAAGTGCAGTGGAAAGAAAGCAGAGCCACAGTTTTGCCTTTTTCTATCATACAGCTATGTGAAATAGCTGCAAAAGGAAGAACATACGGGCCAAGTTGAGATGAAGAGAATATAATGAAATTTCCATTTTAAAGATAGCGCTTGAAACACAAAGCCTTCCTGGAAATGCCAAACTAGGAGGGACCATCTTCTGAAGGCTGTAGGTAAAATTGCTGTGGATGACCTGTTTTGATGTGGGAGGTGAAGCATGTGTAAAGAAGCGAACCTCGTGTGTTGGTGCTGGGATGTGCAGAACTCAGAAAAAGTGATGCTGTAGCTGCCGAGAGAAATGCAAGAATGATAGTCAACTTTGTAGCCATGATGTTTGAAGTAGAAAATAAAAAAAGTGATAGTAGTAGAGCCATATGTTTTGATGAAGGAAATGAATAAGTGATGGAAAGGAAATGGAAAAAATGATCGTAGTAGTGTCATACGTTTTGACAAAATGAGATGTAAAGATAATAGGAATAGAACAATTTTTTGGTGATTGAAGAAATGATAGTCTGCAGTTGTTTTGAAAGAAATGCAAAGATGATAGTCAAGAATAGTCAACAGTTTAACCATGTTCCGAGTAAAATTATAGTTTGGAAAGACAGTGTTCTGAATGAAATACAGTTAAAATACGTAGTAGTGTATGGAGAGGGGTACAGACATTGGCCGAAGCATAGCATTCATTATGGGTGAATTTGTTTTCCAGGTTGCAGGTCCATAATTGTGATAAGAGCGCCCGACACGAGTAAAGCAACATTTTTTTTTCCTCCATGATAACGAGTATCACAGAGTGGGTGTGGTGTGGTAGTGTTGCAGTGGGCCCTTGAGATGGGTGATGGTAGACTGGATGACCCCACCCTTTCAATGCAAGATATATATTTGTTTTTATAAGTTTGTATTGTTGGATCAGGTAACATTGCATCCCCGTAGGGGCTTATACCAGCTTTACAAACAACGCGGGTGGTTATCCAGTCTTAACAGTACAGTAAGTCATCATTATATACCCTTAACTTAATGCCCATTTTTGCCATTAAATCCACAGTAAATAAAGGAGAAGGATTGCTTATTTAAGTTCCACAGTAAATAAAGAAAAAAGATTGTCAATTTAAACTCCACTGTTACCTTTATAGCAGTTAAAATAATTTTTCTCCAGTTTAGTTTGCTAGGTTTTTGCTTTTAGAACATCGCTGACATATAGCGAGAACTTACTGTACAACCTTTCTCCAGTGTTGCCGCGTTCTCTTATTCCACTTTAGGGTTCCAACGGCCAATTAGCTTACTGGAAGTGACCTCACTGACATATACTGTATGTACAGTCATCATTTTCATGGTGTAATATTTGCTCCCAAGTGGTGTTTATAATCCTGATATTCTGCTGTGCGCCTTGTTGGATTATATTGTTGCAAGTGGTTATTATACATAATATTGATGCCAATATGCAAGGTGTGTGGCGTGTGCGTGTGTGTATGTGTATGCGCGATCTCAAACATGTATTTAAACTTGACACTACAGATGTATAAAACCACACCATCATCGTGGAGTGAGTCTGTGGACAGTGGTGGTGCGCCAGGGTTAGGTTTACGTTTAGTCTTTAAGAACACTTCGAAACCTGTCTTAGGAACACTGTGAAACCTGTCAAAAATTCTTGAAACTTGTCACGCCATCGCCTACCTACCTTTCCCTCCTTCCCCATTCGCTCAACACAAACCTGTTTTGTTTTAGTATTGAAGTATTTAGTTTATGAATAAATCTTTCGCCTTTGGTTTTCAGTGGACGAACGTTTTACTCAGCCCCCACACACACAGTATATATATTTTATCAAACTTGGGTGATTAATTTGTAGCCTCGTGCGTGTGAGCTGTCCATAGATTTACTCTGTACTTCACTAAGCTCATGTATAAACATTTGTGAAGATATAATATCCACACCTGGGAAAGGTTGGATGACCTGGATATATTGTTCTGGTAAAAGAAGTGAAAATTTTGTGTGGCTTTTCCTTGCACATCCTTCATTGCCATTTTTTTGTCTTCACGGTTTGGTGCAGGAAGGAGAGACGCCTTCAAGTGGTGGCACTGATTTGACGATGTAAGAACATAAGAAGAGAGGATAACTGCAGTAGGCCGGTTGGCCCATGCTAGGCAGCTCCTAGAAGAGTAACTGAACTACTAGAATGAGATAAGGATAGCAAAGAAGAAGGCTCTCCCCCGCCCTCTAAACCCTCCAGCCGAAGCCGGCAGGAAAAAGTCAGAAAGAACCACGCCGTATAGAAAAACTGGCGTGGACATTTTACAGGAAAGTGTGAAAGGAGAAGAGAGACTATCATGTGGTGGAATTGCCTGGTTATACTGTACAAATGTCCCTCAATCCCTTATCCACCAAAAGGAGGATGGTGGACTGCAGGCATTGGGCAAATGTTGCCTGCAGTATGCATGGTTCACATTAAGATGGACATGGGGTTGTAACTAATACTTGTTCATTCATTTCTGTCCCCTTGCAGCTTTTCTTGCTATTGAATGGTGGAAAAAGAATACAACTATATTTTTTACACAGCACTTCTGTGTGACTAGCAGCATATTCTAGTGTTGATCTAGTTATATATCCTTTGCAGCTTTTCTTGTAATTGAATGGTGGAAAAGAATACAACTATATATTTTTCATACAGCACTTCTCTGTGACTAGCAACATATTCTAGTGTTGAACTAGTATTATATCCTTTACATAATATTTGTTACTAGCACCATATTTTAGTGTTTATATCTTTTTACAGCTCAGCATTCAAGATGGAGATGCTGCAGGTTTAGGCCAAGTTTCAGTGGACAGCAGATTTGTCATTCACGTTTATCAGCCTTTGCTAGCACCACGAACTATATATCTTGTACACAGCACTTCTTTGTGACTAGCGCAAGATTCTAGTGTTTTTTTCGTGTTACAGCCTGGTATTAAATAATGGGAGAATGCAGTTTTAGGCCAAATTTCAGTGGACAGTAAGAGTTAGTACCATTAGCTGTACAGTATATTCTCTACATTGCACTTCTTTGTGACTAGTGTCTTGGTTGTGTTCATCTCTTGTTACAGCTCAGCATTCAAGATAAGAGAGGCAGCAGGTACAGACAGTAGTTGTTAATATCATCATTTGTCCTAGATTTCAGTGGCCCGCTTGTGATTAATTTTGAGCTTCATATAAGGATTGCAAGATGAAATATGAATTAGGGAAAGGAGCTGGTATCCTGTCCATAGATTTGCACTTGGAAGAATTTAGAGACCTTTTAGTGATTAATTTTGCTTGAATTTTGTAGAGGTTGATGGATTGTTAGTTTGGGGAAGGAGCATTTAAACTTATTCTTCAGTTTACAGATTATTTTTTAGACAGTAGATGATTACAATGCGAGTGAAATATGCCTGCAATCTACGGTTCTCCATCCTTTCCATAGCACTTCTTTGTGACTAGCATCGTCGAGTGAATTTATTGCTGCAACTCAAAATTCAAGATGGAAGAGTTTTAGGCCGAGAGTAAAATTGGTACCGGTATTAGTAGTTGTTTAAGTATTGAGTTAGTCCAGTATTGTTTTTACTTATTGGTCCAAAATTGTCATCATATTAAATGCTGAGTTGTAGCAAGAAGTTTAACACTAGAATACGATGCTAATCACGGAGAAGTGCTACGGACAGGATGCGGAGCTGCAGTATTGTCCATCTCTGCAACTCGGCTACACAAACTGTTGGTGATAGTGAATATGATAATTTATCTAATTTTCTTGGTTTTTATTTATTTTTTATATTTGGAGATGTGTACTCTATGACTGTGTGTGGATGGCTGGCTGGCTGCTGCTAGGCTCAGTCTTATGGCTTCCTAAGCATGATGCAACATTGAAGGGTAGGCATGTCATCTTGCACACATACTATGCAACTTTGAAATATAGGTATACTGTATGTTGCACACACAACATTGAATCACCAAGGAGATTGAGTGTGCGTTTTAGCCAGAAAAAAAAAAAATCCATAACTCCTTTCGGGGGGGGGGGGGGGGGGCGGTAGCACAGTGGTAGCGCGCCGGACTCGCAATCGGGGGATTGCGAGTTCGAGCCTCGCCCGGGCTGCCGTGCCGGGAGTGGTAGCTCGCTCCTGTAACCCTAGCGGGGCTATATAGTCCAATACAGGGCTTAGCTCGGGGGAACTCCATTTCTCCCAAAACCCCTTTCAGCGCAGTTTGACAGTGTAGTAAAATTGGAGAGTTGATTTGACTGGTAATCTAGGAGACTCACTCATGTGTTTTAACCAGACCCATAACCCCTTTCAGTTCGACTAGTAATCAAGGAGACTCATTCTTGTGTTTTAACCATATAGGCCCGTAACCCCTTTCAGCTCAGTTGATGGCTGAGTGTAGTCAGACGAAGGTTGATTTGACTAGTAACCAAGGAGACATCCCCATAGGCTTTTCGAATTTAATGCAACCACCAATCATCCGAGTTGCAAAAGTGGGCCAGTTCCGTCAAATGAAAAATCGAGTATATTCTAACACCAAACGCTGTTACAATCCCCGCGAAATTTGAAGTATTTGTTCACATTTTGTATACTAATATTGAGGCTTTGTTTTATGGTAGTTTTCGTAGATCAGAATTATCGATTATTTTTATTTTGTGGCAACTCTGCAAGGGTACATAAATCCAGGGAAGCCCCATGAAGGGTCAGTGTGCATAAAGCCGTGGCGGGGGACATGTGAGTGGCTACACGGGGGAAGAGTAACGATAATAATAGCGAAAAAATTATATGGAACCCAAAAAAGATGAATTGATAGCTTCAGCCGCATTCTATCTACTCTGAGGTTTTGGTGACATTTTAAAGCTTCTGGAACGTCCGAATGCGCGCAGATTCAAATTTCAAAAAATGAAATTCAAATTGCCGAAGTTCTCCGTCCTGCGTCTGTTCGTGCTGGTCATCATGGTGCCCACCTCCATGGTCTTCGTCACCATAGCCACCATGCACCATGATGTGAGTTGTATTTGTGTATTTATTTTGTTTTATGGCACTTTATGTATTTATTTTGTATGGCATTTTATGTATTTATTTTGTTTTATGGCACTTTATTTTGTTTTATGGCACTATGTATTTATTTTGTTTTATGGCACTATGTATTTATTTTGTTTTATGACTATGTATTTAGTTTTATGGCATTTTATTTATGTATTTATTTGTGAGTAGTGTTTGATATTCACAGTTGGTCCTTAAATTGCGGTCCAGTATAAAAACATGTTACAGAGGCGGCTCAGTCTGCTGGTGTGGGTGTGGCAGTGAGGGAAATTAAAAATCGGTAGTGATAATGCCTTCCCCGAAACACGAGAGCACCCGACACGGTATTTTGTTGCGGATATGGCTCAGTCTGCTGGTATGGGCGTGGCACTGAGTGGGGAGGGGATGTGGAGCCAATATGAACCTGATTAAGTAGACCTGAATGAACCCAATGAGGTCAGTTAAGGAAGCTCCCTAACATTTTCCTGAGCGATGTATTTTGCTTATTACACTTGTTACCCTCTCCTGTTATAAATCATTGTAATATGGCCATACTCGGCATAAATAACAGGAAAGGATATTAACCAGCCATTTCCGAAAGATAAATCGCTAAGGAAGTGACGTTGGGGAGAATACGAGTCCACGATAGACGTAATTAGTACCAGATAGTTGTATATTGACCTCACTGTCCTTGAATATTTGTCTAGATGCATTATTAAACCTATTATTATTATTATTATTATTATTATTTTCATTTTCAAGGAGGAAGGAACCAGTCTAGAAGTCCGCAAGATTATTCCCTCGAGAACACAAATATATAAAACAAAGCCAAATGTAGGGGATTATAAGGCCCTGAATATACATGTAGTGATATTAACCGTTGTTGTTAAACCCCGATCTAGGATCGAGTACACTCGTCGACCACAGGTAAGTAACGCTCTGTGGGGCCGTCCTACAGGTACAGCAGAGCAGCAGAGTACAGAGACCGTGTAGGGATCCAATGCCCCCTAGTGGTAAACAGCGCTACACCACTTGGAGTAGGGTCCTTCCCACGGCGAGGTACAGGGAAATATGAGGAAGTTTGGTTCCCGGGTGGACACCGCAGCTGCTCCATCCAGGGTGCGCAGTGCCACCCGGAATGAAAGGCTTGAACGGATATGCAGGAGTCCAAGTTTACCGTTGCATTAACTTTATATAGGAAACGCAAAATAACTAATCATCATCCGGACCTCCTTTCCCACCCCAGGGCAGGGTGAGGAGTAGCAATGTCCAGACAGCCCAAATTTCCTCAGTCTAGTGGGCCACGCTTCCATTCACTCATTTCCTATTTACTTCTTCAACATACATATATTCACATTAATTTTTTTTTTATATTGGCATAAGGCACTATAAACAGTAAGGCCCAATAAACACCCGTACATCACACCAAGGCCTACAGAATCTTTAGGCCTTACATCACAGTCACTTTAGTTACAGTAAATCACAGTTCTTATGTTATTTTCCTTGATTTCATGATTTAATCACCATCCACTCACTCGATGTAGTGCTGCTTTGGGTGTCTGCCCTTTCCTTCCTTCTTGTCTGTCTTTCATTCTTTCCTCTTCCTTTTTCCTACGGGTGACTTTACACTCCCGTATCTTTCCTTCATTCTTTCCTCCTCCTCCTGCCTATGGGTGACTACACTGAGAGACAAGACAAATGGTTTCCTGTACACCAGGAAACCATTTACTACGCTGGGTGGTAACCATATAACCAAATTATGGCGCCTGGTGGCTTAGTTGGCAATTAAGGCACTCCAATCGGATTGAGCCTGTGTAGGTTTATATTCAAGGGATGGTTGGGGTTTATTGCTCATGCATTGCCACTCAGGGATGAGTGAGGCTGGTCACTCTCATCTTCAATCTCAGTACCAACTAGCCTAGCAGCGGGCTTTTGCGCTGTCTTGGGGCAACATAAGATTGGATGATGGATGGATAAGTGCTTTATATAAGGATTTTTTTTATTTGGACATACTAGATTTGTTTTAGGACCCTATGAAGGTTAGATTCGCAGAATTCATTCATTTGTCAGAGATTTTCGTCCTTATGCAGCTTGTTTCCCGTAGCTCAGGGTCAGGATAGGATGATAGCCTACTCCGGCCCTACAGCCTCGCCACAGCACTTCTTCGTGACTAGCATCGTGTTTTGGCGTTAATTTGTTCGTACAGTAGAGTGATGGTAATTTTGCACTAATAAACTTGTATTTAATTTGTAATCTTTGGGTATGCGGCCATGATAAGTGCGACTCACGGTAGAGGCACCGGCCCTACTTGATCCCGGGTCACCCTTGGTCTATGTGTAGTACTCGTTAGTACTATATATAGATATACATACAAACATGCTGCACTGTACATATACTTAACAGGTACATACCGTGCACACACACTATAGAGACAGAGAGTGTGTATGTGTGGGTGTTTGGTGTTATATATATATATATATATATATATATATATATATATATATATATATATATATATATATATTATATATTTTATATATATATTATATATATATATACAGTATATATATTTATATATATATTTATATATATATTATATATATATATATATATTATTATATATATATATATATTATATATATATATATATTATATATATATATATATATATATATATATATATATATATATATATTGTTACGGAACAGAGAAAGATAATGTACACTTTAAGTGAGAATACGAAGAGTCACTACTGTCCCGTAAAGTTCCAGGTTCAAAACAAAAGAGTTAGGTAAAATTACAAGTTAAAGTTTAATGCTTAAACTAACAACAAAACATTCAGGACTCATAAGGATAATGTAATGGCAAATAAACAGGTTAAATATATGGTTAACTGCAATAGCCTCTATTAACACGAAATTAGCAAGAATAAATTTATCTAAGTCAGCCCTGATAAAATGAGATACCAGATAATACTCAGTGAATGCCAGATAAATAATTACAGATACAAACTATTATCAAAAATGACTGACATAAAGAACCCCACACGAATTACAAAAACTTCACTAGGCCTACAAATTAAACTTATGCTATACAGTACAAGAAAAAATGCAACAACAGTTATACTCAAATCACACACAGCTGCTAGATGGTTGGAGATTTCTTGAGCACTCACAATAATAATATCTGTACAGGGGAGGACAGAGATGTGAACAAAATGAGGAGCAGATCTAAGTGGCAATGATGCAGAGATTGAGCTCATTATATAGGGGCCAGCAGAGCCTGATACAACTTGTAAGAAGGACGCGCAAATGAAGCCACGGGGACAAAGAGATGAAAATCCCGCAAAGTATAACAGAGAGAACGACTTACTCTACTATAACGGTAGAAGGGGGGGACTGAGGCAGAACACGCTCGTGATCAAACATGCAGCATACTGTGCGTTATAATTACACAAAGGATGATGAAATCATAGGCTATGTAACAATATATATATATATATATATATATATATATATATATATATATATATATAGTGTGTGGGTGTGGGTGTGTGTACCTGTATACCTCCACTCCCACAGACACGGGACTTCAAGGTGACCCACGAGGTGTTCTTCGACATCGAGAGTGACGGCAAACCGCTGGGCACGATGGTGATTGGGTTGTTCGGCGAGGCGGCCCCCAAGACAGTGAAGAACTTCGTACGACTGGCGACGAGGGGCCACGAGGGCAAGAAGTACCAGGGCACCAGATTCCACAGGGTGATTAAGAAGTTCATGATACAGGGTGAGTTGTGGTGGTGGTGGTGGTGGTGATGATGATGGTGGTGGATATAGTAGTTACAGCTGTGGTAGTGATCGTGGTGGTGGTGGATATAGTAGTTACAGCTGTGGTAGTGATCGTGGTGGTGGTGGATATAGTAGTTACAGCTGTAGTAGTGATGATCGTGGTGGTGGTGGTGGATATAGTAGTTACAGCTGTGGTAGTGATCGTGGTGGTGGTGGTGGATATAGTAGTTACAGCTTTAGTAGTGATGATGGTGGTGGTTGGTGGTGATAGTGGTGGTGGTGGTGGTTGATATAGTAGTTACAGCTGTAGTAGTAGTAATGATGGTGGTGGTGAATGTAGTAGTGATCATTGCAGTAGTTATGATGATGATAATAACATTAGGAATAATTATATGGTTGTAGTGATAATAACAACAGTAGTGATATTTAACCTACACAGTAAAACACCAATCTCTTTATCTCTTATCACTGAGGAAATTGGCCATAGATGAGTGTTTGGAAATGGTCTGTTTTTCCCACGTATGTTAAAAAGAGAATAGGTTTGTGTCTGTCTTTGATTGTGTGTGTGTTTGTGTCCGTGTTTGTGTGTATCTGTGTCTGTGTGTTTGTATTTGTGTGAGTGTTTGTGCGTCTGTGTGTGTGTGTGTGTGTGTGTGCGTGTGTGTGTGTGTGTATTTGTGTGTGTGTTTGTGCGTCTGTGTGTGTGTGAGAGAGAGAGAGCTAGAACGGACACAAGCTTACAGGAAGACTTACATGTGTACTTGGCTTCCTCTTTACAGCTGGGAACCTCACCATCCACTCACTCCATGTAGCACTACCATCCACTCACTCCATGTAGCTCTACTTTCGGGTGACGCTGCATTGAGCGACAGACCAATTCGTCATGCTTCCTGGAATCCATTTACGCTGGGTAGTAACCATATCACCAGCAGATAAACGCTTAGTGATCTCCTCCTCCTCCTCCTTTTTCTTTCCCTTCTCCTTCCTCTTCCTGTTCTTCATCTCCCTCTTATTCTTCTTATTCTCATTATTATTATTATTATTATTATTATTATTACTGTTACCATTATTATTATTATCATCATTATTACTATTACCACATTATTATTATTATTATTACCGGTATTTACTACTACTACTACTACTATTATTATTATTATTATTATTATCATCATTACTATTATTAATATTACTATCATGTAATTATCCTCCTCCTCCTCAACCTCCTTCTTCGTACGTATTTTCCTCTTTTTCTTATCACCACTCCATC
The DNA here is from genome assembly GCF_032717465.1 of Coenobita brevimanus. Classification (NCBI taxonomy): domain Eukaryota; kingdom Metazoa; phylum Arthropoda; class Malacostraca; order Decapoda; family Coenobitidae; genus Coenobita; species Coenobita brevimanus. The sequence continues at coordinate 2,308,300 of NC_137006.1, read as the reverse complement.
TGGCAGGTGGTGACGTGGTGAGCAATGACGGCAGGGGCACACACTCCATATACGGCCCCACCTTCCCGGACGAAAACCTAGACATCAAACACTCCAGACCCGGGTTCGTCAGCATGGCAAATAACGGTATGTAGCAGAGTGAGAGACTGACGAGGAGAGTGTGTGTGCGAGGGTGGGAGTGCGAGAGACTGATGAGGAGAGTGTGTGTGTTAGGGTGCGAGAGCGAGACTGACGAGTAGAGTGTATGTGCGAGGGTGGGAGTGCGAAAGACTGACGAGGAGAGCGTGTGTGAGGGTGCGAGAGCGAGACTGACGAGGAGAGTGTATGTTAGGGTGGGAGACTGACGAGGAGAGTGTATGTGTTAGGGTGGGAGAGCGAGAAACTGACGAGGAGAGTGTATGTTAGGGTGGGAGAGTGAGAGACTGACGAGGAGTGTATGTTAGGGTGGGAAAGTGAGAGACTGACGAGGAGAGTGTGTGTTAGGGTGCGAGAGCAAGACTGACGAGGAGAGTGTGTGTTAGGGTGCGAGAGCGAGACTGACGAGGAGAGTGTATGTGTTAGGGTGGGAGAGTGAGAGACTGACGAGGAGAGTGTATGTGTTAGGGTGGGAGAGCGAGAGACTGACGAGGAGAGTGTATGTGTTAGGGTGGGAGAGTGAGAGACTGACGAGGAGAGTGTGTGAGTGAAGTGGAAGCGGGGAGAGGGAGGGGAAGGCCGAGGATGAGATGGAGGGATGGAGTGGAGAGGTGTATGAGAGAGGGAGTGTGTGAAGTGGAGGGGGGCACAGGGAGGGGGAGGCCAAGAATGAGACGGAGTGATGTATGAGAGAAGGGGATATGATCTGGGAGCAGGGCAGTGAAATGGCTAGGACGACATGGAGGCGATTTGTTTATGGCCACCCCTTACAGGATTAAGGCGTCTGGCAATAGATAGATAGAAAAGGACGTGTGAAATTAAAGTTAGAAAAAGTTAGAGTAGGATGTGTTAAGATTAGAACCCGCTTTTATCAAGGTGACGAAAGGTAGGGTGGATTAGACAAAGGCAGGGTGGATTAGGCAAAGGTAGGGTGGATTGGACAAAGGTAGGGTGGATTAGGCAAAGGTAGGGTGGATTGGACAAAGGCAGGGTGGATTGGACAAAGGTAAAGTGGATGAGGCAAAGGTAGGGTGGATTGGACAAAGGTAGGGTGGATTAGGCAAAGGCAGGGTGGATTAGGCAAAGGTAGGGTGGATTGGACAAAGGTAGGGTGGATTGGACAAAGGTAGGGTGGATTAGGCAAAGGTAGGGTGGATTAGGCAATGGTAGGGTGGATTAGGCAAAGGTAGGGTGGATTAGGCAATGGTAGGGTGGATTAGACAAAGGTAGGGTGGATTGGACAAAGGTAGGGTGGATTGGACAAAGGTAGGGTGGATTAGGCAAAGGTAGGGTGGATTGGACAAAGGTAGGGTGGATTAGACAAAGGTAGGGTGGATTGGACAAAGGTAGGGTGGATTGGACAAAGGTTGGGTGGATTGGACAAAGGTAGGGTGGATTAGGCAAAGGTAGGGTGGATTAGGCAAAGGTAGGGTGGATTGGACAAAGGTAGGGTGGATTGGACAAAGGTAGGGTGGATTGGACAAAGGTAGGGTGGATTAGGCAAAGGTAGGGTGGATTGGACAAAGGTAGGGTGGATTGGACAAAGGTAGGGTGGATTAGGCAAAGGTAGGGTGGATTGGACAAAGGTAGGGTGGATTAGGCAAAGGTAGGGTGGATTGGACAAAGGTAGGGTGGATTGGACAAAGGCAGGGTGGATTGGACAAAGGTAGGGTGGATTGGACAAAGGTAGGGTGGATTGGACAAAGGCGGGGTGGATTGGACAAAGGCAGGGTGGATTGGACAAAGGTAGGGTGGATTGGACAAAGGTAGGGTGGATTGGACAAAGGCGGGGTGGATTGGACAAAGGTAGGGTGGATTGGGGTTGGTTTAGGTTGTAGTTGGTTGTTATGTGAGTGTGGTGATGTGGTAGTGTATGTGTGGTGAGGTATGGTGTGTGGCAGTGGTGACGAGTGTGGTGTGTGGCAGGGAATGATGGTGGTCGTGGTGATAGTGATAATAATAATGATGATGGTGGTGGTGGTGATGATGATGATGATGATGATGATAAGTATGATGGTAGTGGTGATGATGATAATAATGATGGTGGTGGTAATGATGATAATAATAAGTATAACGGTGGTGGTGGTGATAATGAAGATGGTGATAGTGGTAATGATGATGATAATAGGTATGATGGTGGTGGTGGTGATGATAATAAGTATGATGGTGGTGATGATAATAAGTATGATGGTGGTGATGATGACAAGTATGATGGTGATGATGATGAGTGTGATGATAAAGCTAATAATAATAATAATGATGATGATGATGGTGATAAGTATGATGGTAAAGCAAATAATAATGATGATGATGATGTATTGCAGGGAAGGACACCAACGGCTGCCAGTTCTTCATCACCACGCTGGCCACTCCCTGGCTTGACGGGCACCATGTTGCGTTTGGAAAGGTAGGGCTCAGGAGGAGGAGGAGAGGAAGAAGAGGAGGAGGGGAATAGAAGGTGGAGGAGGAGGAGGGAAAAAGAAGAGGAGGAGGAGGAGGGGAAACAAGGTGGAGGAGGAAGCAGGGAAGAAGAGGGAGAAAGAGGAGAAGATAGAGAAGGAAGGGGAAGAGAACACAGGAAAATAAGGAGAGGGAAAGAAAAAGAGGAAAATAATAAAGTGGAGAAGTGTTGTTAGGCAGGAAGTTGATGATATAACTAGTGACGTAAACTAACAAACAGACTAACCCAACCTAACCAGAGTAGGGATGGTATTGCCAAGTATATTTATGATGGATTCACTGTCCTAACAACCCAATCCAACCCAACCAAACCTAATCCATCCCAGCCCGACCTATCCTAACCCAACCAAACCAAACCTAACTCAATCCAATCCAACATAACCCAACCTAACCTAACCCAACCCAACCTAACCTTACCTAACCCAACCCAACCCAGCCTAACCTAACCCAACCAAACCCAACCTAACCCAACCCAACCCAACCTAACCCAACCCAACCTAACCCAACCCAATCCAACCCAACCTCACTCAACCAAACCTCACCTAACCCAATTCAACCCAAACCTAACCCAACCCAACCCAATCTGACCCAACCTAACCTCTACCCGCAGCTGGTCGAGGGTCAATCGGTGCTGCACAAGATCGAGTATTCTGCCACCGATTGGAACGACAGGCCAATTAAGGATATAGTAATTGCCAAATCAGGTCGCCGGCCGTTGAGGAAGCCCTATTACATCTCTGACGACCCTTACAAGTGAGTGAGTGAGAGAGAGAGAGAGAGAGGTTTGGTGTGTGAGAGATGTAGTGTAAGAGAGAGAGAGAGGGAGGGGGAGGGAGGGAGGGAGAGAGAGAGGTTTACTGTGAGGTGTGTATTGTATGAGAGCGGGGGGGGGGGGTTGGAGAATGACCGTAGTGTAATATTTGATTTATTGATAGACAAACAGATTAATAGATAGATAGATAGAATTCATGTGTGTGACTGATAGATAGACTGACAGGTAGATAGACAGATAGAGAGTGTGTGTGAATGATGGAATGATTGACAAATAGATTGGTAGGTAGATAGATAAATGGATAGATAGATAGCCTGTATGTGTATTAGACTGATGCAGGTAGGTAGATAGAAAGATCGATAGATAATGCCTGTGGTGATAGAGACGGATAGATAGTTTGGGAGAGAGAGTGTGTGGGAGACTGTGTGATGTAGACTGATAGACTGAAAAGTAGATAGACAGGCAGATGAGTATACAGAAAGGGAGGGGGAGATAGACTTAACCGTGTGTGTGTATGTGTGTGTGCGTGTGTTTTAACCCTGACTGTAACTGCTTTTCTATCTATTTGTCTTTTTGTATCTATCTTGGTTATGTAATACTTCTAACAGCCTAACAAAGCACCTAACCTAATCTAACTCTCATCTAACCTACCTTAACCCACCCAGATCTAACATTCCATCTCATCTAGCGCACCAAGAACACGTAACAACACTTTCCTCTAACAATCTAACAGCCTAACACCATTACTTAATATTAATCAAAGCCTAACAACACACCCTAACCTAATCTAACCCAATCTAACCATCTAACAGCCTACGCGATTGGCTCCTCACTATTAGCCTACCCCTGGGCTTGTCTTTCGCTATCATCGCTACGTTCAATCACTTCATCAAAAAACTGGACGCCGGTATAATTGAAGACGATGGTGCCTTCGACGATGAAGAGACGGCCGCCAGGAAGAGGAGGAAGAGGGAGGAGGAGGAGAAGAAGAGGCTGGAAGAGGAGAGGAAGAAGCTGCTGGAAGGGGAGGAGGAGGAAGGAGAGGAGGAGGAGGAGGGCGTGAACGTTAGGCGGCGCGTCGCTGTGGGCAACGGTGACAAAAAGTGAGAGAGAGAGAGAAATAACTAATCTATAACAAGAATTCTGTTGCCTTATAAGCAGTATCATTTTGGGATAAACGAATCATTTTTAGATATATATTTACTGGTATAGAAAATTCAAATCAATGGCCACTCATCACTTATTATTTAGACCATTTTCAAAACTTTTCGGTCACACCTTGTAAGTTCATATGGTCAATCTGTAATATATATTTTTTATATCAAATTCAAAATGTATCCGTGATCAATGTTACCGGTAAAAGTTTTAATATATACGTCGTCTTATAAACACACACACACACACACACACACACACGTAGCAAAAACCTGTAGCATCAATAACCGAATGTAAGTTTTAAATAATTTTATAATATTTAGCTCTATACAATTTTCTTCGTAATATTTCCATTTTCTTTTCGTTTTTTGTTTTCAGTGTTCCTTATGTATGTGAATATAGATAATTTTTTCCCTGTCTTTGTGTTGCATTTTTTAAAACCCTGGAACTGGCGCCTGCGTGTGATGGCATGATATAAGCGGGCTGCTTAACTGCCTACTATTTCAAACATCCCTCAGCTCCATCCCTATCCCCGAAAAGGAAGCTGGTGGACTGCAGGAAAAGGGATGGTTGGATTTATGCCTGAAAATGCCTCTCGGGGATGGGTAACTGGTCACTTGTTGGTAAATATCTGATGTAAGTATCCTAGCCACAGAGCCTACGCTTTCAAACGGGAGAATAAAGGAGTGGACGGTAAACTGTGTGTATGTGTGATTGTGTGTGTATGCATGTGATGTGTGTACGTATATGTGTGTAGGTGCATCATATCAAAGTGTGGGGTAATGAAAAATAGGACGGTTTTGTGTGTGTGTGTGTGTGTAACTGCATCATATCCAAGTATTTGCTTAGTAATGCAAATATACGATGTCTGATTATAACCTCGTCTATATATCATTTTTTGTATCTAAGTTGTATATCTAATCAGTATATCTACATTTATATTGCCAGTATGTGCTTGTTTTAGTGGTTTTCTGGTGATAATTTTGAGTCAGGTATTCAAAGCTTTTTTTCTGGTTTTGTGTTTGTGTCTTAGCGGATGCATAAGTTCTCTAGTACATACAAAAAATTCGTAAAATTATATACGTAGTGCTCGACCTAAATCAGTTTATTATTATTATTATTATTATTATTATTATTAATATTTACTAAACCAATACCCCTCCCCATGTTATATGTGATTTGCTGAAGACATGATGGAGCCTGTTGGTCATGTGATATGGTAGGACAGTAGCTCGTGCCTCCTCAGTAGCTGCGTGGCTGTCAAAGGGGGAAGGGTGTGTGTGTGTTATGGAGGGCTGTGTGGACCTCTACCATCCAAATTGTGCATCACGATTTGGCTCACTGTGAACTTAATATGGACAAGTGAAAGAACTTTTTTCCAGAAGCCTTTGCCCCTATCATTGGACTACATGGGCAGAAAACAGGAAATAGCTAAGGCAACCGTTGTGAGAAGAAGTTTTGAATATTCTTTACCAATCTGGCGCGGCGATTCCAAGTATATTCTGACAAACCCACGATCTTCGGAAAGATTTTGGTACACATGCAGCGCAAATTGTTAAGTGACTGCAGAAATTGACTGAAAAAAAAAAAAAAAATACATCTTTGGGGTATTTAAGGAAGCCGTGATGCAAAAAGTGACTGGGGAAAACAATATACGTCTTTTGGAATATTTAAGGAAACCGTGACTTCACCCATGGCGGTCTGTAACCAACTGGACGCGTTGATATTAAGGACGATCTCGCCGACGGGACAAGAAACATTCAAACCTATATGAAACTAAACGATCCAGCCTAACCTAACCTGTTCTAACCTAAGCCCCTAAGTGGGTCCGAAGCTCACCAGACCCCCCCTTCATTTCAACCACTTGGAATGGCCACCTAACCTTGAGAGCTCCCGAATACTTATTACGCTAATATTTAATCCCAATCTAAGCCCTAACTTCCTAAACCTGATCTAATCTACCATAACATAACCCATTTTAGCCTTATATAACCTAACCCATCCTAACGTAACTAAAATTATCCAAACGTAACATCGGTAGAGAAACTTAACAGCGCCAGAAGTAAGACGTGCCTTTGTAGTGTGGCAAGTTGTGTTAGTGGTGATTAGTCGGAGTGATGGGGTGTGTGTGATATAAAGAAGTCTACGTATTTCGGGTAAACTTTTAAAAGCGCCCTGTAGCTGTGGTAATATTTGAAGCATAAGTAATTTGTGAAAGAATAATATCGGTAGGAAAGGAAACCCAGCGTCCGTTTGGCAAAGAAAGTGAAATTTCAAGATGGCGGTGTGGCGATACCAGCACAAAAACGTACCTAGCAAGTCATGTAATACTTCAAAGGACTCTCAGTGATAAAGTAAATTGAGGCCAAATCTTCAATAACAATACGGAGTTAAAAAAAATAATAATAATAATATACAAGTGTTTATAAATGCTCTGGTATCCGTTAACGCCAAACAAGAGGCTTCAGTTTGGGTACGGTGTCAAAGTTGCAGGATTGAAAAATAAAATAAATTAATAAAAAGCTGGGTAGATTTTTAGAAGTAACCAACGTTTTCTTTTATTATTTTTTTTATGGTTTCCAATGCAAAATACTGTGCTTTAATTAGTTGTGACCCTCATTTTGGGGGGAAAATCCCCCTTTTGGAATTTTGAGTAAGATTTCCAAAAGTGGGTTTATCCCCCAAAATCAAGATCAAGATTAATATAAAATACACTATTTTGCATTAAACTAACCCAAACTAACCTAACCTAACCTAACCTAGGCCTGATCTAGAGCCTGACATAGACCAAATGCACACGCCTGCACCAGCCAATATGGCGCAACATTCATCCGTTACTGAGCGACAGCCTAACCTAAGTCACTATATGACTATCCCTACAAAATTTGCTCCCCCAACTGAAACTAGGCTTAAAGGGTAAGTCTTAGTTAGAATAGTTCAGGGACGTAATATAATGAAAATTGGTAACGTTGGTTACTTCTAAAGTTATACCAAAAGCTGTATTTTAAGCGGTACCCGAGACACGTAGCATTTTCCTTTTTCTTTTCTTTTTTCTTTTATTGGCAGTATTATATGGGTTGTAGGGGAAAGGTCAGAGGTTGGATGGTGTGGAGTGTGAGGCAAGTTTTACGGTGACATTAAACCGTAGTGCTAAATTCGGGAGTGTGGTAGTGGTAGTGACGCGCTGGATCCACACACACAGTACACACGTAAGCACTGATAAGCACCGTGAATCCCTTATGGTTTATCGCAATGTTGGATTTTATGACTGATAAGCTAGGTGTCCCTCCAAGAAAACACTATATAAACCAGTATAATTATTTAGAGCTTCTCTGCGCTAATTTGCGTGATTATTTGGAGCTTCTATGTGTTAATTTACGTGATTATTTAGAGCTTCTGTGTGTTAATTTGCGTGATTATTTTGGAGCTTGTGTGTGTTAATTGGCGTGATTATTTGGAGCTTCTCTGTTAAATTTGGGTGATTATTGGGAGCTTCTCTGTGTTAATTTGCGTGATTATTTGGAGCTGTGTGTTAATTGGCGTGATTATTTGGAGCTTCTCTGTGTTAATTGGCGTGAATATTTGGAGCTGTGTGTTAATTTGCGTGATTATTTTGGAGCTACTCTGTGTTAATTTGCGTGATTATTTTGGAGCTTCTCTGTGTTAATTTGCGTGGTTATTTGGAGCTTCTCTTAAATTTGCGTGATTATTTTGGAGCTACTGTGTGTTACTTTGCGTGATATTTTTAAGAAATGATGCGTCAAGATTGTTATGCATAATGGAGTCCCGTGTTGTATAATCAAGTGTGTGGTAAACTAGCTCAGTTACTCATGTGCCCGTCCTTAATGACTGGCTAGGCAATTCTTCTCAGCCTTATTTAAAGTTTATGATGATATATAAAGAAGGGATTGAAGAAGTGAGGCACAAGTAACCTGGCCAAACTCAAACTAAGATGGGGTTGTGAGAGGAGTTGGCTCCACAGACACTCCGGCACCGCATTGACTTACTGCCTTAACGTGTGAAGGAAGTCAGAAGGCGTAAAGGAGGACCAAGGTACTGGAGTGATGGTAAGTAGGCCATAATGTGATGTGTAGTAATATAATTCTTCCCAGCCATGACACTCCCGGGGATTGGGGAAAAGAATTCTTCCCCAGTATCCCTGCATATTGTAAGAGGCGACTAAAAAGGGTTTGTTTATCTTCAGTCTTTCTTTACTGGCCTCTTCTCTTCAGTCCTGCCTCCTGATATTTCCGTGTTTCTTCCGGCCTATTTTCCCCCGCCCCTCTTATCAGGTTAGACATTTTTATGCATGGAAGAAGGAACCAAAGGCCAGAATGCCGTAAGATTATTCCCTCCAAGAAAAAAACAAAAGAGGTAACACCCAAATTCAAACTCTACATTTCAAGGCCTCAAGCCATATAGTTTAAGGGCATCCCATTGACGTCATTAGGCCTATGGTTCTACAAATAATCCATATCCTTTACTATCTATCTATTGCCAGACGCCTCAATCCTGTAGGGGCCTCCATGTCGCCCTGTCCCCCGCCATTTCACTGCCCTGCTCCCAGCTCACACTCCCCTCCTATATACTTCTCCCCTCCATCTCATCCTCGGCCGGCCCCACGCTTTCCCCCTTCCACCTCACTCACAACACTCTTTACGTAGTCAAAAATTCCCATATTGTTTCTAAATATCCTCATCCGTGCCTTGCTTACTCTGTACCTGAATAACTGAAATATTGAATAAAGTAAAAAACGTATCCTAAAAGAAAATATATATAGAGACAGACACTATACGAACCACCAGTGCAGGAATAAAGTTATAAACGTATCCTAAAAGAAAAAATAGACACACGGTATATACGAGCCACCCATGAAGGAGCGACGTTGTAAAGGCTATGCTTCTGAAAACCACAACATCGCACCTCATACCGTCATATCATTACATAGTGCCATATGATTCTCTGTCTCTATCTATCTATCTATCTGTCTATCTCTGGCACTTAAGATTTCATTCATTCCAGTCATGTTCCGAAACGGCATAATAACCCTAGCACTTTTTTAGTTATTTATTTTTTGTTTAAGTTGTCCGTACACTAAAAGAAATTATCGTTTTCGTTGACGCGTTAGTGTTACGAAAGAAAACGGTGCAAGAAGTGTGCAAGTGTGAAACGGAAATATTGTAAGTGCCTAAATGGAACCTTAATTTTGTGAGGAGTGTAAAACATATTGCAAAAAAAGTGTGAAAGTGAGGTGTTGCAAGAAGTGTGAAAAATAATGCAAAGTGTGAAACGAATATTGCAAAAGTGTGCAAATGAGATGTTGCAGGAAGTGTGAAACATGGCAAAGAAGTGTCAAAGTGAAATATTGGAAGAAGTGTGAAACATATTGCAGAGAAGCGTGAAAGTGAGACGTTGCAGGAAGTGTGAAACATATTGCAAAGAAGTGTGAAAGATGTTGCAAGAAGTGTGAATGAAATATTAGTGTGAAACAAGTATTCCAGTAATTTTCGTCCTTTTGCAGCTTATTTCACGAACCTCAGTGGCAGGAAAAGATAGTGTTGCGACTCTACATACTTCCCATAGCACTTCTTCGTGACTGGCACAATTCTACCGCTAATCTGCTGTTACTACTCAGCCCTGAAGATGGGTAGATGATAATTTTAGGCCAAGTTAGAGTAAAAGAGAGAGAGAGAGTGAGAGAGGAAGAAAGAGAGAGGCGTATTTATTTTTCCGATTAATTTGTCAGTTATATTTCGGTCAGTGTTGCCAGATGAAATATACTTGTGAAAAATGGAGGAACGGTGTGTGTGTGTGTGTGTGTGTGTGTGTGTGTGTGTGTGTGTGTATGTGAGAGAGAAGCTAGCAGCCACTTCAGTCTGATGACGCAGTGATGATGAAAAGTTTATTTACACTTGTTTGGTGACTGCGGATGTATAATAATAATAATAATAACTAATAATAATAATAATAGTCGTAGTGATAATAGTAATTCTCTCTCTCTCTCTCTCTCTCTCTCTCTCGTAGCAAGCAAACGGGGGAGGGGGGGGTAGTGAGTGTTACCTGATTCTACAGCTGTCTCTTGTCATTCAGGCTAGGGTAGGGGGGAGGAGAATAGGGAGAGGGGTGGAGGGAGGAGAGGGAAGGATAATGGAGAGTAGGGAAGAGCATGAAGGAACAGAGAGAGGTGCACCAATTCCTGTTTAACGATTAGCTAAAGGACAGTAAAGATAAAGTAGTAGTAATAGTAATAATTGCTACTACTACTACTACCAGCACTACTACTACTACTACTACCAGCACTACTACTACTACTACTACTACCAGCACTACTACTGCTACTACTACTACCACCACTACTACACTTACAACAACTGCTATTTTTGCTATGGTACTGCTACCGTACTACTACTACTAATAATAATAATCTTGTCAAATTGATCATCCAGAAATCCGCTTCTAACCTCTCTCTCTCTCTCTCTCTCTCTCTCTCTGTCTATTTTTGGCCTGTAGGGGGTTAATGAAGGCTATACCCAACCCCTCCAGGAGCTTCAAATATTAAAAAAAAAAAAGTTACCCCCTCCATATACTAAATAAAAGTTCGCAAATAATAATAATAATAATAACAATAATAATAGGATATAGAAAACGTCCTCGATGTGAAGGGGTAGTGCTGCGTTTGGATTTGGATTGATAATATTGGGGGGATGTCTTAAAGGAATGCAGTGAGCGATTTAACTTTTGGTGTGGTGATGTGTGGGGAAATTTGTGTGTGTGTGTGTGTTGTGTGGAGTAACGTGTGATGGTTGTGGTGGTAGTGATTGTGATGTGTGTGGGTGGGTAGGCTATTGTGGTGGTGGTGATGTGGTTGGGCTTGAAGTGTGTGTGTGTGTGTGTGAGGTGAATGTGTACGTGATGATTGTGGGTGGTGGAGATGATGTGATGGTTGTGGTATTGTGATGACGTGAGGGTGAGGTGGACCGTGGGTGTAATGACGTTGGTGATGTGATGAGGTGTGATTACAGGGTGATGGTGGTTATGATGCTGATGTGATGTATTGATTGCAAGATGAACTATTGGTGTGGTGACAAGGTGATGGTGTGACTAAGGTGATGCATGTAGGTGTGATGACAGGATGGTGACGTGATGGATGAGTGTTTATGACTAGTGGTGTAATATGATGTGATGATTGCAAGTGATGAGGTGAGTGAAGTATTGTTAGGCGAGGCCTGCAGGTGTGATGACAGTGTGATGTTAAAATCAGGTACACGGGTGGCTGCAGGCTTCTAGGAACTCCCTTGTCAATTAAAACTGTGGTGCCGTGTGGTGTGCTGTGGTTGCCAGGTGTACAGCTGACATTAACACTTACAAATTAGTAAAAATTACAACTTTGCTTTTTGTCAATACTGCTTGACTTTTACTAACATTTTCTTTATGTTGATGTCGCATATATATATATATATATATATATATATATATATATATATATATATATATATATATATATATATATATATATATATATATATATATATATATATATATATATATATATATATATATATATATATATATGAGAGGGAGGGACTCATCTGTCTTCCCAGACAGACGTACCTGGTGTGTGTCAAATCAGTCTGCCTGTATGTCTCTCAGGCGTCTGATTGTCTGTCTGTCCGTGTGTCTAAGGCATGCCAGCTGTCTTCTTGCTTCGTGTTTATTTTTTTTATTGGCTTTCCATCCAACCCTGGATGAAGAAAGTGAAATCCACGTATTCACAGCGTGGCATGAAGAGGACAAAGGAGAAGGGAGGCGTGTATGCATTGTAACTCCCTCCTTCTTACATTATCAGTTAGTTGCAAGCAGTCTCGTACCTCCTATACCACAGGAAATTTGAGGGTGACAAGGGAAGGGGAGACCTGTGCCTTCCTTACTCCATTGAATCACGTCCCTGAAGAGATTTGAAAGATATATAACCAAGAGGCGACTGAAAAGGGGCCATTTTGTCTCCAGTCTTTCACTTTACTTTTCCTCTTCTGCTCTTCTGTCCTACTTCTTGATATTTTTCTCCAGTCTCTCCTTATTGTCCTTTTCCTCTGCCTCTTCTTGATGTTTCCCTGTTTCTTCCTGCCTTTATTTTCCCTCTGCTACAGTGCCACGTAGTTATATTATGGCTTGCTGCTAATTCTTCACTTCCCTTCTAGATGGAGATGGAAATATATTCGTTAAGTAATTGAAGATGAACATAAATACAGCATGTCATCCGTCTAATATATATTTTATTTCCTGTGCTAGTTTAATGATTCCGCCACTTTGGTTTATTAATGCATTTCGTTATATTTGTATGATAGTATTATTTGGTATTTTCGTCTCTGCTACCTGATCATTTATTTATTTTTGGTACCTCCTTATATTCGCTGCCGTTCGTTATTTTTTGGTCCTTTATTCAAGCTTGTTATTTTTCGTACTCCCACCTTTCGTTATTCTCCTTATTTTGCGTTATCCCTTTCGTTATTTTTTGGTCCTCTTTATTTACGCTGCCTTTCGTCATTTTTCGTACCCATTTATTTGGCTTGGCTTCGTGAAATAACCCAAAACAAACATGGCGGGTGTGTTTTGTTTGCGTCCCCTGCCTATATAAGGGATGGTATGTGGCCGCCCTGGCTCAGTGCCGCTCTCACGCTGCGGGGGTGAGGGTGTTCGGCGTCCCCCTCTCCCACTCCCTCCTACCCTCTCTTATTCCCTTCCTACCCCCTCCTACCTTCATTATGCATCCTCACTACTCTGGTTCATGTCATCTTTTGCCGTCACATGCGTCGTTTCATGCTCATCTTCCCCTGTTTTGCATCATCCCGTCATTTGTTTTTCCTCCTTTCATCTTCGTTCATCTCATCCTTACATCTTTCTCTGCGATTTATTTTCCCAGTTACGCCTTAATCTGACGTAATATATCAAATGATGCGAACTCCGTCGTTCTTAAAGACAAATAGCACAAAAGAAGGTACGGTAAAAATAAAGGAAAGATTTTACGAAATCTTATGTTTACGAGAATACGGCTTGGGTCATGTCGTAACGCCTTTTCCTCAGTGACTTATTTTGACAAGCTTGATTACCCTCTAGTTTTTTTTTTTTTTTTTTTTTTTTTTTTTAAGGGGTATATTTAAAAAGTTATGTAAAGCTTGTGTATGTATGTATTATGAAGCAGCTTTACTATTGATGTTAATAATAGTAATCATCCATCCATCATCCAATCCTATGTCGCCGCATGAGGAGCGTTGGAACCCGGGGCTAGGCAAGTTGGTCCTGGCATTTATGACGGGAGTGACCAGCCTCATTCATCCCTGAGTCGCATTACGTGAGCAACATACCCCAACCACTCCTTGGATATAAACCTACAGTACACACGCTTAGTAATAAATAAAAATAATACTAATAACAACAACTAATAACAGTAAAATGGCGGGGGACGGCGACGTGGAGGCGATTTGTTTGTGGCCACTCCGAACGGGATTGAGACGTCTGGGAAGATAGATAGAATAACAGTAATAATAAAATAGCCCAAAATGACTAGTGAAATGAATAATAACAATAATAATGAACAGGATTATATTATGTTTAGCTACTTCACACCGATGACGTGGGGTATGAGGCCGTAATATTATATGTGTGTGACTCAGGGAAGATGGACGCCCCTGCCCTGCATAAGAGTCCCGTGGCATCCTTGGGGGGGGGGGAGTGCAGCACCCGTTAGCCCGCCCCAAAAAAGGTTACCATCGTGCCCAGAGGTATTATGCTGTGACGTGGTGCCTGCCCTTGCACAACACTCCCAGGCGGGGAACTCGGGCATATTTACCAAGTACAGTAGTTGAAATTCGGGATGACACTACTACTCATACGTATCTCCTGAGCTCTCCTTGTACAACACTCCCAGGCGGGGAACTCAGCCACATTTATCGAGTAGTTGAAATCCGGGGTGACACTACTAATACGTATCTGCTGAGCTTTCCTTGTACAACACTCCCAGGCGGTGAGCTCAGCCACATTTACCGAGTAGTTGGAAACCGGGGTGACACTACTACTCAAGCATATCTCTTGTACTGAGCTGGTCGCCTACAACACTCCCAGGCGGGGAACTCAGCCACATTTACCACGTAGTCAAAGTCCACACTGACACAACTACACAGGTGGCCTTGCACAACACTCTCAGGCGGGGAACTCAACCACATTTACCACGTAGTCAAAGGCCGGACTGACACTACTGCTCATACATATCCCCTATACACAGCTCATCTTCTTGGGGGTAGCCTATGCCTCCTTTTTCCCTGCACCTCGCCGTGTGGAAGGACCCTGTTCCCACCCTGGCCAGGCGCTGTCTCCCACGGTTGCTTGTGGTCGATGGGTCTGCTACAACTATCCTTATTTTAGTAAAGTTACTCTTGTAGGATGTGCCAGCATGGGCCACGTGGTTTAATAGGAGGTTTACTTGCGTGTGGTCGATGGGTCTGCTACAACTATCCTTATCTTATTTTAGTAGTTTAGTTACTCTTGTAGGAGGTGCCAGCATGGGCCAGGTGGTTTAATAGGCGGTTTACGTGCGTGTGGTCGATGGGTCTTCTACAACTATCCTTATTTTAGTAGCTTATTTACTCTTGTAGGAGGTGCCAGCATGGACCACGTGGTTTAATAGGCGGTTTACTTGCGTGTGGTCGATGGGTCTGCTACGACTATCCTTGACTTATTCTAGTAGTTTAGTTACTCTTGTAGGAGGTGCCAGCATGGGCCAGGTGGTTTAATAGGCGGTTACTTGCGTGTGGTCGATGGGTCTGCTGCAACTATCCTTTTTCTAGTAGTTTAGTTACTGGTACTCATGTAGGTGTCAGCATGGGCCACGTGGTTTAATAGGCGGTTTACTTGCGTCTGGTCGATGGGTCTGGTACAACTATCCTTAAATTATTCTAGTAGTTTAGTTACTCTTGTAGGATGGGCCACGTGGTTTGCTGCAGTGTTCTTCTTACGTTCTTATGTTCATTATGTTCTTCCTACTTTTAGATTGTTATTCATGTTAGGAGAGATTTAGAATTAGATGGTTAGATACGGCCCTCATTGAACCCTACGAGAGCTTTCAAGATATTATTATTATTATTATTATTACGGTGCTACTACTACTACTACTACTACTACTATTTATTATTATTATTATTATTATTACTACTACTACTACTGCTACTATATTATTATTATTACGACTACTACTACTATTATTATTACTACTACTACTACTACTGCAACTACTACTAATACTACCATTATTATTATTATTATTATTTATTATTATTATTATTATTATTACTGCTATTTATTATCATTATCATTATTGTCATACTTTCCAATTCTAGATCATTTCCTTTTTCACTAATTTCAAGACTGCCTTATTTTGCATTTTAAACACCTCTCATCATTGGAACAACTCTAGAACTGTCAACGAACACTAGATTTTAATTGGCTGAGGATGAGGTATAGGAACACGAGAATGGTAATAACTGAAGAATAGTCACGAAGAAGTGCTGTGGAATCCTTTTTACTCTAACTTGGTCCTGAAATTACCTTCCTTCCATCTTAAATGTGAGGTTGACAATAGATGAGCATTAGAATATGGTGCTAGTCACGAAGAAGTGCTGTGGGAAGGATATAGCCTAGAGTTATTGTATCGCGTCAGGTGAAGAGTATAGCGCACATTTACACACACACACATACACACACACACACACACCGAGTACTTACATGTGCACATTCTTACATGCTACCGTATCAGATAAGGTAGTGTGCATACATGGCATACGTACATAGACTCAGTAATACAGTCCATTCCTTCACACACACACAGACACACACACACGATCTAATTCTGGTCTTAGTCGTGTGTGTGTGTACATGGAGAGCAGTGTTGCCACATCTTTGTTTACATTCTGCCTACCTTACTTAGATGAGGCAATGGAGGAAGTTTCTCTCTCTCTCTCTCTCTCTCTCTCTCATTTTTCCATTCGTTCTAGAATTATGAACTTACACACACACACACACACACACACACACACAACGATGATAATGGTGAAGTTTGGATTACTTTTTACACACACACACACACACACACACACACACACACACACACACACACATGACGATAATGGTGAAGTTTGGATTACTTTTCACACACACACACACACACACACACACACACACATGACGATAATGGTGAAGTTTGGATTACTTTTTACACACACACACACACACACACACACACACACACACACACATGATGATAATGGTGGTGGTGATGATGATAGTGATGATGGTGATAATGATGATGGTAAATATGGTGTTAATGGTGATGATAGTGATGGTGGTGATGATGATAGTGATGATGGTGATAATGATGATGGTAAATATGGTGTTAATGGTGATGATAGTGATGGTGGTGATGATGATAATGATGGTGTTAATAATGGTGATAATGATGGTGGTTTCGATCTACCAAACTTCAGACAACTTTTCGGAAAACTGAAATTCTCTCTCTCTCTCTCTCTCTCTCTCTCTCTCTCTCTCTCTCTCTCACACACACACACACACACACACACACTTATTTTTTTCCTCTTGTCTACCCCTTTCTCCCTCGGAGCTCTCTCTCTCTCTCTCTCTCTCTCACACACACACACACACACACACACACACACACACACACACACACACACACACACACACACTTGTTTTCTTCCTCTTGTCTACCCCTTTCTCCCTCCTCTATCTACCTACCTACCCCCCCTCCCTCTCTCTCTCTCTCTCTCTCTCTCTCTCACACACACACACACACACACACACACACACACACACACACACACACACACACACACTTCTTTTCTTCCTCTTGTCTACCCCTTTCCCTCCTCTATCTACCTACCTACCCCCCCCTCTCTCTCTCTCTCTCTCAAATTTTACCGCCTAGTGACAACACGCGCACGCGCGCACACGCACACAGACGGAGAATCCACTTAAGCTACATCCGTATTGCACCCGCCTCTCTCTCTCTCTTTCTCTCCCTCTCATTGATTGCGTCGCAGGAATATTGGAGCTAAAATTAGAGAGAGGAAGTGGGGAGGAGAGGGAGGGAGGTAGGGGAGGGGGTAGGAGGAGGAGGATGGAGGGAAAGGGAGTATTATTATTATTTATGTATTATTATCGCTCATTATTATTATTATAATAATGATAATTATTATTATTACTGCTACTACTACCACTACTACTAGTAGTAGTAGTTCTACTGTTATTATTATTATTATTATTAGTACAGTATTACTACTACTACTACTACTACTACTACTACCGGTACTACTGTACTACTACCAGTACTACTACGACTTCCAGCAATACCACAACTACTGCTGTTATTTTTATGATTGCTACTACAACTACTACTACTACTGCTGCTGCTGCTGCTGCTAGTACCACTGTTGTTATTATTATTATTATTATTATTATTATTACGGTACCACTCACAGGTGCCTGGCAGTGACAAGCCAAATGGGTCTTGTATCCCAGGAACCCATTTTCTATGCTCTCTATCCGGACACCACCAGTATACACCCGCGCTGGCCAAAGCAGGGCAGGGTCTGTGTTTTGGTGTGTGTGTGATAAAAATAACTTACTGGAAGAGGAGTTAGACTTTTTAATATTAATGTTGTTGTTTTTCCTGGCCGACATTATCTTTCTCTCCCTCTTCTCCTCCTCTTCTTATTCCACTTCTTCGTCTTTTTCTTCCTCTTTCGCTTCCTCTTTTTCTTCAACTTTCTCCTCTTCCTCCTAAATCTTCTTTTTCATCATCAACTTCCTCCTCCTCCTCCTCCTCCTCCTCCTCCACTCCTAAATCTTCCTCATCAAAAAACAAATATAGAAATAGATGTACTGTTTTTTTACGAATATTTTAGTCTCCTCCCTCTCCACCTCCTCCTCTTCTTCTACTTCTTCTTCTCCTCCTCCTCCTCCTCCTCCTCCTCCTCCTCCTTCTCTTCTTCTCCTCCTCCTCCTCCTCTTCTACTCCTCCTCCTCCTCCTCCTCCTCCTCCTCTTCTTCTCCTCCTCCTCCTCCTCCTCCTCCTCCTCTTCTTCTTCTCCTCCTCCTCCTCCTCCTCTTCTTCTCCTCCTCCTCCTCCTTCTCCTCCTCTTCTCCTCCTTCTCCTCCTCCTCTTCGTCTCCTCCTTCTCCTCCTCCTAAATCTTCCTTATAAGAAACAAATATATAAATAGATGTAGTTTTTTACGAATATTCTAGTCTCCCCCTCCCCCTCCTCCTCTTCCTCCTCCTCCTCCTCCTCCTAAATCTTCCTCATCAAAAAACAAATATATAGATTTTTTTTTATCGAATATTTTAGTCACCCCGTCTGTACCCAAATATTGATTCATTTTCCTTTTCGTTCTGTGTTGCCAACTTTTTGACTTAAGTGTGACAATTAGCGTGATGGATGGCCGTGCTGATGAGAGAGAGAGAGAGAGGAAGTAGGTTGGTAGGTAAAGAGAAGAGAAAACAAGGCGGGAGAGAAAGAGGTAGGTAGAGAGGAGGGAAAGGGAAAACAAGAGGAAGAAAACAGGTGTGTGTGTGAGAGAGGTGTGTGTGTGTGTGTGTGTGTGTGAGAGAGAGAGAGAGGAGGTAGACTAGGTAGGTAGAGAGGAGGGAGAAAAAGGAAGACAAGAGGAAGAAAACAGGTGTGTGTGTGTGTTTGTGTCTGTTAGTGAGTGAGAGAGAGAGAGAGAGAGAGAGAGAGAGAGAGGAGGTAGGCTAGGTAGGTAGGTAGAGGAGGGAGAAAAAGGAAGACAAGAGGAAGTAAACAGGTGTGTGTGTGAGAGAGAGAGAGAGAGAGAGAGAGAAGGTAGGCTAGATAGGTAGGTTGATGAGGGATTAAAGAGAGGATGAGAGGAAGGGGACAGGTAGGGTTGTGTGTGTGTGAGGGAGAGGGAGAGAGAGAGAGGAGGTAGGTAGAGAGATGGGAGAAAAAAGGAAGACGAGACGAAAACAGGTGTGTGTGAGAGAGGGAGAGGGGAGGTAGGTAGAGGAGGAAAAGGAAGAAAACGTGTGTGTGTGTGTGTGTGTGTGTGTGTGTGAGAGAGAGAGAGAGAGAGAGAGAGAGGTCAGAGTTCAGAAGCGTTTGTCACTGGTCTAATCCTCTCTTAGTAGGGACAGAGAGAGTATTAGTGTGTGTGTGTGTGTGTGTGTGTGTGTGTGTGTGATAAGACAGACACAAGAGAAAGTTATGCTAGAAAGGAGAGAGTTAGGAGACAAAAATTGGAGAGAAGAGAGAGAGAGAGAGATGAAAAACAGACACATAAAGTAGGAACAAGAGAGAGAAGAGAGAGAGAGGACGCATACACCTAAGTTGAAGGTAGGAAGGAGAGAATATGAGAGTAAGTGAGCGTGTCTAAATAAAATGAACGATGTGTGTGTGTGTGTGTGTGTGTTTTGGTATTATTTTCTTTGTATGAGTGTATGTATGTATGTTTGGTGTCGACATTAGTTTAAAACCCATCCCGAGAGAGAGAAAATGCACCTTTATTTCTGTTCATCTTCTCATGTCTGTGTCTGACTATATTTGTATCTATCTACCTATTTATTTATCTATCGACGTATCTGGGTGTTTGTATCTGTGACTATTTTTGTCTATGCGTGTCTTAATTCTCTCTCTCTCTCTCTCTCTCTCTCTCTCCACAATAATAATAATAGTAGCAGCAATAGTAGCAGTAATAATAAAAATAATTCGTTAATAATAATAATAATAATAATAATGATATGGGGGTAGTAGTAGCAGTAATAATAATAATAATAATAAATGATTTTTGAAACGTAACATTTCTACCCTCGAAACAGACGGAAGTGAACCGCTCCCTCAATTAACCACTCAAGCGCTCCCCTTCCACTCAAGCCCTCGTCTTAACACTAAAAGAGGCTTGTGTAGTGGGTGGTGAAGGCCATATTAGTAAAGGAAGTAGGGAAAATTTATGGTAGTGAAGTAGGAGTGGAGTTATGGGGGTGGTAGTGGAATGGAAGGTTATTTAAATGAAGGCGGGAAGCGCGGTCTTTTTGAACGTCGGCTGTGTTTGTATTTTGAATTCGCGGTTGTTTTGTAATTATCGTTACTGCTTTTTTTTTTTTTAATATTAGTCACTTAAAATCGTAAATATATTGCTAATGTGGCTAAAATTAGGTGGTAATTGCTTTTTTTTTTCTTTTTTCCGGATCTCTTGTTTATATTTTGGCGCGAGGTCTTGGCGGATGGTTAATGTCTGATTTGTCACAGTCCTTAAAACTAGTAAATAATTGATCGTTGGTCCTGTAATAGTTAAAGTGAGGCTGTAATTTTCGAGTACCTTTGGGAATGTGATATGTACGTTTTCAGTGGGGAATTTGGCTTTTTTCTTGGGGGTGAAGGGCTGGATTATAATTAAGAAGGAAGAATGTAAATATTTGATAGTGCAAGTCTTAATATTGACAAAGGGAAGGCGGAGATCATCAGCCCTTTTAACGTCACCTCTGTTTACGTTTGAGACTCAGGAGCATGGCGGATGGTTCTCTTGTGGGAGCGTTACGTCACAGGCAAAGATAGAAAATGGCGCTCGTAATTGTGGTTTGAAAAAAAATAAATAATCGGGTGGTTTTAGAATGTCTCTCTTGTTTACAGTTTGAGTCAAAAGATGGGTGGATAGTTCTTATTATAGAGTGACGGGCTGGAGGTTAGTTTTGAACGTACGGTAAATAAATGGAAGCGTCAGTCTGTGTGTGGAAAGTTGGTTTGAAAAAGGCGGTTATCATGAGCCAAATTTGAAACCATCGTCTCCGCATTTAATACTCGTGGACTTTTATTTTTAATTTTATTTTAGAGTGAATGGATTTGCCTGAGTCATCTTTTATTTATTTTAGAGTTAATGGATTTGCGTGAGCCAATAACCGTCGTAAATATTCTATAGTGGTTAAATTTGGTCGGTAAACTTAGGGCTACTTTAGAACGCGACGCTTGTTTAAACGGAAAATATGGCGGATGATTCCAAGTTTAGAATGCAGGGCTCGAGGTTGGTTTGTAAACGTGGTAAATTTATGGCAGTGACAGTTGAACAGAACGGTAATCAACGGACATTTTTAAACCGTCCATGAGTTAATCTTTGAAAGTTTTCTCAGCGTGAAGGACGAGAGGTTTGTTTACGCGGTAAATTTAAACCAGTGACAGTCAAACAAAATGGTAATAAACGGACGCTTTTAAACCGTCTTGTGTTTGAAATTTCATAATATGGCGGTTGGTTCTTTCGTGAGTGAAGGACGAGAGGTTTGTAATCGTGGTAAATTTAAACCAGTAACAAAGAAAACGGAAATCAACGGACGCCTTGTGTTTGAAATTTCATAATATGGCGGTTTTTTTTTTTTTTTTTTTTTTTTTTGAGTGAAGGACGAGATTTTTAACGCGGTAAATTTAAGCCAGTAACAAAGTAAACGACAATCAACGGACGCTTTTAAACCGTCTTGTGTTCAAAATTTCATAATATTGCGGTTGGTTCTTTTCTGAGAGTGAAGGACGAGAGATTTTTAACGCGGTAAACTTAAACCAGTAACAAAGAAAGCGGCAATCAACGGACGCCTTGTGTTTGAAATTTCATAATATGGCGGTTGGTCCTTTTCTGAGAGTGAAGGACAGGCCGCCGTTAATCAGGTTAGTAAATATTAGTAAACATATTGATAGTGTCTGTCGGAAAGGGGGTGTAAAATTGGCACTAACCATCGCCTGTGTTATCGCGTCAAAGTTGTTTACCCTTGGCACGCGTGAATGAGGTGTAGGTGCAGTTTTTTTTTTTTCGTATGTGTGTGTGTGTGTGTGTGTAGATAAAATATTTTGAGTGAGGTACTTTCAATTGTGTGTGTGTGTGTGTAGATAAAATATTTTGAGTGAGGTACTTTCAATTGTGTGTGTGTGTGTAGATAAAATATTTTGAGTGAGGTACTTTCAATTTGTGTGTGTGTGTGTGTGTGTAGATAAAATATTTTGAGTGAGGTACTTTCAATTTTTTCGTGTGTGTGTGTGTGTGTGTGTGTGTGTGTGTGTGTGTGTGTGTGTGTGTGTGTGTGTGTGCGCGCGCGCGCGCGCGCGCGTGTACGTAAAATATTTTGAGTGAGGTACGTACTTTCAATTTTTTCTTTGCGTGTGTGTGTAGATAAAATATTTTGAGTGAGGTACTTTCAATTTGTGTGTGTGTACGTAAAATATTTTGAGTGAGGTACTTTCAATTTTTTCTTGTGTGTGTGTGTGGATAAAATATTTTGAGTGAGGTACTTTCAATTTTGTGTGTGTGTGTGTGTGTGTGTGTAAAATATTTGAGTATGCCGAAAATCCTCACAAGTGTTTATTTTCGCTATAATATTGCGTTTTCTTTATGCTTGGATGAATGACGTCACAGCAAGCACATCATATTAGCCAGTCAGCGTTTGGGGCATGGTTAATATTTGTGTGTGAGAGAGAGAGAGAGAGAGAGTGAGAGAGAGCATCAGTAGATCTAGTACCCTCAGTAATCAACACATTAAAACATCGTCAGTACTGTCTTCAAAACGGCTGACTGTTTTTGTATTTTCTTTTTTGAGAGGCTTGCGTCACGGTTAAGTAAATAGTAAACAACGATAATGCCAGCCGTTAAGTGGGTTCAAACGAGGCGGGAATTATCACGCCCTTCAAACGTCGCCAGTGTTTTGGTTTTTGAATTTTGAATGTAGGACGCGACCGTTGGCTCTTTGCTGGCAGTAAATGAAGCGTTACGTCGTTGGTGAAGATATTATTATTATTATTATTTTGTGAATATAAAGAAAGATACTGTTTGGTAATGTTAAAAAATGCGAAAATATGTTAGTGTGTAAAGGATCGTAGGTATTTAGCCATTAATAATAATAATAATAATAATAATAATAATAATAATAATACGGTATGCGGTAGTCAGTCGTAAAAATTGGGTGATTGTAAATACATTCTCTCTCTCTCTCTCTCTCTCTCTCTCTCTCTCTCTCTCTCTCTCTCTCTCTCTCTCTCAAGAACTCAGCTGATGGTTCTGTTGCGATAGTGAAGGGGTTAAGTCATGTTAAAGATAGTAATTTCGTTTAGTAATATTGTTTAAACCAAGGCAATAGGTGTCTTTTTTGTGTTTTAAGGATTGTCGTCGTTATTTTTCAGTTTGGTTTGAATTTAGCGGATTTTTTTCTGCGAACTATCTGTCTGTAGCGACTCCTATCTATTGCGAGACGCCTTAATCCCGTAAGGGGTGGCCACAAACAAATCGCCTCCATGTCGCCCTGTCCCCCACAATTTCCCTGCCCTGCTTCTAGCTCACACACCCCCTCACTCATACCGTACTATTTTTCATATCTATCTATAGTCAGACACCGTAATCCCACAAGGGGTGGCCGGTTGTCTGAGTTATTTTACGGGGAGGGGCACTAACCCTCCGCCAACCCACTTTTTGCGTATGACTGGAAATATTTGGTAGTGAAAGTCGTAATTCAAATCAAAATATAGATGACAGTTACTGGAGGGGGGGAGGGGGATCTAGGAAGGCCCACCCCCACAGTCAGTCCCTTGCCCCCCCCCCCATTCAAATTCCGAATAATTTGACGTGTGTAGTGACCAGCAGTGCCTCCCAACCCCCAGCCCGCCTCCCGCCCCCGCCTCCCAGGAAAAGGTTGAACCGTACTTTCGCCCGCCATTTGTTGAGGTCTTGCCACGCCATTGAAGAAAAAAAAAAAAAAATGGTAGAATTAATATACTCAATTTTAGAACGTAGTGGATTTTTTTTTTAATGTGAGAGTGTAAGGTTGAGGATCTTTAAAACGATTAATTTGACTTTTTTTTTTTTTTTTAGAACGTCACCCTTGTTTACGTTTTGTCGTTTGAACTTAGCGAATGGTTCTTTTCTGAGAGTAAGGCTGACGGTCGCAGTAGATAAAAATAATATATAATGAATTTGTATTAAAAAGCGACAACTGATAAGAAATATATATAATGCTAAAAGAAAACGGCAAATTTGAACTATTTTAGAGCGCCATCATTGTTTACGTTTTGACTTTTGAACTTAGCGGATGGTTCCTTTCAGAGTGTGGCAGTTGATTTAAAATAATGAATATAAAGAAAGCGGTAAATTTGAACGTTTCTATAGGTGAGGAAAATAATATTGAATCTATAAGGTTAAAAAAAATATCGAATGTATTTAAAAAGGCGGTAAATTATTCCTTTTTTTTTAGAGCGTCACCTTTGTTTTGAATTTTGAACTTAGCGCTTGATTCTTTTCTCCAGACATGGCGGCGGCTCGCGTACTCACTCCACCTCCATAAATCGCGCGGGAACCTGCTCCGGGATTACGTCTGGCGCTGTCAAGGAAAAAATATATATATCTGGTCCTTAATTAAGAGAGATTTATCGCGTACTGAGCGAATTTGATTTATGGATCTGGTTAAGGTGGTTTTTTCGGTTATTAATTTTGAACCTGTACGGGGATTGAGAGAGAGAGAGGGAAATGAGAACGAATGTAAGAGAGAAGAAGAGGAAAAGGAATGTAGGAAAGAGAGAGGGAGGAAGTAAAAGGAAGAAGGGAAGAGGTAAAGAAAGAAGACTGCGGCATAAACAGAAGGGTAGATATGTAGGTAGGGAGAGAGATAGAGACCAGGAAGGAAGGAGAGAAAGGAGGAAGGAATGCTAAGTATCTCCAATTAAGGAACCTTGCATGATAAGATGTTCACTAAGACCTTGTGTGGAGTGTGTGTGTGGGTGGGTATGGAGGTGAAAGCAAGAGGGAGAGAATGGGGGATGGAGGGAAGATTACGAAAGAGAAGTAAAGAAAAATAGAGAGAAATAAGCGGACACACACACACACACACACACACACACACACACATATATATATATTTATATCATCAGCCGTTGCAGGACCGGCCTATCCCGACCGAAGTGGGGATGATACAGCCAATGTATCTCTACCAAGTGGCTTAGGCTGTCTGGTAGAGATTGTATGTAGGGTGAGAAGTGCTTGTAAGTGTAATTGTAGTGTTGTAGTGGCTTTGGATGTGTGTGTAGTCTGTGAACCAAGTGTAATCGGCCCGCGCAAGCCGACTGGGTGCAAGCATACTTTATAGAATGCGACAGTGGTTCAACCACAGCACCCCTTGTGTCCGCCATAGCAGTACGTGGCCAGAAGAACTTTCCCAAAGTTTATTACCCTGGTGGGGCGCGAACCTTCGTTCTTCAGTGTACGAGAACGCACACTTACCACTGCACCAGAGGATATATATATATATATATATATATATATATATATATATACATATACACACACACACACACACACACACACACACACACACGAGTATATACCGTTGTGTGTGTAAAGAGAGAGAGAGAGAGAGAGAGAGAGAAGGGAGGAAGACATGGAGGTGCGGTGTTGGAGGTGGTAAGAACATCCTTGAAGAGCTTTAATATATGAGGGTTTGGAGAGAGAGAGAGAGAGAGGAGGGGTCGGGGGGTTACAACTGCATAGAGCTACATAGATATACAGACCCCCCCCACACACACACACGTTTGTATTACCTGGTTCGACCTTAATGGCAGGAGACGTGTAAATATGGAACAGCAAAAAAAGACCAGTGGTGGTAGTGGTAGTTGTGGCAGTGATAGTTGGAATGGTAGCTCTAGTGGTAGTTTTATGGTAGTTGTGGTAGGGGTAGTTGTGGTAGTGAGGGGTTGTCTCCAGTCTTTCTCTCCTTACTGTCCTCTTCTGTTCAGTTCTTTCTCCTCGATATTTCCGTATTTATTTCAACATTTATGTGCCCACTCCGTCATTTACAGAATTTCGTCTCTCTCCCTGTATGTAATTGCCTGTCTATCTGTCTGTCTGTCTGTCTATCTATGTATCTATTCGTATGTGTGTATCTCTTTTATTCTAAGTGGAGTGCTTCTTATCTCTGTTACGTTTTTATTCCACACATATACATACACACATATATATGCACATAAATACACATACATACATACACATAAATACACACATATACACATACATACATATGCATACACATAAATACATATACATACACATAAATACACACACATATACATACATATAAATACACACATACATATACATACACGTAAATACACACATACACATATATATACATACACATAAATACCCGGTACACATACATATACATACACAAATACACACATACATATGCATACACATAAATACACACATACATATCTATCTATCTATCTATATACCTAGGCTGCTTCCCCCAAGGAAAGGGAGGTAGCCGAGACAGGACGACTCACTCTCCATTTACTCATCCATTCAAACACATTCATTCGCATCTGAGCCCCAAAGGGGAGAACGGACAGATCCTCACCGCATCACACCGCACAAGGGTCAACTGCGCAATGCAAGCAGTGACATCCACAGCAGGGCCCGACAGCAGAACTGGTTTACCCCTGCCACATCATAACAGACCCATCCCCTTACCCGCACCTGACCTGACTAGCTGATCAGACCAAATGCGGGAGAATATCCCCTCAGGGCTGCGTCATCACTTATTCATTCACAATTTCTCTCCATTTATTTCTGTCACGCACAGCCACTCTTCCTTGCTCAACAGACATCCATCTCGCATCCAGCGCTCTCTTCACACTGTCCATCCATCCTATTCGTGGTCTTCCTCTCAGTCTTACACCTCTCACATCAGATCTAGTTATCTTTTTCACCAATCGCTCATTATCCATTCTCTCCATATGCCCAAACCATTGCAACACCCTCTGCTCAACTCTACCAGCCATCTCCCGAACAACTCCAGTTCTCCTTCGCACTTCATCATTTCGCACTCGATCCATACGCGTCACTCCACACATACTCCTCAGACATCTCATCTCCATTACATTCAAACTTTTCCTCTCTGCTACACCCATATTCCATGTTTCAGCCCCATATAATGCAGTCGGTACCACAACACCCTCATACAGCCTTCTCTTTACATCCATTCTAAGCGAACGACATTTAAACACTTTTTTCATTCCTCCCAGCACCTTTCCTACTTCATTAATTCTAAACTTCACTTCTGCATCTATTCTTCCATCCACAGCAACATGTGACCCTAGATATTTAAAACAATCTACCTCCTCAAGCAACTCACCATTCAAAACTATATTCATCCCCCTACCATCTATCAACCTCGTACACTTCATCACTTTATTCTTATTCTCATTTTTTTTTCAATTTCCTCCTTTCACACACCCTTCCAAACTCCTCTACCAACTGTCTCAATTTCTCCTCTGAATCAGTCACCAATGCAGTATCATCTGCAAACAGCAGTTGCTTCAGATTCCACTCTCCTCCATCAACATTTACCAGACTCAGACCACCTAAAACTCTTGCATTCACCTCCCTTACAACACCATCCATGTAAATATTAAAACAACCAAGGCGACATCACACATCCCTGTCGCAGCCCCACTCTCACGGGAAACCAATCACTCACAGCATTTCCCACTCTTACACACGCTCTACTATTTACATAAAAACTTTTCACCCCTTTTAGTAACCTACCATCAAGTCCATACAATCTTAAAACAGTCCACAAAGCCTCCCTATCAATTCTATCATACGCTTTCTCTAAATCCATAAATGCCCAAAACACATCCTTGCCTTTCGCTAAATACTTTTCACACACTTGTCTCACAGCAAACACCTGATCAACGCATCCCCTCCCTCTCCTAAAGCCACACTGCTCATCACTAATCACTCCCTCTGTACCCTCTCTAACTCTCATAATTAACACTCTACCATACACTTTACCTACAACACTCAACAGACTTATACCCCTAAAGCTAGTACATTCATACTTATCACCCTTGCCTTTATACAACGGGACCACACAAGCACTTGCCCAGTCAATTGGCACCATACCTTTCTCAAAGCACACATTCAATAATCTTACTAACCAGTCAACAATAGTCACTCCACCACCCTTCAGGCATTCCACAGCACACCCATCCATACCTGCAGCTTTCCCTGTTTTCATCTCCTTTACTGCCTTTTCCACTTCCTCCTTCGTGATCAAAGAATCATTCAACTCTCCCAACACATTTATTCCTTGCACCCTTCTATCTGCCACAATCTCAGCCACGTTTTCCTCCTCTACATTTAACAATCTTTCAAAATACTCTGCCCATCTCTTCCTTACTGCATCCATCTCAATTAACATCCTTCCATCCTCTGCTTTTACTCGTTCTTCCTTCCCAGACTCTCCCTTTCGCACCCTTTTCACCTCCTTCCACATATACGTACACAAATACACATACATGTACATACACAAATACACACATATACACATACATATACATGCACAAATACACACACATTAACAGATATGCAGTACATACATAAATATAAATACACACACATACATATACATACACAAATACACACATACCTACACAGCCCGCCCACACACACACACACACACACACACACACACACACACACACACACACACACACACACACACAAGCGGCTCTTATGCCTGCGCCCCTGGTACACTTTTTCTCAAATTCAATGTCATGAATTAGTCAGTCCTCTCTCTCTCTCTCTCTCTCTCTCTCTCTCTCTCTCTCTCTCTCTCTCTCTCTCTTCCGGGTGTATGGTAAGAGAGAGCAGGGGTACCTTATAACAACGCTCTCTCTCACTTCCCTCTCTCTCTCCCTCCCTCCCTCAATTTTTTACCTCTGCATTTCACTCAGACTTTCTCTCTCTCTCTCTCTCTCTCTCTCTCTCTCTGAATTCATACCGGTGATTATTTTTATTCTTTATTATTTTTATCATTATTACTCATTATTATTATTATTATTATTATTATTATTATTATTATCATCATCATTATCATCAACGGCAATACTACTACAACTACTACCATTACTACTGCTACTACTACTACTACTATTATTATTATTATTTTTATTATTATTATTATTATTAAATATATTCCCATACTGTGACCAGGAGAGCATATAGGAAGCTTAGCAAATAGAGATAGATAGATATAGACAAATCGATAGATATACTGAGATAGATAGATAGATATAGACAAATAGATAGATATACTGAGATAGATAGATAGACAGATGGATAGATAGATGGATGGACAGATAGATTGATTGATACAGTATGCAGACTGAGATGGATAGATAGATAGATAGATAGACAGACAGACAGATTGATAGATATACAGATAGATGGATAGAAAGATAGACAGAGATAGATGGGTAGATAGATTGATAGATATAGAGAAATAGATAGACTGATAGATGGATAGATAGATTAATAGATATACAGATGGATAGATAGATAGATAGACAGATTGATAGGTACAGTATGCAGACTGAGATGGATAGATAGATAGATAGACAGATAGATAGATGGATAGATAGATAATTAGTGCTGGATGCCAAGGTAGGATGCCATGTAAAGAATGTGACCTTGGAGAGAGAGAGAGAGGAGAGAGAGAGAGAGATTTATAATGCAGAAAAACTGATAGCTATATTAGAGATAGATTGACATAGAGGGGGGGGTTGGGGAGTGTGTATGTGTGTGAGAGAGAGAGGTACGAGAAAGGATAGCACAGCAGAAGGCTCTCCCCCACCCTCCAAAACCTCCGACGTCAGCCGTACAGGAAAGAGGTGAGAAGCAATCGCCTTGCAGGGTAAAAAAAAGCCGGAAGGAATTTTCATAGGATAGTAGGAAGCAGAATACAATGGGTATGGAAAGGATGAGAGCGAGAGACTGACGAGGAGAGTGTGAGTGAGGTGGAGTGGGGTAGAGGGAGGGGGAGGCCGAGGATGAGATGGAGGGATGGAGTGGAGAGGTATATGAGAGAGGGGGGTGTGAGCTGGGAACAGGGCAGTGAAATGGTGGGGGACAGGGCGACATATGGGGGCGATTTGTTTGTGGCCACCCCTTACGGGATTAAGAGTCTGGCAGTAGATAGATAGATAAATAGATGATTGGTAGTGTTATTAATATAATTGTTACGATTATTATTATTATTATTATTAAAAGAAAATTAATGGAATAGACAAAGGGCAGTATACGTGTGTGTGTGTGTGTGTGTGTGTATGTATGTGTGTGTGTGTGTGTGTGTGTGTGTGTGTTGCTAGGTGTGGGCGGATAGAGGAATGTGTGTGTACATACTGGTATGTGTGTGCGTGTCTATGTGTGAGTGAGAAGGGGGAGCAAGAATGCTTACAGAATCTCTCTCTCTCTCTCTCTCTCTCAACGTATTGTTTACTAATTTAGATATTGTGGTACTTCATTAGAGAGAGAGAGAGAGAGAGAGAGAGAGAGAGAAAGAGAATCAGCTTAAAAGAATGAGGAAATGAATCAGACGAGAGAGAGAGAGAAGGTATTTAGAGTGTGTGTGTGGATGTTGAAATCTGAGTGTGTGTTTATGCGTGCTCGTGTGTGTATGGCGTTAGGAATGTGTGTGTGTGTGTGTGTGTGTGTGTGTGTGTGTGTGTGTGTGTGTGTGTGTGTGTGTGTGTGTAACTCTGTACACACACCAAATCATCCTACATACACCGGCACACATACGTACATCCATATATAGCGTACTAAATCTTCCTACACACACACACACACACACACACACACACACACACACACACACACTAAATCATCCTACAAATACACATACTAAATCATCCTACACACACACACACACACACACACACACACACACACCAAATCATCCTACATAAACACACATACATTCACATACACCAACCTTCCTGCACACACACACACACACACACACACACACACACACACACACACACACCAAATCATCCTACATAAACACATACATAGATTCACATACATCAGTCTTCCTGCGCACACACACACACACACACACACACACACACACACACACACACACACACACACACCAAATCATCCTACATAAACACATACATACATTCACATACACCAATCTTTCTGCACACACACACACACACACACACACACACACACACACACACACACACACACACACACACACCAAATCATCCTACATAAACACATACATACATTCACATACACCAATCTTCCTGCACACACACACACACACACACACACACACACACACACACACACACACACACACACCAAATCATCCTACATAAACACATACATACATTCACATACACCAATCTTTCTGCACACACACACACACACACACACACACACACACACACACACACCAAATCATCCTACATAAACACATACATACATTCACATACACCAATCTTTCTGCACACACACACACACACACACACACACACACACACACACACACAATCAAATCATCCTACATAAACACATACATACATTCACATACACCAGTCTTTCTGCACACACACACACACACATAGCAACGATCTGACACATACAAGCGCATACCAGCATTCCGGATGTGAGGTGATGTCACTCTCTCTCTCTCTCTCTCTCTCTCTCTCTCTCTCATTTTAAAAGTGTAATCTCTGTTATAAATATTTAAATGTTTTTATTTGCCATATAAACAGAATCAATGTATGGAGGGAGAGAGAGAGAATGAAGCTATATTTTACGATGTATCTCTGTCCTAACTATGATTCTCTCTGTCTGTCTGTCTGTCTGTGTGTGTGTGTGTGTGTGTGTGTGTGTGTGTGTGTGTCTCTCTCTCTCTCTCTCTCTCTCAAGTGGTGACGTAATTCAGCTCTGTCTAGGTCCGCCATGGGATTCCTTTTGATTGTGGACCAGAGTAAAGATTAATTTGTGTGTGTGTGTGTGTGTGCAGGAAGATTGGTGTATGTGAATGTATGTATGTGTTTATGTAGGATGATTTGGTGTGTGTGTGTGTGTGTGTGTGTGTGTGTGTGTGTGTGTGCAGGAAGATTGGTGTATGTGAATGTATGTATGTGTTTATGTAGGATGATTTGGTGTGTGTGTGTGTGTGTGTGTGTGTGTGTGTGTGTGTGTGTGCAGGAAGATTGGTGTATGTGAATGTATGTATGTGTTTATGTAGGATGATTTGGTGTGTGTGTGTGCTTGCGTATGTGCAGGAAGGTTGGTGTATGTGAATGTATGTATGTGTTTATGTAGGATGATTTGGTGTGTGTGTGTGTGTGTGTGTGTGTGTGTGTGTGTGTATTGCGATGTGTAGGCTGTTTGTGTGTTTTCATTTGTACTTTTATGTGTGTGGATGTTTGTGTGTGTGTGTGTATGTATGTGTGTGTGTGTGTTTGTATGTATGTGTGTGTGTATGTATGTGTGTGTGTGTGTGATATGTACGTATGTTAAATCTGTCTATCTGTCTATCATACGTATCTAACCGGACATAGCCTAATTAACCCTTTCCCTGAGGATCGTGAATCATGCTGGAAAGGGTGCGTAATTGTAGTATATATAGCACGTACGTAGCGCCCTCCACTAGCCGAATTATTACGCAACACTTCTTCATACCACCACTTGGACACTAATTCAGAAGTGTCTATATTGAGGCTTGTGTGGGATGGGGGTACTAATTCTCTCTCTCTCTCTCTCTCTCTCTCTCTCTCTCTCATGGAATCGTAGTGAATGGGTTCCTAAAAGATAGACATTTATACAGCCTCGTGTGTGTGTGTGTGTGTGTGTGTGTGTGTGTGTGTGTGTGTGTGTGTGTGTGTGTAATTCACCGGGTCGGTCAGGATCACTTGATGGTCGTGATCGTCAGCTTTTACCCTCCCGGAAGGGAGCTGAGAGCTCATATAGTCCGATCTAAGGGCAAGGCTGTGACCTTCACACACGCACACACCCGTCCCCTTGCTCAAGGGGGACAGTAACCACCCACTTCGTCAGTGAAACTTTTCGCAACCTGAGCGAGGCGCGAACTCCCGTCCACCAGTTGGCAAGCGAGAGCGTTACCACTGCACCTGTGTGTGTGTGTGTGTGTGTGTGTGTGTAGACAAAACAAGGGATTAAGCTGGCCAGTCTCTCTCTCCATGTACACCCAACCATCATCCACTACACACACACACACACACACACACACACACACACACACACACACACACACACACACACACACACAGTTAAATCACCTAACCACACACACTTCACTCTTGCATCACCCCCTGTCACACACACACACACACACACACACACACACACACACACACACACACACACACACTTCACTCTTGCCTCACCCTCTCTGTCACCCTCCCCCACACCCACACCATCTCTCATTCTCTTCATTCTTTCCCCACCCTCACCCACACCCTCATCCCACCCACACCCTGACTCCCTCACCTCGTTCACCCGCACATCCTTCAGCACCTTACGCCCACACACACACACACACACACACACACACACACACACACACACACACACACACACACAGGAGCCAGACCTACCTCTATTTCCTTACACCTCGCCGTGGGAAGGGCGCAGATGAGGCACTGTCTACCTCAAGGGGACGCCGCCGGATCCCTACACGGTGTATGTACTGTACTGACGGCCCCACTGAACCACCCGCTTACCTGTGGTCGATGGGTCTGCTCCGAGATCCAGATTCGGATTAAACAACATTAATAAGTAGGACAAGAAAATGATTAGTCGTGCATCACTGGAGAGAGAGAGAGAGATTTGTGTTGTTTATCCTGCTTTGTTTATTGTTTTGTTCACTGGGTTGTTTACATGATGTCTCAGCTGTTTACAAATAACCATCCGTCTGTCTGTCTGTCTGTCTCAATCCATCCATCCATCTGTAGGCTATCTATCTATATTCATCCATCTATCTGTGTCTATCCATCTACCTGTATTCATCCATCTATCTATCTATGTCTGTCTATCTATCTATATCCATCCATCTGACTATATTCATCCATCTATGCCTCTCTCTCTCTCTCTCTCTCTCTCTCTCTCTCTCTCTCTCTCTCTCTCTCTCTCTCTCTCTCTCTCTCTCTCTCTCTCTCTCTATCTCTCTCTCTCTCTCTCTCTCTCTCTCTCTCTCTCTCTCTCTCTCCATCCATCACGCCGCCCTACCCCCACCAGGAGTGCAGATAAGGGCGATAGTCTTCAGATAGTTACCTTTTGAGTGGCACTTGAGAATAGTAACTCTTTCCCTAACACCTTTTCCTTAGCGATTTATTATGCATATTACTCCTTACTTTATCCTCTATACCATATAATTTTAAATCGGATAGTTACCTTTTGAGTGGCACTTGAGAATAGTAACCCTTTCCCTAACACCTTTTCCTTAGCGATTTATTATGCTTTAGACTCTTTTCATTATCCTCTGTACCGTATCATTTTAAATCGTTCCAGTATCAGCCTACGTCTTCACATATTTCTTTGTTTTTTTCTTTTTTTCTTTGTGTGGGTCATTTACAACCTCAGTCAACTTCGTCTCTAATTCGCTAACAAAGGCTCAGGAATGCGATCGTTTGGCGGAAGTAAGAAGTGACATTAATATCCACAATATCAATACGAACTGCACTGAATCTTGAGTTCTTAATCTTATACTAAGAATAATTATCTATCTATAGCCAGACGCAAGGGGTGGCCGTTTGAGTGAGTGGTTTTACGGGGAGCGGCACTAACTCCCCGCCAAACCACTTGTTGACACGTAGGGAACACGTGTGGGTTGGTTATATGGTTGCCACCCAGCGTTGTAAATGGTTTCGTGGCTTACAGGAAACCATTTGGCTTGTCACTCAGTGTAAAGCCACCTGAAATGGAAAGAAGGGTAATAAAAAGTGACAGGAAAGATGGGAGAAATAGGAAGAGAGGAGGGCAGGCACAGAAAAAGAATGATAAATGTGAAGGAAGTAGGCAGCACTACATCAAGTGAGTGGATGCAGGTCGCCACCACCTCCAACTAAAAATCCTGTCAACAAATTTGGTGGATTAGGGATGAGCCGGGAGAGATTTTAGGGTCAGTTACAGGATTACATGGAGAACACACACACACACACACACACACACACACACACACACACACACACACACACACACACACACACACACAGGATTAAGCAGAGGAAGCGACACACACACACACACACACACACACACACACACACACACACACACACAGGATTAAGCAGAGGAGGCGACACACACACACACACACACACACACACACACACACACACGATTAAGCAGAGGAGGCGAAACACACACACACACACACACACACACACACACAGGATTAAGCAGAGGAAGCGACACACACACACACACACACACACACACACACACACACACAGGATTAAGCGGAGGAGGCGAAACACACACACACACACACACACACACACACATAAGGCAGGTGGGGATTTAACACAGGATTTAACACAGGATAAGCATAGGTCTTGGATTAACCCAGACCCAGCATGTACCACCCTTGCATGCACCTGTTTGCTACAAGATCTAAGAATACCAGCAGTGATCAGAGGTATACCAGTAGTGATCAGAGGTATACCGGTAGTGATCAGAGGTATACCGGTAGTGATCAGAGGTATACCAGTAGTGATCAGAGGTATACCAGTAGTGATCAGAGGTATACCAGTAGTGATCAGAGGTATACCGGTAGTGATCAGAGGTATACCAGTAGTGATCAGAGGTATACCAGTAGTGATCAGAGGTATACCGGTAGTGATCAGAGGTATACCAGTAGTGATCAGAGGTATACCGGTAGTGATCAGAGGTATACCGGTAGTGATCAGAGGTATACCAGTAGTGATCAGAGGTATACCAGTAGTGATCAGAGGTGTACCAGTAGTGATCAGAGGTATACCGGTAGTGATCAGAGGTATACCGGTAGTGATCAGAGGTACACCAGTAGTGATCAGAGGTATACCAGTAGTGATCAGAGGTATACCAGTAGTGATCAGAGGTATACCGGTAGTGATCAGAGGTATACCAGTAGTGATCAGAGGTATACCAGCAGTGATCAGAGGTATACCAGTAGTGATCAGAGGTGTACCAGTAGTGATCAGAGGTATACCAGTAGTGATCAGAGGTATACCGGTAGTGATCAGAGGTATACCAGTAGTGATCAGAGGTATACCAGTAGTGATCAGAGGTATACCGGTAGTGATCAGAGGTATACCGGTAGTGATCAGAGGTATACCAGTAGTGATCAGAGGTATACCAGTAGTGATCAGAGGTATACCGGTAGTGATCAGAGGTATACCGGTAGTGATCAGAGGTATACCAGTAGTGATCAGAGGTATACCAGCAGTGATCAGAGGTATACCGGTAGTGATCAGAGGTATACCAGTAGTGATCAGAGGTATACCAGTAGTGATCAGAGGTATACCAGTAGTGATCAGAGGTATACCGGTAGTGATCAGAGGTATACCAGTAGTGATCAGAGGTATACCAGTAGTGATCAGAGGTATACCGGTAGTGATCCATCTAACACATGCGACTTCAACGTAACACTCATCCAACACCCGCCGTACATCACATTAACACCACCGGAAATACGTAAAGGATGTAGACGCCCACGGAGAAATGGATGAAGGAGAGAGAGAGAGAGAGAGAAACACTTTACAGAAACAGCTACGAAAGGCTCAGAGAGTGCATACCTCCGCCAATGCCTTTGCCACTAAAGAGGATCCGGATCTGCCCCCCAAATTTAATCAATTCTTTCTTGGTCCATGGCCCGCCTTTCCATAAAATTTAATTGAAATTCATTGCAAACTTTTGGAGATATTGTGCAAAGTTCTCCGGATCCGTCCCCAAAACTAATCATTTCTTCCTTTGCCGGTGGCCCACCCTGCCACAAAATTTCATCAAAATCCATTCACAACTTTTTGAGTAATCCTGCTAACAGACAAACAAACAAACGCGGGGTA
The DNA here is from genome assembly GCF_032717465.1 of Coenobita brevimanus. Taxonomy (NCBI): domain Eukaryota; kingdom Metazoa; phylum Arthropoda; class Malacostraca; order Decapoda; family Coenobitidae; genus Coenobita; species Coenobita brevimanus. The sequence continues at coordinate 2,270,799 of NC_137006.1, read as the reverse complement.
AAACATAACCTCCTTGCCGGACGTAATTATAGCACAGTTTGACGGCCCGCTCCAGCTTTGACCTTTTCCCTGTGACTTGACCTCTGATTGATGTGACCCCCACCACTAGTGTTGTGCCGATTTGGTAAGATTTAAATAATACTGTACGTAGTCCATATGTAGATAGATAGATAGATAGATACATACATACATAGGTAGATAGATAGATAGATAGGTGGATGGATACTTCACAACAAAGGAGTATGGAATATTTGCCACATCTGAGGACCGGTAGCCTATGTATACGGTAAAATAACTAAAAGAGAGAGAGTTATTTTACGAAGGGTATGTAGGTGTTTAGACTACAGTACACACGCCATAACAACACTCACTACAGCCAGTTCAACAACATTACTATCGATGTGACGGTGACATTGATTCCTCCAGTACCCTCGAGAATAAGAAGACAGAGGAGAAGAAGAAGAAGAAAGGAGGAAGAGGAGAAGGAAGAAAGGAGGAAGAGGAGAAGAAAGAAAGAAAGGAGGAGGAAAAGACGATTATGCAAGATTTACTTACTGGGTAGAGTTGGCATCACTAATTCTGGTATCAAGACTTTATAATCATGTCTATTAATATCTATCTATCTATCTATCTGTTTATCTATCTATCAAATCTATTTATATATCTATCTGTGTCTCTTCTCACCTGATTGCACTTTACAGGACTGAGTCAAGCTTTTGTAGGTCACTTTATAGTTACGAAAGATTTTGGCACACAGCTTCATCTAGTGTCCTGTGTGTGTGTGTGTGTGTGTGTGTGTTGTGGATCGGTGGGTGGTTGTGTGTGTGTGTGGATGGGTGGATGGGTGTTTTGTGTATGTATATGTGGGTGGGTGAGTGTGGAGGTGGTGGGTAGTTTTGTGTGTGTGTGTGTGTGTGTGTGTGTGTGTGTGTGTACTACCATCACCCTACTCATAAACCCAAGTTATATTCTTAATCAAAACACATTTCACCACTCTCTCTCTCTCTCTCTCTCTCTCTCTCTCTCTCTCTCTCTCTCTCTCTCTCTCTCTAAGCCTACGAGCTGGACCACATCTAAAGAATGGCAGAGGAATTTTTCAGTATTAGTACGAGAGAGAGAGAGAGAGAGAGAGAGAGAGAGGGAGGGAGAGAGAGTTTTATTAGTAGTCTTAATAACACCTCAAAGCAGCAGTACAGTAAGGGTGAAAATCCTTAATGGGCGACTGACTGACCGGGCCCCCTCCATGAGAAGCTCCCGCATCTCACGAAAGATAATTTATATGTACATTAAACCACTGATCATCATTAGTAGTAGTAGTAGTATGTAGGTATTTATTATCATTTTTATTTTCATTACGGTATTATTATTATTATTATTATTATTATTATTATTATTATTTATACGGGATTTATTATCATTACCCGGTGTTCTTATTTTTATTACGGTGTTGTTATTATTATTATTATTATTATTATTATTATTGCCATCTCACCCATTTATAACCTGTTTCCTTCCCTTTTTACTCTCTCTCTCTCTCTCTCTCTCTCTCTCTCTCTCGATGGTCTTGGAAATTCCTCTATAATGCTTTAGGTATGTGGATGAGCACGTAGGCTTGGAGAGAGAGGTAAATTGGTGGTGGTGGTGATGGTTGTGGTGGTGGTGGTGGTGATGATGGTGGTTATGATGATGATGGTGGTGATGATGATGGTGGTGGTAGTGGTGATGATAGTGGTGGTGGTGGTGGTGGTGATGATGATGGTGGTGGTGGTGGTAGTGGTGATGATAGTGGTGGTGGTGGTAGTGGTGATGATAGTGGTGGTGGTGGTGATAGTGGTAATGACAGTTGTGGTGGTGATGGGGTGGTAGTGATGATGGTGGTGGTGGTGATAGTGATGATGGTGGTGGTGGTGATAGTGGTAATGATAGTTGTGGTGGTGATGGGGTGGTAGCGATGATGGTGGTGGTGGTGATAGTGGTAATGATAGTTGTGGTGGTGATGGGGTGGTAGTGATGATGGTGGTGGTGATAGTGATGATGATGATGGTGGTGGTGGTAGTGGTGATGATGATAGTGGTGGTGATGGTGGTAGTGGTGGTGATGATGGTGGTAGTGGTGATGGTGGTGGTGGTGGTGGTGATAGTGGTAATGATAGTTGTGGTGGTGATGGGGTGGTAGTGATGATGGTGGTGATGGTGATAGTGATGATGATGATGGTGGTGGTGGTGATAGTGATGATGGTGGTGGTGGTGGTGGTGATAGTGGTAATGATAGTTGTGGTGGTGATGATGGTGGTGGTGGTGATAGTGGTAATGATAGTTGTGGTGGTGATGATGGTGGTGGTGGTGATAGTGGTGATGATAGTTGTGGTGGTGATGATGGTGGTGGTGGTGATAGTGGTAATGATAGTTGTGGTGGTGATGATGGTGGTGGTGGTGATAGTGGTAATGATGGTGGTGGTGGTGATAGTGGTGATGATGGTGGTGGTGGTGATAGTGGTAATGATAGTTGTGGTGGTGATGGGTGGTAGTGATGGTGGTGGTGGTGATAGTGATGATGGTGGTGGTAGTGGTGATGATAGTGGTGGTGGTGATGATGGTGGTGGTGGTGGTGGTGATGATAAGGATGATGGTGGTAGTGGTGATGATGGTGGTGGTGGTGGTGGTGGTGATAAGGATGATGACAAGAAATTGAAAACATTGATTGATTTATACAGTACTTAGGTAGATGCATGAAGTTATGTATTCTCTCTCTCTCTCTCCCCCCTTTAAAACCCCCTTTCTTCGTAAATTCCAAACGCAGTCCTCTCAGGCGGATGTATTAGAGAGAGAGAGAGAGAGAGAGAACTGGCAGAGGTATTAAAGTGAGAAGATTGAGGGAGAGAGAGAGCTAGCGGAGGTAAAGTGAGAGATTTTGTTTATTATACTGGGAGAATTTTCTTTATTTTACTGAGAGAGAGATAATTCATTTTACTGAGAGAATTTTCTTTATTTTACTGAGAGAGAGAGAGAGAAAGAGAGAGAGAGAGAGAGAGAGAGAGAATTCATTTTACTGAATTTTTTTTATTTTACTGAATGTTCCTTATTTTACTGAGATTTTTATTATATTTTATTGATTATTTTACTGAGAGAGAGAATTACTGAGATTTCCTTTATTTTACTGAGAATTTTCTTTATTTTACTGAGAGAGAGAGAGAGAGGCATTAGGGAAGCGATCAGTGTTGTTGCCATCAGCGCCAACTTCTGTTATGGCGTCGAGGTGGCACGCTAATCTCGGCTCACGCAATCGAGTTTGTCTTTCCTTTTCTCTTTTCTATCTCTCTATCCATCTATCTGTGTGTCTGTCTATCGCCAGGGGCCTTAATCCCGTAAGGGGTGACCACAAACAAATCGCCTCCATGTCGCCCAGTCCCCCGCCATTTCACTGCCCTGCTCCCAGCTCACACACACACACACACACCGTCTCTCATATACCTCTCCACTCCATCCCTCCATCTCATCCTTGGCCTCCCCCTCCTCCCTTTCCCCCCTACCACCTCACACACACTCTCCTCGTCAGTCTCTCGAACCGTATATTCACCAGTTTCTCTAAAAATCATATTAATCTTTTCCTTCCAACTCTAATCTCTGTCTTTATTTGCACCAGTTTCTCTAAAAAAATAATTCTCTCTCTCTCTCTCTCTCTCTCTCTCTCTCTCTCTCATTTCTATCTTTATTTTCACCAGTTTCTCTAAAAATCAGTTAATCTTTTTCTCCGGTGTTCAGGTGGACGTTCAAAGTGTTTAAAAATATGACTAACGGACGAAAGTTAGCGAGAACTATCGTTTGTGTGATTTTTAGCGCTATCCACCTATCTATTGGTCTATCTATCTGTCTGTATATCAGTCTTATGTATCTATCTATCTGTTTGTCTATTTATATATTTATCTATCCTTTATATCTGTATGTATCTATCTATATACATAAGATATATTGGTGTATTTTATTTTTTGCTAGAGAGAGAGAGAGAAATTATTTGCTGAGAATTCTCTTTATTATATTGAGAGAGAGAGAGAGAGAGAGAGAGAGAGACCCAGGAGGGGAGCGTCTGTATGTTCGGCGTGTTGACATTTTCACCCCTTTCTCTCTCTCTCTCTCTCTCTCTCTCTCTCTCTCTCTCTCTCTCTCTCTCTCTCTCTCAGTGTGGTCCAAAATACCTTTAAATAACCCCAGACTGAGATAAATAGGACAGATATGGCGATACGTGCCGAGCTGTAAAATCCAGCCTAAGTCGTTATCGCTTCCAGATGCGCGCCAAAAATTTGAAAGCGTAGGACGTAAATTTAAATCGCCACGGAGGAGTTGTTAGGGGAAGAGCATACTCGTAAATGGAAGTAGCTAAATAGATAGAGATAGATGGAGTAGGTACAGCGATAGATAAATAAACCAGACAATAGATGCAAGTAACGTATATATCATCCCTTGCTTTTAAAGACTGCCATAGAGATAGGTGGATAGATAGAGTCTGTATAGCGAAAATAGATAGATAGATAGATAGAGCCGATACAGCGATGAAGATAGCCGGATAGATAGTCAGATATATCCGATAAAGCGAAGAATAGATAGACTGATAGATAGAGGCGATATTGCGTTGGAGTGGGAGCCGGTAAATTCCGTTGAAGTCGTTAGAAGTTCAAATGGCGCGCCAGAAATTTGAACTACGAACTTAGGTAAGGCTGTAAGAATTCAAGTGCTTTTGATTTTGCAGCGATTTTATATATATATAGATAGATAGATAGATAGATGAGATGATTGATGGATATATATATTCTCTATACGTAGTGATTATTTTAGGATATCAGAATTATTTATTTATTTCTACCTGTCGTTTATTATCATCATCATTATCACCATTATCATCATCTTTACTGTCCAGTGTAGGTCCTGAAAATGTGTGTGTGTGTGTGTGTGTGTGTGTGTGTGTGTGTGTGTGTGTGTATTGTTGCGGTGTACATATTGAAGCGAGTTTACTGCGTGACGTGAAGGGCAATGGATGTATGCCGTGTACAGACCTTGGATGATATGAAGGAAGGGTCACACCGCCACTGATAACGATAGCCTGTTATCTCCCTCAAGGACATTGCCACCAGGTGTGTGTGTGTGTGTGTGTGTGTGTGAGAGAGAGAGAGAGAGAGAGAGAGAGAGAGAGGGAATTTTCTCACTGCCTTATACAAGTTAGCATACTATATACCCATGTTTGTGTGTGTGTGTGTGTGTGAGAGAGAGAGAGAGAGAGAGAGAGAGAGAACATTGTGGCAGTTATACTTTTTCAAACTACAGTAACTTGGACTAAAATTGCCGTCAGCACTGCAGTCTTCAAAAAGGTACAGTGGCTCAGTAATTGCGTGAGGGAGTGACACAGTTAGGGACAGCGCTGTTAAAAAATCAAGATAGAGTATTTTTGTTTATACTGGTTAATTACTAGGCTTAAATTTGCCATCTACTACAGTCTTGAAAAAGGTAGTGACCGTGAATGCTTGAAGGAGTGGCACAGTTAGGGACAGCACTATTAAAAAATCGAGATAGACTATTTTTGTTCATACTGATTAATTACTAGGCTTAAATTTGCCGTCTGCTACAGTCTTCAAAAAGGTAGTGACTGAATACGTGAGGGAGTGGCACAGTTAGGGACAGCACAAATAATCGAGGCTATTTTGGTTTATACTGGTAATTACTAGGGTTAAATTTGCCGTCCGTACTAGTCTTAAAAAAAGGTAGAGACTGAATGCGTGAGGGAGTGGCTCAGTTAGGGACAGCACTTAAAAAATCGAGTTGAATTGGTCACGCGATATCATTTGACATTACACGGATAACAGGTTGATAACAGTTAGCCAGGAAATGACAGGAGTGAAGGCAGAGATAAGAGTGGATACAGATAGATGGTATATAGATAAGGACGCTCACCTGTATCTTTACATAGCGGTATGATAAGGATGTCAGGTGCAGTTGTGTATTCATGTGTTTATTATTATTGTTGTTGTTGTTGTTGTTGTTGTTATATTACTGTTATTGTAGTCGTTTGTTATTATTATATTGTTTTTGTCACTGCTATTTTTACTGTTATTATTGATATTACCACTACTACTAATACTGCTGCTGTTGCAGCTTCTGCTACTACTACTGCTGCTACTACTGCTATTACTACTACTACTACTAATTATTACTACTACTACTACTACTAATTACTACTACTACTACTACTACTACTACTGCTACTACTAATTATTATTATTATTATTATTATTATTACTATTGTTACTACTACTACTACTACTACTGTATTATTATTATTATTTGTCTCTTGGAATGGAACTAAATATTCTGAAAGTTTGAGAGAGAGACAGAGTTGTGTCTAAAGTTAAAGACGATAGAAAGGAATCTCTCTCTCTCTCTCTCTCTCTCTCTCTCTCTCTCTCTCTCTCTCTCTCTCTTTGTGACGGAACTGGACCAGAACTTGAATACTAAGGGCCGTCGGTTGAGGAAGCTCCCTAACATCTTTTCCCAAGCGATTCATTTTGTTTATTACACTTTACTGTTCTCTTCTGTCTTGTATAAATCTTTCCCAATATCGCCATACTCTGCATATATATCGTAGAAAAGGATATTAACCAGCCATATCCAAAAATAAATCGCTAAGGAAGAAGTGTTAGGGAGCGTCCTTAACCCACGAGAAGTCTTAGGTATGGGGTAGGATTGCGTCTCCTTGGTTACTAGTTGTGGGGGGGTTATGAAGCCCAGCAGTTCCTTCGTCCTTAACACCTTTTCCTTAGCGATTTATTTTTGGGTATGGCTGGTTAATATCCTTTTGTACGTTATTTATGCAGAGTATGGCGATGTTGGAAGGATTTATGTGGGTAAGGAAGCTCCCTAACACCTCTTCCTTAGCGATTTGTTTTTGGATATGGTTGGTTAACATCCTTTTGTACGTTATTTATGCAGAGTATGGCGATGTTGGAAGGATTTATGTCAGAGAATAAGGAGAGTAAGGTAAACCAAATAAATCGCTTAGGAATAGGTGTTAGAGAACGTCCTTATGCACCTCTTTGTGTTTAGAATATGAGTTACTAATGCGCATGTGCTAGGTGGTGGCGACCATCATCCACTCACATGATGTAGTGCTGCCTGCTTATGCCTTCACGTTTAGCCTGTCATTCTGTGTCTGCTCATCTCTGCCTATTTCTCCCATCTTTTCTGTCACTTTTTATTACTCTTTACTTGGGAGATGCAGCCTAGGTAGATAGATAGATAGATAGATAGATAGACGCTTCCCATTCGAAGTGCCTCTACACTGAATGACAAGCCTAATGTTGCCCTAACCCAAGAAGCCATTGACAACGCTGGGTGGTAACCATATCACGACATTAACAGGGTGACGTGAAGCTTGCTAAGGTGCAGTGCGGTACAATTGTTAACTGTAGCACACATCTCCGCTGGGGTTGCTTGCTTGTGTTCTAGATTGCCGTCCTTTGCTTGTTCTTGCTTTGTTTACGTCCATCCTTGCTTGTCTTTTGTTTACTTCCATCCTTGCTTTGTTTACTTCCATCCTTGCTTGTCTTTTGTTTACTTCCGTCCTTGCTTGTCTTTTGTTTACTTCCATCCTTGCTTGTCTTTTGTTTACTTCCATCCTTGCTTGTCTTTTGTTTACTTCCATCCTTGCTTGTCTTTTGTTTACTTCCATCCTTGCTTGTCTTTTGTTTACTTCCATCCTTGCTTGTCTTTTGTTTACTTCCATCCTTGCTTTGTTTATTTCCATCCTTGCTTGTCTTTTTCTTTGTTTACTTCCATCCTTACTTGTCCTTGTTTTCTTTACTTCCATCCTTGCTTGTCCTTGCTTTGTTTACTTCCATCCTTGCTTGTCCTTGCTTTGTTTACTTCCATCCTTGCTTGTCCTTGCTTTGTTTATTTCCATCCTTGCTTGTCTTTTTCTTTGTTTACTTCCATCCTTACTTGTCCTTGCTTTGTTTACTTCCATCCTTGCTTGTCCTTGCTTTGTTTACTTCCATCCTTGCTTGTCCTTGCTTTGTTTACTTCCATCCTTGCTTGTCCTTGCTTTGTTTACTTCCATCCTTGTTTGTCCTTGCTTTGTTTACGTCCATCCTTGCTTGTTTGCTTCCGTCCATGCCCCCTCTGTGTGTGTACGTATGTCCTTTAACGTACACTGTCAGTTCTGCTATCCCTGTCAATGCCCGTACTTGTTTGCGTGACGGAGGGTTGCTTGCTAGTGTTCTAAATAGCCGTCCTTTGCTTGTCCTTGCTTTGTTTACTTCCGTCCATCCCCCCCCCCAACATACCCTGCCTACCCTGCTACCCTCTCAATGCCCGTACTTGTTTGCGTGGCGGAGTAACACATTAACACACTTGCTATCGCCATATCAACGGCTTCCTGACCTCCTCCCACCGCCTCATCTACATAATTGGCAGGTGTGAATGTGTGTGTGTGTGTGTGTGTGTGTGTGTGTGTGTGTGTTTTGAATTTACACACCTTACACTTCCCCTTTCTCTTATTTTGTTTGGTCTGTGTTTAAGATGATGTACGTGGAAATTATGATTATGTGTAATTTATTTTCGCTCATTTTACGTGAGGTGAGACGTGTATGGTCAAGAATAAATCGCTAATGAGGTGGTGTTGTGGTGTTAAGGCCCGTAAGTGGGTATTTAGAGAGGACGTGTATTGTCGAGAATAAATCGCTAACGAGATGGTGTTGTGGTGTGTTCAGGGCCTTAAGTGGGTATTTAGAATGAAGTTTGAGAGAGAGAGAGAGAGAGAGGGGGGGGAGGGGGGTTAAGTGGTGAAAATTTATGTGCAAGTGCCGTTGACTCTCTCTCTCTCTCTCTCTCTCTCTCTCTCTCTCTCTCTCTCTCTCTCTCTCACTGCATTGGCCCCTCATCCTTATCAGTGACTGTCCTTCACGCTGATAACGATAAGAGAGAGAGAGAGAGAGAGAGAGCTTTTTCTTTGCACCTATAATTCTCTCTCTCTCTCTCTCTCTCTCTCTCACTTCGTTTGATCCTTCCCTCTTTCTTTCCTTCCGTCCCTCCTTCCTTCCTTCTTTCCTACCTTCCTTCCTTCCTTCCTTCCTACCTACCTACCTACCTTCCTTCCTTTCCTTCTTCCTTCTTTCCTTCCTTCTTTCCTTCCCTCCCTCCCTCCCTCCCTCCCTTCCTTCATTCCTTCCTTCTCCTTATCTCCAACACTCCTTCTCAAGAGGATGATGGAGGAGGGGAGAGAGAGAGAGAGAGAGAGAGAGAGGGGAGGGAGAAGGAGGAGGGAAGGGAAGAAAGAGAGAGAGGAGGGAGGGGAAGAACGAGAGAGAGGAGGGAGGGGAAGAACGAGAGAGAGGAGGGAGAAGGAGGAGGGAAAGGAAGAAAGAAAGAGAGAGAGAGAGAGTTTTCTCACTCCACCCACACATCGTTATCAAGACTGGAGGGAAGGGGGAGAGGGGGAGGGACGAATGCAGTGATTGCCTACCTTCTCTCCCTCCCTCCCCCCCTTTCTCTCTCTCTCTCTCTCTCTCTCTCTCTCTCTCTCTCTCTCTCTCTCTCTCTCACACACACACACACACACACACACACACACACACACACACACACACACACACACACACACACACACACACACACACACTTTCTCCCTCCCCCTCCATCCCTCTCACCTTCCCTCCCTCCAACTCCCTCTCTCCCTCCCTTCTTCCCCCTCCCTCCCTCCAGCTCCCTCTCTCCCTCCCTCCCTCCCTCCTTCTCACCTTCCCTCCCTCCAACTCCCTCCCTCCCCTCCGCCTAACTGCGTACTTGAGTGTTGCTAAGGGTGAGGTGGAGAGGGAGGCAGGTCACCCTTCATGCCACCACGCGTAGGGCTCCGCGGCTAGGCAGGGGGAGATGAAGTGGGGTTGGGTTAGGAGTGGGGTGAATGTGGCTAGATTTGGTTAGATTGGGTTAATTTGGGTGAGGATGAGTTAGATTCGACTGGATTAGGGTGTTAGAGAGAGAAAGAGAGAGTGGTGAAGATTGATGAAATTGGTTGACACTATTTCTGTTATTATTATCATTATTATTATTATTATTGAAGTATATTAAGGGGTGGTAGTAGCAGTAGTTGTTGTAGCAGTAGTAGTAATTGTAGTAGTAGTAGTTGTAGCAGTAGTAGTAATTGTAGTAGTAGTTGTTGTAGCAGTAGTAGTTGTTGCACTAGTAGTAATTGTAGTAGTAGTTGTTGTTGCACTAGTAGTAATTGTAGTAGTAGTAGCTGTAGTAGTAGAGGTAGTAGTAGTAGTAATAGCAGCTTGAGTGAGTGCAGTGATAGGGTTGGCTGTAGCTGCGTAATATCATATGTTATCATGATACCACCACCACTACTACCACACCTACCACCACATCTACCACTACCACACCTACCACCATATGTACCACTACCACACCTACCACCATATGTACCACTACCACACCTACCACCATATCTACCTCTACTATACCTACCACCATATCTACCACTACCACACCTACCACCACATCTACCACTACCACACCTACCACCATATGTACCACTACCACACCTACCACCATATGTACCACTACCACACCTACCACCATATCTACCTTTACTATACCTACCACCATATCTACCACTACCATACATACCACCACTACCATTACTATGACCACTACTACACCTACTACTACTACTACTACTACAGTTACTACTACTACTACTACAATTACTATACTACTATTACTACTACAGTTACTACTATTACTACAATTACTATT
>NC_137006.1:2250000-2255000 GCF_032717465.1 Coenobita brevimanus | reverse complement strand
ATAGTGGATGTCTGAATGTTTGTAGTGGATGTCTGAATGTTTGTAGTGGATGTCTGAATGTTTATAGTGGATGTCTGAATGTTTGTAGTGGATGTCTGAATGTTTGTAGTGGATGTCTGAATGTTTGTAGTGGATGTCTGAATGTTTGTAGTAGATGTCTGAATGTTTGTAGTGGATGTCTGAATTTATAGATTTTTGTGTAGGTCTGAGTCATTCAAAATATTTAAAAATCGAACTTTATTATCATGCTTGTATAGATTTAGGTCTTCACAAATAATAATAATAATAATAATGATAATAATACCGGTAATAATAATAATAATCGGAAATCGTTTGGACCTGAAAGTAAACATTTTCCCCGAACATATATCCGTACGTTAGAAGTTTGAATGTTTATTATGAATGGCTACCACAATAACAGGTTTAAATTACTAAGCAGATAGGTAAAGCAGGAGGAATAATAATAGACAATAAAGAAAAGATAAAACGGAATAACTTAAACTCTATTCAAAGCTCCTCTGTGCTTACGTGAGAGAAAACGGTGATAGAAACAATAGCAAAGGAAGAAAACGAGGAAAAATAACAGAAAACTTGGAGAATAACAAGAATTAGTAACGAGAGGCCTGGCATACTTTGAAAATTAGAGGTTGAAAAGGAATTAGTGTCAAAAACAACACCTTCACTTCAAATATAACCAGCCACTTGTCCGTTTTCTTTGAAAATATACGTTTGGAAGTTTTAAACTGGACCTCAAAGTGACTAGAAGCAAAAATATTATAGAAAACATTAATAGAGACGTAGAAAACTTAGAAAAACAAAGGAAGAAACAGTGTAAAAAGGTTTAGAACTTAGAAAACGAATTAGTAACTCAAACCAAACTTTCCCGCCAAAACATCTACCCTCCTTACGCCATCTTGGAAAACTGACACTGAAAATTTAAACCCGACTTCAAGGCGACCAGGAGCCATGCGCGGTGCTATGGTGGTGACTGTGGTGGCTGTGGCGGTGGCTGTGGTGTGCGGGGGAGCCTACGCCACCACAGCCTCGCCACAAACAGCCTCTGAGGTGGGTAGGACGCAGGTCAAGATGGTCACCTCGGCGCCCAGGCCAGAAGCACTCGTCCTGCTCAAAGGTAAGTTGATTTTTTCCTTTTTCGTTATATATACACATATACGTATGTATACATTTATATATATATTATATAGTTATGTATATATAGATACCGGTATATGTATGTGTTTAATTTGTCCGTATTTAACTGTCATTCTCTTCATATGTGTATCTATATACCGGTACCGACATGTTTCAGTCCATCTGTCTTTCGTCTGCATAGCCTTTCTTTTCACTGTTGCAGACATGTTATATCGTTATCACCATTCAGAACTGACGAAAGTTTTATATATACAGTAAATTATATACGGTATGTATATATATATATATATATATATATATATATATATATATATATATATATATTCAACCTTATACAGCATCCCTCTTCAGAACAAACTCGAAATAAACGTATCATCGTGTCTCATTCCAGACTACCAAGAAACGTGATAATTATGACGATGATGACTATTTTTAGCTGATCGGAGTAGGAACGGAAATGACTGTTTGGAGAAAACTTAGAACAAGATTAGGAAACTCTGTCTGTCTGTCTGTCTGTCTCTCTCTCTCTCTCTCTCTCTCTCTCTCTCTCTCTCTCTCTCTCGTGTATGCATATGGATCGGTATGTGTATGAATGTATGTATGGATTAGTGCATGTGTGTATGTATGAACAGGTGTGTGATCATGTGTGTATTCCCCTCCAGTCATGCCTCTCTCTCTATATCTATCAATATATCTATCACTTTGACCTATCTCTCTCTAGTCTGTAGCTTTCGCAGACACACATCGGGGTATACACATTTGATTTAGTTAACGTGAAGGAGAAAAACAAAAGAAAAGAAAAAAAACAGCGACAGTTCCTTGCATAAGACAGGAGTTTGTTTTGTAGTTAAGGAATACTAGCCTACCCTACTTATTATTATTATTATTATAATTATTATTATTACCCTTATTATTATTATTATAATTATTATTATTCATTTTTCATTCATCTAATCCAGTGTTGTTATTATTATTATTATTATTATTTATTATTATCATTATTATTGTTATTTAATTTTACATCATTAGCCTATTACCGTATTGAACATTATTATTATTATTATTATTACTTTTACATCATTATTATTATTACCGTATTTTACATTATTATTATTATTATTATTATTATTATTATTATTATTAGGCTACCAGTATTATTTTGCATACCTGCCCCATTTTTTTTTTTTTGCCCTGCGCCTGCAAACCTTAATTCCCGCTGGCACTGTTTCATATGTTGTTCCTTCCTTCAGCAGCATCTCAGTCGCTATAGGGGTAGGCCTACACTTATTTATTTTTATTATTCACTTTCCTCCCCTGTCTCCTCCTTCCCTCCCTCCTCCTCCTCTTCTCCTGCTCTTCCTCTTCTTTCTCTTCCTCCTCGTCCTCCTCCTTATCATCATCAGTCTTCTTTGGCTTCTTTTTCTCCCTTCTTCATCACCGTCTTCTTCTTCTTCCCCCTGCTCCTCCTCCTCCTTATCGTCATCATCATCAACCTTCTCTTCTGGTTCCTCCTCCTCGTCCTCCTCCTCCTCCTCCTCCTCCTCCTCCTCCTCCCCCCCTCCATAATCTACTTAGTCTCCCCTCCTCCTCCTTCTCCTCCTCCTCCCTCACCATAATCTACGGTACTTATTCTTCCCTCCTCCTCCTCCTCCTCCTCAACCTTGGCAGTGTGTCCGACCTCTGCAGTAGGCCATGACAGTGGAAGAGTGAAAGATGTGTTAAAGTTTTTTCTGTGTGTATTTTTATGCTTTCTCTCTCTCTCTCTCTCTCTCTCTCTCTCTCTCTCTCTCTCTCTCTCTCCGTCTTCTTCCTCTTCTTCCTCCGTTCTTTATTTCTTCCTGATCCTCTTCCCATTCTCTTCTCTCCCTCCTCCCTGACGCGCGCGCACGCACAAATTGCCGCATCTCATCCTCTAATAATACCCAATTAAATGATTAATGAGGCTAATTTTTTTTCTCAGTTTTGTATGTATGTACCGGGGTGTATGTGTGTATGTATTGGTATCCTGTGTATTGGTGTGTACGTATCGGTCTGTGTGTATATATATCTTATGTACCGCTGTGTATAGCTTTATATGTATGTATGTACCGTTATGTGTCTATGTATGTACCACCATGTATGTATGTATGTATGTATGTACCGGTATGTGTGTGTTTATGTGTGTACTAGTATGTGTTCATGTTTACCTTTATGTATGTTTGTAGCTACCGTATGTATGCTCTGGTATATATGTATGTTTATGTATATATTGGTATGAGTTGGTGCGAGAATTTCGCTAATAACAATAAGAACAAGCATAAAATAAATACAGTTCAGTTCAAATCTCTTAACGACATTTAAAACGTTCACAAAATAAATTCAGAAATACAAAAATTCAAACTGCGCGTCCCCGGTCTGGTTCTCGCCTTGGGACGGTACTGCATATAGCGTCAAGGTACCGTACCGTCACTCCATTTGTTACGGGAGGGGGGAGTGGGCAAGGTTACGCTACGTGGGGTACTGTGTTTAAAATAGATTACCTGCGCTGTACTTTGTCATACCATACACCATACACAGATCACCATACCATACTTCGATCGCTTGCATTATACCGTACCACACCATACCACACTACAATAGCATACACCATACTCAGATCACCATACCATACTTAAATAGACCGCTTGCATCATACCTTACCCTACACCACCACACCATACTACACCACACCACACTACACTACACCATACCACACTACACCACACCATACCACACCACACCACACCACATCTCACCATACCACACTACACTACACCACTCCACACCACCAAGGCTACACCATACCACACTACACCGTCACACCATACCACACTACACCACACCATACCACACTACACTACATCACACTATACCATACCACACTACACCACACCATACCACACTACACCTCACCATACCACACTACACTACACCTCCACACCACCAAGGCTACACCATACCACACTACACCGTCACACCATACCACACTACACCATACCATACCTACACTACACCATACCACACTACACCACACAAACGATCACTATACTATGCCATACCACTGTGTACTACCACTATCTTATGTTTTGTCATCTGTCTTGTACCTGTCTATACTCCCGTCACTCTAACTTGGCCTAAAATTGCCATCTCTCCATCTTCAGTACTGAGGTGGAACAACAGATTTAACACTGGAATATGGTGCTAGTCACGAAGAAGTGCTATGGAGAGAGAGAGAGAGTTGTATATTTTGGTAATGCTGAAGTGTTTGTATTGTATTGTTTTACTGTAGGCTAATTACTGTATCACGTATTGTAGGTGGGGGTGCCCCATCATCCACTCACTTGATGTAGTGCTGCATAGCCTACTTACTTCATTTACTGGTATATAATTCTGTTTCTGTGTCTGCCCTTCTTCCCATTTCTCCCTGCCTTCCTGTCACTGTTTATTACTCTTCTTTCCACCTCAGTTGGCTCTACACTGAGTGCCAAGCTAAACGGTTTCCTACTTAGTAAACCATTCAAAACGCTGGGTGGTAACCATATAGCCAGATAACGGGGTGATGAGCCTACTATGGTGCCATGGTTAACTGAGTGGAGTAACATGCGGTGTCCACCCAGGAACTACACAGCATTAATTCCCGCGCCTCGCTGTGGCGTTGCGCTGTCATTTCTGTAACGGTATATATATATATATATATATATATATATATATATATATATATATATATATATATAGTAGGTGGTGAAGTGTTGCCTATATGGAAGCAGGAAGGGTTGGGCCAGACGGATATTTGCATATCATTACCTGGGTACTGATCCCTATGCCTCTGC
>NC_137006.1:2242500-2245000 GCF_032717465.1 Coenobita brevimanus | reverse complement strand
AGAGGTAAGTGGGGTGAGAGGGAGGAGGAAAGGAGAGACGGATTAAAGTGGAGAGAGAGAGAGAGGTAAAATGCGGAGAGGGGGAGGAAAGAGGATCAAAGTGGAGAAGGAAAGTTTATATAACCTGATTTGAAGAGAAAAGAAATAACTTGCATTGTGTGTGTGTGAGAGAGAGAGAGAGAGAGAGAGAGAGAGAGTGAGAGAGAGAGAGAGAGAGAGAGAGAGGTAAAATGAGGAGAGGGGGGAGAAAAGAGGATTAAAGTGGAGAAAGAGAAAATATATAATAACCTAATGTGAAAAAGAAATAACTAGAATTGTGTGTGTGTGTGAGAGAGAGGGGGGGAGGGGAGGTGTGTGTGTGTGTGTGAGAGAGAGGGGGAGGGGATGTGTGTGTGTGAGAGAGGGGGGGAAGGGGAGGTGTGTGTGTGTGTGAGAGAGAGAGAGAGAGAGAGAGAGGGAGGGAAAAAACCCGGTATTAATCTGCTTTGCCCTGACTTAGCAGAGATTGTTGTGGCGTTGGTCGAGTTGGCTTATCACCTCCAGAGTAACAACAATTCCTTTTTCTCACCATTATTTTTATTTTTCATTCCCACGTTGGTCATTATTATTATTATTTTTTTTTACATTCTCACGCCACTGTCATTATTATTGTTCGTGTCTTAATTATTATTTTAGTTCCTCGTTGCTCAAAGTTACCGTTTTGTCCGTTGGCTTTGGTCGTTTGAAACGGAGAAATTCGAAAGAATTTGAATGCTCTCCGTTAATGGATTTTTTTTTTTTTTTAATGTAAAGAAGGAACCATAGGCTAGGAGCACTCAAGATTGCTCCTTCCAAGAAAATATAAAAAAGATTAGAGTCAGGTTCAAGATCCGTTCATTTCGAGATGCCCGGACACACTGCGTTTAAAAGGCTGGAGATCATAGTAGAAAGTACAGACAGGAAGACAGTTCCAGAGTTGACCTGTTGCATAAATAAAGGACTGGGAGTAAAGGTTAACTCTTGCAGTAGAGAGTTGGACATAAAAGGGATGAGAGTTTGCTGCTAGACTGGTGCTACGCGCTCGTCGTAATGGTGGGGGGTTGCAAGCAGACAGTTCAGAGGAGCAGTGACCATTGAAGTAGCGATAGAAAAGAGGTAAAGATGCAACAGTGCGGCGAAGAGACAGGTTGAAGGGAGCCAGTAAAAGAATAGTTAATTTATGTATAATGTTAACACTAAGGCTGGAATTCTAGTAGATTTAATAAGCTCCCAAACACCTCTTCCCAAGCGATTTATTTTGCTTACACCTTGCCTTCCTCTTCTTGTGTTACTTCGCGTAGGTTAAGGAAGCTCCCTAACACCTCTTCCTAAACGATTCATTTTGCTTATTACACTGCCGTCCTCTGCTGTGTTACTTCCTAAGCGATTTATTTTGCTTATTACACCTTACCGTCCTGGGTTATTCTGTCACCATACTCTACACGAAAAGCTCCCTAACACCTCTTCCTAAGCGATTTATTTTGCTTATCACAGCTTATCGTCCTGTGTTACTCAAGTCATTTTAACCACCATAGTCTTCATGAAAAGCTCCCTAACACCTCTTCCTAAGCGATTTATTTTTGCTTATTACACCATACCGTCCTGAGTTGTCATTCTAACATCACCATACTCTACATGAATAACGACGATATCAGCCGGCTGTATCCAAAAATAAATCGCTGAGGAGTAGGTGTTAGGGAGCTTTCTTAACGACCAAGACTACAAACTCAAGAATTTTTTATCTCAGGGTAGTGAGACGACCGTATTTAAGGAAGCTCCGTAACACCTTTTCCTAAGCGATTTATTTTATTCCACCATACTGTATGCTGTTACATAAATCATTCCAATATCCATACTACACATAAATAACATACACAAGGATATTTACCAGCCTTTTTCCAAAAAATAAATAAATAAATCGCCAAGGAAGAGGTGTTAGGGAGGAGTGTTAATGGTTGCAGTTGGGGCACATCCAGGATTTTGATACGGGGGGGCAGCTGAATTTTTGTTGTCATTGTTTTTTGAGATTCATGTATTTGAAAATCTCTCTCTCTCTCTCTCTAGCCAAAAGCCTTAATCCCTCAAGAGGTGGCCACAAACAAATCGCCTCCATGTTGCCCTGTCTCCTGCCATAAAGTTGCCCTTCCCCTCACTCAACCTTCTCAGACATCTCCACTCCATCCCTCCATCTCATCCTCGGTCTCCCCCTCCCTCTCCTCCCCTCTCCATTTCGCTCAGTCGTTAGTCTCTCACTCGTCCTCGGTCTCCCCTCCTCTATCTGACACTCCTTGTCAGTCTCTCACTCTTCATCTCATCCTCGGTGTACTCCCCCCTCCGCCTCACTCACATACACTGCTCTCCATCCTTCCCACATGACCAAACCACCTCAGTGTATTTATGCTAACGCCTTCTATCACATCCACACCACAACGCTCCTTCACTTCCTCCTTTGTCTCCTCTCACTTTCTCGTTTGTTTGTTTG
>NC_137006.1:2232500-2237500 GCF_032717465.1 Coenobita brevimanus | reverse complement strand
GGGAGGGAGAGGGGGGAGAGAAAGGAAAGGGGAGTGGAGAGATAGGAAAGAAGGGGAGGAGAGAAAGGAAAGGAGGGGAGGAGGGAAGAAGAAAGGAGAGATAGGAAAGCAGGGGAGGGGAGGAGGGAAGAAAGGAGAGTGGAAAGGATGGAGAGGAGGAAAAGAGGGAAGATAGTAGAGTGGAAAGGATGGAGAGAGGGAGGGAAAGGAGAGAAAGGAATAAGAAGACGAAGTGAAAGAGATGAGGAGTGAAAGTAGAGAGAGGAAGGGAATCGTGAAGAAGGTAAAGACAGTGAGAAGGAGAAATATCAGAGAGAGAGAGGGAGGGAGGGAGGGAGAGAACAAAGGAGGATGGATGGAGGAAGTGAAGGATGAAGAAATGTGTGAAAAAGATAGATAGATTGATAGATTAAGAGAGAGAGAGGGGGATGGAGGAAGGAAGGGAAAGATGACGAAAAAGGAAAAAAATACTGAGAGATAATGGAGAGAGAGAGAGAGACAGAGTGAGAGAGAGAGGAGGGAGAGAGAAGGCAGGAGGCTATTTTAGAAGGAAGGAAGGGAAGAAGAGAAAGATCTAGTTAAGGAAGGAAGGAAGAGGAGAAAGATCAGTATAAGGAAGGAGGCTAATTTAGAAGGAAGGAAGGGAAGGAGGAAGAGGAGAAAGATTAATAAGGAAAGAAGGAAGGAAAGAGAGTTTAAAAGGAAGGAAGGGAAGAAGGAAGAGGAGAAAGATCTATATAAGGAAGGAAGAAAGGAAGGAGTGGAGGAAAACACATATAAAGGAAAGAAGGAAGGAGAGACATCTATATAAGGAGGGAAGAGAGAGATCAGTATAAGGAAGGAGGGTATTTTAGAAGGAAGGAAAGAAGGAAGGAGAGGAGAAAGATCTATATAAGGAAGGAAGGAAGGAATGCAAGACGTCTGTATTTACCCTCCTAAAACGGGTCAACAGCAAACTTAAATTTAATGTTTGTGTGGTGGTTGTGGTGGTAGTTGTTGTTGTGGTGGTGGTAGTGGTGGTTGTGGTGGTGGTTGTGGTAGTTGTTGTTGTGGTGGTGGTAGTGGTGGTGGTTGTTGTGGTGGTGGTGGTAGTTATTTTCATCTTTGAGAACTAGACTACGCAACTAAGATATACGTCACCTTACACACACACACACACACACACACACACACACACTCTCTCTCTCGTTGACTTCACTCGTGCTTTATTGTGTGTGTGTGTGTGTGTGTGTGTGTGTGTGTGTGTGTGAGAGAGAGAGAGAGGAAGAGAGAGGAGCCTACGTACGCACTCACATCGGCTGATCTGCTGTACTCGATTAAGTTAATGGTAACGTATTTGTGTGTGTGTGTGTGTGTAATTAGGCTAATGATGTGTGTACACCGTTATGTACGCTTTTGACTAAGGAGAGAGAGAGAGAGATTAAAAAATGGAGATATGAAATTAAGGTTGAAAATACAGAATAATGGAGAGAGAGAGAGAGAGAGAGAGAGAGGTGGAGACGCAAGACGTGGTGTAAGATTCTTGGTCACCTGATAGTATTAGGTATCAGGGATGAGTCATTCTCTCTCTCTCTCTCTCTTAAATTTCCTCTGTTTCTTGATCCATTCTCTCTCTCTCTCTCTCGTAAATTTCCTGTTTCTTGATCCATTCTCTCTCTCTCTCTCTCTCTCTCTCTCTCTCTCTCTCTCTCTCTCTCTCTCTCTCTCTCTCTCTCTCTCTCGCGTAAATTTCCTCTTTCTTGATCCATTCTCCCTCCCCCCCTCTCTCTCTCTCTCTCTCTCTCTCTCTCTCTCGTAAATTTCCTCTTTCTTGATCCATTCTCCCTCCCTCTCTCTCTCTCTCTCTCTCTCTCTCTCTCTCTCTCTCTCTCTCGGCAACCAAAATTATAGCATTGGTATTGAAAAGGATATAGTGGAGAGAGAGAGGGAGAGAGAGAGAAAATTATTTAAATCGTACATGGACAGGTTGATGGCCCAGCTTACACACATACACACACACACACACACACACACACACACACACACACACACACACACACACACACACACACACACACACACACACACATTGACAAACACATACACGTAAACACTCACACAAACATACGTAAACACACACACACACACACACACACACACACACACACACACACACACACACACACAGGAACATGTGGTAGCCTATTAAGTCGCTTGTGGTAGGTTTGACGCTTACCATCCACTCACTCGATGTAGGATAAGATGACACAGCACTGAATGACACGCTAAATGTTTTCTTAAAGTCCTGGAAGCAATTGATTACGCTGGGTGGTAACCATATAACCAAATACCGCTCACAATGCTACTCAGGGGCGATTGAGGCTGGTCACTCCTCTTGAAATGAGTGGATGGTAGATAGATAGAAAGCAGTCTATCTCTAACACCCTGCCGTTAGAAGGTTAGGAAGGGATAGATAGTAGACATAGATAGAAGGGAGGAGGGGGGGGAGAAAGCTAACATATTCCGTTTGGAAGGAATGGAAAAAGAGAGAGAGAGAGTCATACCATAGAAGGAATGGAAAAGAGAGAGAGAGAGTCATACCATAGAAGGAATGGAAAAGAGAGAGAGAGAGAGAGAGAGAGAGAGTCATACCATAGAAGGAATGGAAAAGAGAGAGAGAGAGAGAGAGAGAGTCATACCATAGAAGGAATGGAAAAGAGAGAGAGAGAGAGAGAATCATACCAGAGAGAGAGAAACAGAAAATCATACCCTAGAGAGAGAGAGAAAGACAAAAAATCATACCCAAGAGAGAGAGGGAGAGAGAGCGTTATTATTGTGGTAGTGGCTGTATATTTGTTTGTTTGTTTATTGTTGTTGTGTATGGTTGAGCTGCCCGCCATGTTTGTTGTGTGTACCTGACCTGGCAATACATACATACACGCACATGCACATATACGCATACATACATACACATACGGTACATAGATACTCACATACACATACTGTACAGTATAGACTCATACATACATACATACGCATACACATGCATACATACGCATAAATAGATACATACATACGCATACACATACATACATACGCATTCCTAGATACATACATACGTACATACATACATACGCATACATAGATATATACATACATACATAGATATATACATACATACATACATACGCATACATAGATACATACGTACATACATACATACATACGCTTACATAGATATATACATACATACGCATACATAGATACATACGTACATACATACATACGCATACATAGATATATACATACATACGCATACATAGATACATACATACATACGTACATACATACGCATACATAGATATATACATACATACATACATACGCATACATAGATACATACATACATACGTACATACATACATACGCATACATAGATATATACATACATACATACGCATACATAGATACATACATACATACGTACATACATACATACGCATACATAGATATATACATACATACATACATACATTCATACATACGCATACACATACATAGATACATACATAAAAACAACGATTAGCGCGAAAATATGATGCTAGTCACGAAGAAGTGCTGTGGAAGGAATGTAGAGAAGATACAGAAGGGGAAATATGGGCCAGGTTAATGTGGAAAGACTGGAGATTTTCGTCCTTTTGCGGATTGTTTCACTACATCCTTTCCACAGCACTTCTTCGTGACTAGCATAATATTCTTCTGTAGCTCATTGGTAATACTACGTCCCTACATCCTTTCCACAGCACTTCTTCGTGACTAGCATAATATTCATTGGTAATAATACAACTCTACATCCTTGCCATAGCACTTCTTCGTGACTAGCATGATATTGGTAATACTACAACTCTACATCCTTTCCATAGCACTTCTTCGTGACTAGCTTAATATTCTTTGGTAATACTACAACTCTACATCCTTTCCATAGCACTTCTTCGTGACTAGCATAATATTCATTGGTAATACTACAACTCTACATCCTTTCCACAGCACTTCTTCGTGACTAGCATAATATTCATTGGTAATACTACAACCCTACATCCTTTCCACAGCACTTCTTCGTGACTAGCATCATCATATTCTGGTGTTTATCAGTACAGAGCTGTGGCAGGATAAGATTAATACGCCTCAACATCTTCTCCATAGCACTTCTTCGTGACTAGCACCATTTTCTAGTGTTATTCTCTTGTTACACCTCAGCACTCAAGGTGGAGAGATGGCAGGTTAGAGGGAACGGAGTATAGGAGAGAGAGAAAGGGAGAGAAGAGGTTATTTTAGAGAGAGGGAGAGAGAGAGAAAGGGAGAGAAGAGGTTATTTTAGAGAGAGGGAGAGAGAGAGAAAGGGAGAGAAGAGGTTATTTTAGAGAGAGAGAGGGAGAGAAGAGGTTATTTGAGAGAGAGAGAGAGAGGAGGTTATTTTAAAGAGAGAGAGAGAGAGGTTATTTTAGAGAGAGAGAGAAGAGGTTATTTTAGAGAGAGAGAGAGAGAAGAGGTTATTTTAGAGAGAGAGAGAGAGAGAGAGAGAGAGAAGCGGTTATTTTAGAGAGAGAGAGAGAGAGAGGAGAAGAGGTTATTTTAGAGAAAGAGAGAGAAGAGGTTATTTTAGAGAGAGATGAGGTCATTTTAGAGAGAGGAGGTTATTTTAGTGGAAAGGTTAGGGGTCGGTGTAGCGCAGCGAGTTTTGTTACCAGGAAGGAATTATATATCCACAAAAAAGGGTATTAAGTTTCGTATTGTTGAAGGAGATAGAAGTGGAGGATGGGAAGGTGGAGAGGAGAGAGGGAAGGGGGGAAGGGGAGGAGGGAGGGAGGGGGAGAGAAGAGAGGGAAGGGGTTAGGGAGGAGGGAGGGAAGGAGTTAGGAAGAGGGAGGGGGAGGAGGAGAGAGGGAGAGTATAGAGAAGAAAGAAAGGGAGGAGAAGGAGGCTGTAAGAGAGATTGGAGAGGAGGAGGGAGGAGGAGGAGG
>NC_137006.1:2225000-2227500 GCF_032717465.1 Coenobita brevimanus | reverse complement strand
TTCCAGCACTTGTTTATACATTCCATACCCCACTAATTTACACATTTACCTCTTCCAGTATCTCTTTACACCTTCCAGCACCTGTCTACCCCTTCCAGCACCTGTCTACCCCTTCCAGCACTTGTTTACACCTTCCAGCACCTGTCTACACCTTCCAGCACCTGTCTACCCCTTCCAGCACTTGTTTACACCTTCCAGCACCTGTCTACACCTTCCAGCACCTGTCTACCCCTTCCAGCACTTGTTTACACCTTCCAGCACCTGTCTACACCTTCCAGCACCTGTCTACCCCTTCCAGCACTTGTTTACACCTTCCAGCACCTGTCTACACCTTCCAGCACCTGCTTACACCTTCCAGCATTTGTTTACACCTTCCAGTATCTGCTTACACCTTCCAGCATTTTGTTTACACCTTCCAGCCCTTGTTTTGTGCCTTCCATACCCCACTAATTTATACTTTTACATCTTCCAGTATCTCACTACACCTTCCAGCACCTGTTAACACCTTCCAGGCTCCTTTTTACACCTTCCAGGCTCCTTTTTACCCCTTCCGGCACCTGTCTACCCCTTCCAGCACCTGTGTACACCTTCCAGCACCTGTGTACACCTTCCAGGCTCCTTTTTACACCTTCCAGCATCTGTTTATACCTTCCAGCATCTGTCTACACCTTCCAGCACCTGTCTGCACTTTCCAGCATTTTGTTTACACCTTCCAGCACCTGTGTACACCTTCCAGCACTTGTTTTGTACCTTCCATACCCCACTGATATACTTTTACACCTTCCAGTAACTATTTACACCTTCCAGTATCTTTCTACACCTTCCAGCACTTATTTGCACCTTCCAGCAGCTGTTTACACCTTCCAGCACCTGTGTACACCTTCCAGCACCTGTTTACACATTCCAGCACTTGTTTATACCTTCTATACCCCACTGATTTACATCTTCCAGTATCTCACTACACCTTCCAGCACCTGTTTACACTTTCCAGCATTTGTTTACACCTTCCAGGACCTGTTTACACTTTCCAGGACCTGTTTACACCTTCCAGCACCTGTGTACACCTTCCAGCACTTTTGTGCCTTCCATACCCCACTAATTTACGCTTACACCTTCCAGTAACTATTTACACCTTCCAGTATCTTTCTACTCCTTCCAGCACTTATTTACACCCTCCAGCACATTCCAGCAACTGTACACCTTCCAATACCTGTCTACACCTTCCAGCATCTGTTTACACCTTCCAGCATCTGTTTACACTTCCAGCACCTGTCTACACCTTCCAGCACTTGTATACACCTTCCAGCATCATTTTACACCTTCCAGCATTTGTTTACACTGTGCATTGTCCTGTTTCCATGACCCTCTCAGCCTGCCCCCTCCTGCCCTTCCTCGCCATCCACCCTGACCTCTTTGGAGCCCCGCCAAACACAGCGTAACTTAGCGTAACTTAAGGAGACGTAGCGAAATCTAACTTAATATTGCTGTCACTTAAGGAAATGCAACTTAATATTGATGTAACGGCGTATTTTTAATCTATACTCCATTTCACCAAGTCTGGCACCATGAGTATGTCGTCAACGCCTGTAGTGTTGATGTGTAGGTGAAGCTCTATTTTACCTCGAAAACCAAAATAAAGAGAGTACGAAAAGTTATATCCAGCACTTAGCACCTTTATCAATGCTACAGGTGTTCAGGACTCGGTGAAATGGTGTATAGCTAACCGTGATATAGTCTTACTTAATATAGAATACTTTACATTTGTCTTAGTGTATTGTCATCTACCTTAGCGTAACTTTGCTCCAACTTACAGTAGCATTTGTTACGGTGATTTACAAGATGCAGTATGGTCTTTGGGTGGTCACATTGTTGCCCTGACCTGACCTACCCTACCCTACCCTATCCTACCGTACCCTACCCTGCTCTACTCTACCCTACCCTACCCTGTACTACCGTACCCTACCCTACCCGACCCTACCCTCCTCTACCATACCATACCTTTCCCCTGCCCTACCCTGCATACCATACCTTCCCCCTTCCCACCCCTACCCTACCCTACCCGACCATACTCTACCCTACCCCACTCCTCTACCCTCTCCTCTTCTCCCCTCCACTTCATTCCACTCCCCTACTATACCATACCCTCCCCCTGCCCAACCCTACCCTCCTCTCCCCTCCCCTCCTCTCCATTCCCCTGCCCTGCCCTACCCCTCCCCCCTCTCCTCTCCTCCTCCCTCCCCCCTCCCCCCCTACCATACCATACCATACCCTCCCCTATCCTTCCCCTCCCCTCCCTTCCTCTCCTCTCGTCTCCCCTCCCTTCCCCTCCTCCCCCCTCCCCTGCCCTGCCCTGACCCTCTTGGACTCGTGCCAGTGCCCACCCGAGCGTAACTGAGTCCAGCGCAGCGTAACTTGATGAATAAGTCCACTGGAGGCGCGGACTTTCACCTTGGAGGGAGAGTGACGCCCCGAATTAACTTGGTCTCATGCTGGGGAGGTA
>NC_137006.1:2210000-2220000 GCF_032717465.1 Coenobita brevimanus | reverse complement strand
ATTAATCTAAGTGTGTGGTAGTGGTGTGTGTGGTAGAAGCGTCACTGTGATAGGAATACGTTAGTGTGGTATTAATGTTGTGTGTGTGTGGTAGGAGCGTCACTGTGGTAGGAATACGTTAGTGTGGTATTAATGTGTGTGTGTGGTAGTGGTGTGTGTGGTAGAAGCGTCACTGTGGTAGGAATACGTTAGTGTGGTGGTGGTGTGTGGTAGGAGCGTCACTGTGGTAGGAATACGTTAGTGTGGTAGTGGTGTGTGTGGTAGGAGCGTCACTGTGGTTGGAATACGTTAGTGTGGTATTGATGAAAGTGTGTGGTAGTGGTGTGTGTGGTAGGAGCGTCACTGGTTGGAATACGTTGGTGTGGTATTAACATAAGTGTGTGGTAGTGGTGTGTGTGGTAGGAGCGTCACTGTGGTTGGAATACGTTGGTGTGGTATTAACATAAGTGTGTGGTAGTGGTGTGTGTGGTAGGAGCGTCACTGTGGTTGGAATACAATAGTGTGGTATTAATGTGTGTGTGTGGTAGTGCTGTGTGGTAGGAGCGTCAGTGTGGTATTAATGTAAGTGTGGTGGTGGTGTGTGTGGTAGGAGCGTCAGTGTGGTATTAATCTAAGTGTGTGGTAGTGGTGTGTGTGGTAGGAGCGTCACTGTGGTAGGAGTGTGGCAGGACAGAGGTCATGCCAAGTCGCTATGACCTCTGATACGTAGTGAAAGTTACTGTCTGACTCACCCACCCCCCCATGTGTGGCCCAGTGCTGTGGTAGACAACTGTGGTGGTAGGGAGGGGGAGTGTGGTAGGACTGTGGTGGGGTGTGGTAGGACTGTGATGGGGTGTAGTAGGGAGGGGGAATGTGGTAGATGGGTGTGGTAGGGAGGGTGTGTGGTAGAGGGGTGTGGTAGGACTGTGGTGGGGTGTGGTAGGGAGGGGAAGTGTGGTAGGACTGTGGTAGAGGGGTGTGGTAGGGAGGGGGAGTGTGGTAGGACTGTGGTGGGGTGTGGTAGGGAGGGGGAGTGTGGTAGAGGGGTATGGTAGGGAGAGGTGTGGGTGTGATAGTGGTGTGGTACTTCTGTGGTAGTGGTGTGGTACTTCTGTGGTAGTGGTGTGGAAGGGCTGTGGTGGTAGGAAGGGTGGTGTGGTAGTGATGGAGGGTAGTGGTAGTAACGCAGTGTGGTGGTAGGGGGTGTTGGTGGTAGTGGTCTTGGTTGAGATGTGGTGTGGTGGGTGTGGTGTGGTAGGGATGATAAAGGAGTGAGGTAAGGGGTGTGGTATGGCTGTACAGTGATAAGGGTGTGGTGTGGTGTGTGGTAGTAATAGTGGTGGTGATGTGGTACAGGTAGTGGAAGGTGTGGTAGTAATAATGGTGGTGATGTGATACAGGTAGTGGAAGGTGTGGTAGGGGTGTGGTGTGTGGTAGTAATAATGGTGGTGATGTGGTACAGGTAGTGGAAGGTGTGGTAGGGGTGTGGTGTGGTAGTGATGATGTGGAGTGATGATGGTATGAGGATAGTAGTAGTGAGATGTAGTGTGGTGATGGTAGTAGTAGCAGCAGCAGTAGTAGTGGTAGTAGTGATGTGGGATGGTAGTAGTAGTAGTAGTAGTAATGAAACTCAGCATTACATTAAATTACAAGTGTACACTTAAAGAGTACATATAACTTGTACTTAATCTAGCAATGTACACTCCAGAATTTATGAATGTAATGTTTTTGTAATTATAAAGGAGAATAAACCACTGTGGTAATGTGTTAAGGTTCGTTGGTACGTAGGAGACTTGCTGGGTCTTGGGAACGGGCTGTGAAGTGTATGTCCAGACCCGAGAGAGAGAGAAATTGACACAGACAGATGGATGGATGAGAGAGAATAGACAGACAGACAGACAGATAGGTGGATGGGTGGATGGAAAGAGAGAGAGAGAGAAGATAAAGACAGTAATGCATGTAACTCACTATACTCCTTTCACCTTAACTTGGCCCAGCTTTACGCCCTTCCCGTAGCACTTCTTCGTGACTAGCATCATATTCTAGTGTTACTCTTGTCAACTCAGCATTCAAGATGGAGGGATGGCAATTTTGGGCCAAGTTAGAGTGAGAAGAATACACACACACACACACACACACACACACACACACACACACACACACACACGTGGCTTTAGGTGACAATTTTACCTGTAATTAAAGTCACCTGGACACGTGAGGGGGAGGCAGGTAAGGAAAGAAAATAAAAACAGCAGATGGAGATGCTTCCCTTAATTCTGTGGCTTGTGTGTGTGTGTGTGTGAGAGAGAGAGAGAGAGAGAGAGAGAGAGAGAGAGAGAGAGGCAGGTTAATGAACTCTTGTCAGGTGTGGATTGGTTCTCATTCTGCCCTTCTTGTCCTTCTTCTCTTGCCTTTATATTATTATTATTATTATTATTATTATTATTTCTGCTGCTACTACTACTACTACTACTACTATTATTATTATTATTATTATTATTATTGCTGCTACTACTACTACTATTATTATTATTATTATTATTATTATTACTACTACTACTACTACTACTACTACTACTACTACTACTACTACTACTACTACCACCACTACTACTACTTCTACTACTGTATTATTATTATTATTATTATTATTATTACACTTCATCATTATCGTTAGTATCATCATCATCACGGTTATCTTTCTCATCATCACCATCATCATCATCATCGTCCAGGAAAGGATTGGATGATAGATAGATAGATAGATTTTGGATGACGGGGGAAGGGACAGCTTACACACACACACACACACACACACACACACACACACACACACACACACACACACACACACGACCACCAGCAACGCACACAACTCACACGCAAACCGAACACACGCACGCAACCCAACGCACGCACACATAACTCTTAATCGTGCACTTTCACAGACACACGCAAGTTTCATTTTCAGACATACTGCTCTCTCTCTCTCTCTCTCTCTCTCTCTCTCTCTCTCTCTCTCTCTCTCTCTCTCTCTCTCACACACACACACACACACACACACACACACACACACACACACACACACACACCAAGCCAACACAAGCCTACCCCACCTCCCCCTCATTCCCCGGATCAACTCCAGACAAGGGAAAGGAGGGGGAGTACACCCTGCCAAGACTTCTTAACCCCTTCAGTACGCTTGTCTCAGCAGTATCGACACCCGGTACGCTGATTAAGGGAGAGAGAGAGAGAATGGCAGATAGATATATAGATAGATAAAGATGGATAGATAGAGATTGATGTAGATAGATAAATTGATTGATACGAGAGAGAGAGAGAGAGAGAGAGTGATACGAGAGAGAGAGTACAGCACATACATGGAGGGGAGTGTGTGTGTGCGTGTTTGTCAAAGTACATGACTTGATTGTGTGTGCGTGCGTATGATTGCGTGTGCGTGAGGAGGGTTGCGTGTGTGTGTGTGCGCTGCAGGTGGTCTTGTCGGATCGTGAGAGAGTAGCCTTGTCATATTTACCCCCACACTGTCTCTCTCTCTCTCTCTCTCTCTCTCTCTCTCTCTCTCTCTCTCTCTCTCTCTCTCTCTCTCTCACACACACACACACACACACACACACACACACACACACACACACACACACATTCTCTCTCTCTCTCTCTCTCTCTCTCTCTCTCTCTCTCACACACACACACACACACACGCACACACACACACACACACACACACACACACACACACACACACACATCTGCATCGTTAAGTGAATTGCGTTGTAAAGGAATTAAGCTGACAGGGCGAACAAGGCGAACACACACACACACACACACACACACACACACACACACACACACACACACAGTTTAAAGATAATGGTGGTGGTGGTAGTTGTGGTGATGGTGGTAGTAGCAGCATCAAACATTAATAGTAGTAGTAGTAGTAGTAGTAATAATAATAATAATAATCAGTAAAATAGTAATTATTATTATTGTCATAGGCCTGCTACTACTACTACATGTATTATTATTATTATTATTATTATTATCATTATTATCATCATTATTATTATTGGTGATAATATTACTGTACATAAATTAGACGATTAAGCGAGTGAGAGAGAGAGAGGTGTAGGCTGTGTATTTGCAATGTGTGTGTGTGTGTGTGTGTGTGTGTGTTGGAGAGAGAGAGAGAGGAGAGAAGGAGAGTGAGAGTGAGTGAGAAGTAGAATGCCAGCTTTAATAATCTCTCTCTCTCTCTCTCTCTCTCTCTCTCTCTCTCTCTCTCTCTCTCTCTCTCTCTCTCTCTCTCCAGCAATATTCTAGGAAGTCCATTTAGCATATTTACATAGATAAATGAACTGCATGAGAGAGAGAGAGAGAGATGTGGGCTTACTGCTATAGCTACTACAAACACCACTACGACCATCACTACCACAGCTACCACCATCACTACCACAACTACCACCATCACTACCACAACTACCACCTTCACTACCACAAACACTACCACAACCACCATCATCACTACCACAGCCACCACTATCACTACCACAACTACCATCACTACCACACCACCCAACCAACCCACAGCTGCCAGTACTACCACAACCACTACAACTACTCTCAACACTACCACAACCACTACAACTACTCTCAACACTACCACAACCACTACAACTACTCTCAACACTACCACAACCACTACAACTACTCTCAACACTACCACAACCACTACAACTACTCTCAACACTACCACAACCACTACAACTACTCTCAACACTACCACAACAACTACAACTACTCTCAACACTACCACAACAACTACAACTACTCACAACACTACCACGACTACCACCTCTCCCTACCACAACAACTACAACTACTCACAACACTACCACAACTACCACCTCTCCCTACCACAACTACCACAATTACTAAGCATCACGACCATACTGTAAAAAATAACCAACCATTTAGCAAGCCACCAGCATCTCAACTACCACAACTACTACAATGATAGCAATTATAACTATCACTACGTAGCTACCATCAAGTGTACACAAATCACCACTACTGCAACCACTATTACTACTACTACTACTACTACTACTACCACCACTACTACTACCACTACTACTACTACTACGGTACCACAGCTACTACCACCACCACAACTATCACTATAAAAATTACAGTTGAATGTTTATTATTATTATTATTATTATTAATTATTATTATTATTATTATACTACTACATATTAGTTTTATTTTTCATTATTATTATCATTATAATAATAATAATAATTATTATTATCATCATCATCATCATCATCATCATCACCATCATCACGTTCACCACTCAACTACCAGCATCACCATAACTACCACCATCGCTACCATACCCTCAGCTACCAACATTACCACCACAGCCACAACCAGACAGCATACAGAGAGCGCATACCTCCAATTCAAGTACAGTTTATGGTATACTGCAATAATCCTTCTTTAGTACCAGACGAATACTTTTACGGTCTCAGAGTCGATTAAGTCTACGGTCTTTGTCTGCCCTGTTTCGTAATTTCAGAGAACGCATACCTCCATAGTCAATTAATTCTACGGCCTTTGTCTGCCCTGTTTCGCATTTCAGAGAGCGCGTACCTCCCCTAACAACTAAAAAGCTTGATTTATTCCTACATTCGGATTAGGATTCACCTCAAATTCGAATCAGCTCTTCCTTGATCCATTGCCTACTTATCTACCGGAAGTCATTGAAATCCGGCTAGAATTTTTTTAGATGTCTTGTGCACAAACGTACACGGGTGAGTACATAGCCTCCGTCCAACTTCGTGAGGGGAGGTGATTATCAGAGTTACTACCAGGACTATCACTACAACTAGTATATACTCCACTGCCACCACCACAATCATCACAACCACCACACCCACTACCACAAGAACAATAACAACCACAACCAGCATAAAAAACATCCTCTACCACCACAACCACTATCAGCCACCAACATGACCACCACAACCACTACCACAGCCACCACCGTAACCACCACCATCAAAACATCCCCCACCACCACAACCACTACCACAACCACCATTACCACACCCGCCACAACCACTACCACAGCCACCACCACACCCATCACCACCACCACACTCACCCGCCACCATCACCACCACTACCACAACCACCACTACAACAGCCACCACCACACCCATCACCACAACCACACTCACCCACCACCACAACCACCACACCACTACAACAGCCACCACCACACCCACCACCACACCCACCACCACAACAGCAGTAACTACAACCATCACCATCAAAACACATCCCTCACCACAGCAACCACTACCACAGCCACCACCGTCAAAAAACATCCTCCACCACTACAACCACTACCACAGCCACCATTACCACAGCCATCACCATAAAAACACATCCCCCACCACCACAACCACTACCACAGCCACCACCACCACCACAGCCATCACCATAAAAACACATCCCCCACCACCACAACCACTACCACAGCCACCACCACCACTACCACAACAACAACAACAGCCACAGCCATCACCATCACCACAGCCACCACAATCATCACAACCACTACCACAGCCACCACCACCATCACAACCACCACCACAGCCATCACCATCAAAACACATCCCCCACCACCACAACCACTACCACCACCGCCACTACCACAACAACAACAACAACAGCCACAACCACTACCACAGCCGTCACCATCACCACAGCCACCACAATCATCACAACCACCACCACAGCCACCACCACCATCACAACCACCACCACAGCCATCACCATCAAAACACATCCCCCACCACCACAACCACTACCACAGCCACCACTACCACAACAACAACAACAGCCACAACCACTACCACAGCCATCACCATCACCACAGCCACCACAATCATCACAACCACTACCACAGCCACCACCACCATCACAACCACTACCACGGCCATCACCATAAAAAAAAAACATCCCCCACAACCACTACCACAGCCACCACCACTACCACAACAACAACAACAACAGCCACAACCACTACCACAGCCATCACCATCACCACAATCAGCACCACCACTACCACGGCCACCACCACCACCACCACCACACTCACCCATCCAGTTTTTCCGGCCTGTCTCATGCACGGAGTAAATTAAATGGACTTCTCGTGGGTGTTTAAAGGGCCAGTCATCGCGGGCATTTAAATCGGCATTTGATACGGTATTTAACTTTTTCCAGGAGATGAGGTGGGTTTTGGTTTATTATTATTATTGTTATTATTTACTACTACTACTACTACTACTACTACTATCGGCAGTTGATACGGTATTTAACATCTTTCAGGAGGTGGGGTGGGTTTTTGTTATTATTATTATTATTATTATTATTAT
Source organism: Coenobita brevimanus (assembly GCF_032717465.1). Classification (NCBI taxonomy): domain Eukaryota; kingdom Metazoa; phylum Arthropoda; class Malacostraca; order Decapoda; family Coenobitidae; genus Coenobita; species Coenobita brevimanus. The sequence goes on along the minus strand of NC_137006.1, from coordinate 2,212,555 downwards.
ACTCTCCGTAAAACAAGTAACTCAGAGTCAAACGGCCACCCCTTACGGGATTCTGGCGTCTGGCAATAGATAGACAGATTATTATTATTAACTTATTTCAGGAGATGGGGTGGGTTTTCGTTTATTACTACTACTACTACTACTACTACCACCACCACCACCACCGCTACAACTATCATTATTATTATTATTACGACAGTGTACAGAGCTAAATTGGTGAGCGTGTGTGTGTAATATCATTCGTTTTCTGTGCGTTTAGTCATTTCTCCTTTGTCGTGAAATCCAGTCTTTTTATTATTTATTTATTTATTTTCTTTTGCTAATGGAGCGCAGTAAGGGGAAACCATAACGACCCTAGAGACCTGCCATAGGAGAGAACGTAATGTGACACCTTTTCCATTCACTGACTGGAAATAAAAATGTAAGAGGCCGGTGCTGAGATGAACTTGTTGCTGCAGTCAGAACACACACACACACACACACACACACACACACACACACACACACACACACACACACACACACACAGGCCCCATCGTAATCACGTATCCTCTGTATTGATACGGATATGTAGTGATAGGGGGGAGCGATTACTCGATATGGGACTGTTGCGCCGTACCGTGTCACAATACGGTGATACGCGGATACGCAGCGAGTGGATACGGGACTAGAGCACGTTCAGGTCAAAAGGCGAATACGGTAAACACTAGGCTTTCCGTGGCTCCTGGTTAGGTTAGATTTAGGTGGCCGAATCGGTAGAGAGGCGGCCTGTGGTCCTAATGGACCCAGGATCGAATCCCGGCTGGGGCAGGGAACAGTTTAAGGATTTGAATTTCCTAAAAAAAAAAAAAAAAGAAGAAGAAGAAGAAGAAGAAGCAGTCTTTCCTGATCTAGCCTACTTGATGACCCGCCGACATGTCGTAAAAATACCCCCGCTAATACCAATACACCAGTCCTGTATGAGACAGCCCTAGCATGTATTCAATATGGACGGTGGGTGTTAGCCCCGAAGTGGTGACATGTAGAGGTGAGGACTACTGGGCCTTCGGATAGGTCATTGTCCCCGAGAAACAGGCCCTGATGCCTTTGCCCAGAGTCGAACACACACACACACACACACACACACACACACACACACACACACACACACACACACACACAAAGATTGAGTTACATTGAAGTTAGGACGGGATAAGTTAGGCTGGATTTGTGAAGGTTCAAGTTAGAGGAATTTAGATTTAAGTTAGAAGGTAGGGTTTGGCCATGTGGAGAGGATGGAGAGTGAGACTGACGAGGAGAGTGTATGTGACTGAGGTGGAGGAGGGGAGAGGCCAAGGATGAAATGGAGGGATGGAGTGGAGAGGTATATGAGAGAGGGGGGTGTGAGTTGGGAGCGGGACAGTGAAATGGCGGGGGACAGGACGACATGGAGACGATTTGTTTGTGGCCACCCCTTACGGGATTAAGGCGTCTGGCAATAGATAGATAGATAAGTTAGGGTATAAGGGGGTGTGAGCCGGGAGCGGGGCAGTGAAATGGCGGGGGACAGGGCGACATGGAGGCGATTTGTTTGTGGCCACCCCTTATGGGATTAAGGCGTCTGGCAATAGATAGATAAGTTAAGGTAAATTGGATGAGTTTAGGAGTTTGTTAAGGATAAAGGAAGACCAATATAGAATTAGATTTAGATGTACGAATTCCAAGGTTTGTGGTAGGTGGTGGCGACCATCATCCACTCACCTGATGTAGTGCTGCCTACTTCCCCCTTAGCCTTTACCATTCTTTTTCTGTGTCTGCCCTCCTCTCTTCCTATATCTCACCATCATCCACTCACTTGATGTAGTGCTGCCTACTTCTTCCTTAGCCTTTATCATTCTTTTTCTGTGCCTGTCCTTCTCTCTTTCTTTTTCTTACCATCATCCACTCACTCGATGTAGTGCTGCCTACTTCTTCTTTAGCATTTATCAATTTTCTTCTATGCCTGCCCTCCCCTCTTCCTATTTCTCCCATCTTTCCTGTCACTTTTTATTACTTTTCTTTCATTTACAGGTGGCTTTACATTGAGTGACAAGCCAAATGGTTTCCTGTAAGCCAAGGAACCATTTACAGCGCTGGGTGGTAACCATATAACCAAACCATACGTGCTGCCTACGTGTCAACAAGTGGGTTGGTGGAGGGTTAGTGCCCCTCCCCGTAAAACAAATAACTCAAAGTCAAATGGCCACCCCTTACAGGATTATGGCGTCTGGCGATAGATAGATAGTTCCAAGGCAAGTTAGATGTTAGAAACGGGTTGGGTTAGAACAGGTTAATCTAATATTCTGTTAGCTAAGAATTTCTGCTGACTTCCTGGTGGCTGGAGATGGAGTGCAACAACGTGGTAAAAAAGTTGTTGGATGAGTTGATGCGTTTATTCATAAGGGAGGGAGAGAGAGAGAGAGAGAGACAGACAGACAGACAGAGAGTAATAGTAGTAGCAGTAGTGGTGCTGGTGGTAGTAGTAGTAGCAGAAGACGAAGAAGGAGAGGGAGAGAGAGAGGAGAAGAAAAAGACGA
>NC_137006.1:2190000-2202500 GCF_032717465.1 Coenobita brevimanus | reverse complement strand
TGGTGGTGGTGGTGGTGGTGATGATGATGATGATGGTGGTGGTGGTGATGGTGGTGGTGGTGGTGGTGGTGGTGATGATGATGGTGGTGGTGGTGGTGGTGGTGATGATGATGATGGTGGTGTTGGTGGTGGTGGTGGTGATGATGATGATGAAAATGGATACAGATCAAAGGGTACAATTACAACACACACACACACACACACACACACACACCATTATTATTATTATTATTATTATTATTATTATTATTATTATCATCATCATCATCATCATCACCATTAGAATCTCTCTCTCTCTCTCTCTCTCTCTCTCGGCCTGACCTCCTCCTTTTCAGTGACCTTTCCCCCTCCCTCTCCATATTTCCCCTCTCACTTCCCCCCCCTTCTCTCTCTCTCTCTCTCTCTCTCTCGGAAATTCCCACGAAATAAACTTCCGCTCCCACCCCCTCTTCCTCCCTCCCCTTCCTCTCTCCCTTCTTCCCTCCCTCCCTTTCTTCCCCCCCTTCCTCGTTTTGTCCATCCTTTCCTCCCTCCTTCCTTCCCTCCCTCTCTCTCTCTGTCCATCCTTTTCTTCCTTCCTACTTTCCTTCATTCACTCCCTCCCTCCCTCCCTCCTCCCTCTCTCTCCCTCCCTCCCTCCCTTCCTTCCTTCCTCTCCCTCCCTTCCTTCCTTCGTTCCTCTCCCTCTCTCCTTCCTCCCTCTTCTCTCTCTCTTACGTCACCTTTCCTGCTATTAATACTCTCTCTCTCTCTCTCTCTCTCTCTCTCTCTCTCTGGGTAGGTGGGAATGCAGTTTATCCAGTTTCTCTTCTTCCCTTTGTCCTTCATCTCCTCTTCCTCCTCTTCTCTTCCTCCTCTTCCTCTTCTCTTTGTCCTCCTTCCTCCTCTTCCTTTTCTTCCTATTCACCCTCGTCCTCTTTTCCTCATCGCTTCTTCCTCCTCTTCCTGTTCCTCTTTCTCATCTTCCTCTTCTCCTCCTCCCCATTCTCTTCCTTTTCCTCTTCTCTTCTTCCTCTTCCTCTCGTACACTTCTTCCTCTTCTCTTCCTCCTTCTCTTCCTCTTCCTCCTCTTCCTCTTCCTTTTCTTATTTCTCTTCCCCTCCCCCTCCTCTTTTCTTACTCTTCCTGTACTTTTTCTTTCTCCTTCTCGTGCCCTCTTCTTTTTCTTCCTCTTCTCATCTTTTCTTCCTCATCTCTTCTCTCCTCTTCTCTTCTTCCTCCTCCTCCTCTCCTCCTCCTCCTCCTCCTCTCCTCCTCCTCCTCCTCCTCCTCCTCTTCTCACGGTTTTTATTGTATTTCTTCCTCTCCTTCCTTCCTCCTTCTTTCTCTTCTCTTCTTCCTCTTCTCATCTCTTCTTCTTCTTTCCTCTTCCACTTCCTCCTTTCTTCCTCCTCCTCCTCTTCTCACGGTCTTTATTGTATTTCTTCCTTTCCTTCCTTCCTCCTTCTTTCTCTTCTCTTCTTCCTCCTCTTCCTCTTCTCACCTCCTCCTCTCCCTCTTCTCTTCTTCCTCCTCTTCCTTCTCTCACGGTTTTTATTGTATTTCTTCCTTTCCTTCCTTTCTTTTTCTTTCTCCTCCTCCTCCTCTTCTCCTCCTCCTCTCCTCTTCCTCTTCCGCCTCCTCCTCTTCTCTTCCTCCTCCTCCTCTTCTCTTCCTCCTCCTCCTCTTCTCTTCCTCCTCCTCCTCGTCTCTTCCTCCTCCTCCTCTTCTCTTCCTCCTCCTCCTCTTCTCTTCCTCCTCCTCCTCTTCTCTTCCTCCTCCTCCTCTTCTCTTCCTCCTCCTCCTCGTCTCTTCCTCCTCCTCCTCGTCTCTTCCTCCTCCTCCTCCTCTTCTCTTCCTCCTCCTCCTCGTCTCTTCCTCCTCCTCCTCTTCTCTTCCTCCTCCTCCTCTTCTCTTCCTCCTCCTCTTCTCTTCTCCTCCTCTTCTCTTCCTCCTCCTCCTCTCCTCTTCCTCCTCCTCCTCTTCTCTTCCTCCTCCTCTCCTCTTCCTCCTCCTCCTCTTCTCTTCCTCCTCCTCCTCTTCTCTTCCTCCTCCTCCTCTCCTCTTCCTCCTCCTCCTCTTCTCTTCCTCCTCCTCCTCTCCTCTTCCTCCTCCTCCTCTTCTCTTCCTCCTCCTCTTCTCTTCCTCCTCCTCCTCTCCTCTTCCTCCTCCTCCTCTTCTCTTCCTCCTCCTCCTCTCCTCTTCCTCCTCCTCCTCTTCTCTTCCTCCTCCTCCTCTCCTCTTCCTCCTCCTCCTCTTCTCTTCCTCCTCCTCCTCTCCTCTTCCTCCTCCTCCTCTTCTCTTCCTCCTCCTCCTCTCCTCTTCCTCCTCCTCCTCTTCTCTTCCTCCTCCTCCTCTTCTCTTCCTCCTCCTCCTCTTCTCTTCCTCCTCCTCCTCTTCTCTTCCTCCTCCTCCTCTTCTCTTCCTCCTCCTCCTCTTCTCTTCCTCCTCCTCCTCTCCTCTTCCTCCTCCTCCTCTTCTCTTCCTCCTCCTCCTCGTCTCTTCCTCCTTCTCCTCTTCTCTTCCTCCTCCTCCTCTTCTCTTCCTCCTCCTCCTCTTCTCTTCCTCCTCCTCCTCGTCTCTTCCTCCTCCTCCTCGTCTCTTCCTCCTCCTCCTCGTCTCTTCCTCCTCCTCCTCCTCTTCTCACTGTTCCTTCATTTTTTTTTCTTTTTAATGCTTTTTTCTCCTGTTTTTTTTCTCCTGTTTTTTTCTCCTGTTTTTTTCTCCTGTTTTTTTCTCCTGTTTTTTTCTCCTGTTTTTTTCTCCTGTTTTTTTTCTCTTGTTTTTTTCTCCTGTTTTTTTTCTCTTGTTTTTTTCTCCTGTTTTTTTTCTCTTGTTTTTTTCTCCTGTTTTTTTTCTCTTGTTTTTTTCTCTTGTTTTTTTTTCTCTTGCTTTTTTCTCTTGCTTTTTTTATCTCTTGTTTTTTTCCTCTTGCTTCTTTTCTTGTTTTTTTCTCTTGTTTTTTTCTCCTGTTTTTCTCCTGTTTTTTTCTCCTGTTTTTTTCTCCTGTTTTTTTCTCCTGTTTTTTTCTCTTGTTTTTTTCTCTTGTTTTTTTCTCTTGTTTTTTTCTCCTGTTTTTTTCTCCTGTTTTTTTCTCCTGTTTTTTTCTCCTGTTTTTTTCTCTTGTTTTTTTCTCTTGTTTTTTTCTCCTGTTTTTCTCTTGTTTTTTTCTCCTGTTTTTTTCTCCTGTTTTTTTCTCCTGTTTTTTTCTCCTGTTTTTTTCCTCCTGTTTTTTTTTCTCCTGTTTTTTTTTCTCCTGTTTTTTTTCTCCTGTTTTTTTTTCTGTTTTTTTTTCTCCTGTTTTTTTTTGTTTTTTTTTCTCCTGTTTTTTTTTCTCCTGTTTTTTTTCTCCTGTTTTTTTTTCTCTTTTTTTTTTCTCCTGTTTTTTTCTCTTTTCTTTATTTTCTTTCTCATGTTTTCTTATTTCTTATTTTTCACGCAAAGTATTCTCTCTCTCTCTCTCTCTCTCTCTCTCTCTCTCTCTCATCCATCTGCCTGTCTGAGTGTCTGTATATGTATGTTTGTTTATCTGTGTGCGTGTGTGTGTGCGTTCTGTCTATCCATGTATGTGTATATATGTATGTTTGTTTATCTGTGTGCGTGTGTGTGTGCGTTCTGTCTATCCATGTATGTGTATATATGTATGTTTGTTTATCTGTGTGTGTGTGTGCGTGCGTTCTGTCTATCCATGTATGTGTATATATGTATGTTTGTTTATCTGTGTGTGTGTGTGTGTGTGCGTTCTGTCTATCCATGTATGTGTATATATGTATGTTTGTTTATCTGTGTGTGTGTGTGTGCGTGCGTTCTGTCTATCCATGTATGTGTATATATGTATGTTTGTTTATCTGTGTGTGTGTGTGTGTGCGTTCTGTCTATCCATGTATGTGTATATATGTATGTTTGTTTATCTGTGTGTGTGTGTGTGCGTGCGTTCTGTCTATCCATGTATGTGTATATATGTATGTTTGTTTATCTGTGTGTGTGTGTGTGCGTGCGTTCTGTCTATCCATGTATGTGTATATATGTATGTTTGTTTATCTGTGTGTGTGTGTGTGCGTGCGTTCTGTCTATCCATGTATGTGTATATATGTATGTTTGTTTATCTGTGTGTGTGTGTGTGTGCGTGCGTTCTGTCTATCCATGTATGTGTATATATGTATGTTTGTTTATCTGTGTGTGTGTGTGTGCGTGCGTTCTGTCTATCCATGTATGTGTATATATGTATGTTTGTTTATCTGTGTGTGTGTGTGTGCGTGCGTTCTGTCTATCCATGTATGTGTATATATGTATGTTTGTTTATCTGTGTGTGTGTGTGCGTGCGTTCTGTCTATCCATGTATGTGTATATATGTATGTTTGTTTATCTGTGTGTGTGTGTGTGCGTGCGTTCTGTCTATCCATGTATGTGTATATATGTATGTTTGTTTATCTGTGTGTGTGTGTGTGTGCGTTCTGTCTATCCATGTATGTGTATATATGTATGTTTGTTTATCTGTGTGTGTGTGTGTGTGTGTGCGTTCTGTCTATCCATGTATGTGTATATATGTATGTTTGTTTATCTGTGTGTGTGTGTGTGCGTTCTGTCTATCCATGTATGTGTATATATGTATGTTTGTTTATCTGTGTGTGTGTGTGTGTGTGCGTTCTGTCTATCCATGTATGTGTATATATGTATGTTTGTTTATCTGTGTGTGTGTGTGTGTGCGTTCTGTCTATCCATGTATGTGTATATATGTATGTTTGTTTATCTGTGTGTGTGTGTGTGCGTTCTGTCTATCCATGTATGTGTATATATGTATGTTTGTTTATCTGTGTGTGTGTGTGTGTGCGTTCTGTCTATCCATGTACTGTATGTGTATATAATTATGTATGTTTGTTTATCTGTGTGTGTGTGTGTGCGTTCTGTCTATCCATGTATGTGTATATATGTATGTTTGTTTATCTGTGTGTGTGTGTGTGTGCGTTCTGTCTATCCATGTATGTGTATATATGTATGTTTGTTTATCTGTGTGTGTGTGTGTGTGCGTTCTGTCTATCCATGTATGTGTATATATGTATGTTTGTTTATCTGTGTGTGTGTGTGTGCGTTCTGTCTATCCATGTATGTATTTGTCTATCTATCGCTTAATCAAGGTTGGTGGGTGAAAGAATGCTGGTTCTTACGTTTCTCTCTCTTGTCTCATCCTCTTTCTCTTGATTCACTTCTTCCTCTTCCTCCTCCTCCTCCTCCTCCTCCTCTTCTTCTTCTTCTTCTTCATCTTCTTCTTCCTCCTCCTCCTCTTCCTCCTCCTCCTCCTCCTCCTCCTCCTCCTCTTCCTTCTTCTTCTTCTTCTTCCTCCTTTTCCTTCTTCCTCTCCTCTTCCTCCTCCTCATCCTCCTCCTCCTCTCCTCTCCTTCCTCTTTTTCTTCATCCTCTTCTTCCTCTTCCTTCTTCTTCGTTCATCTTCTTTTTCCTTCTTACTCCTCTTTTCTTCATCATCTTATTCTTCTTCATTTTCCTTCTTATTTTCACCTGTCTCTTCTTGCTATTCGTTCATTTTCTTACAATTTCTTTCCAATCTGTTTGTCACTGTTAGATATCTCCAGTGTTTGCTAATTGCCATCATCATCACCACCACCACCACCACCACCACCATAACAACAACAACAACAACCTCCACCACCACCACCACCACCATCATCATCATCATCATCATCATCATCATCATCATCATCATCACCACCACCACCACCACCACCCACCACCACAACAACAACAACAACAACAACAACAACCTCCACTTCCACCACCACCACCATCATCATCATCATCATCATCATCATCATCCCACCACAACAACAACAACCTTCACTACTACCACCACCACAACAGCAACATCAACCACAGCACACCACCACCACCACCTTACTTCCCCATCCTCACTATCGGTCTGCGTCGGCCACACCACACCATATCTCTTATCAGCCCATGTTTACATATCCCTGCTTTTAAATAATCAAGTGTGACAAATAGCGGTGCACGATAACAACACTATCTCCCATGACTCACTGGCCTAGTATGACCTTAGACTTCCTAGTGTGATCTTAGTCTTGTTCCTAGTATGAGCGTAACACCTCTTCCTTACTGATTTATTTCTGATTCTTCTCCCCTAGTATATTCATGTTTGTTATTCATGCCATCTGTGTCGATATTACAAAGATAAAAGAATATTAATGGGCATTCTGTAGAACAAATCGCTCACGAAGATGTGTTAGGGACCCTTCTGAATCGACGGGAATACTAGACTCCCCCTCACCATGAAAGGGTTAATGTACCACGTGAGCAGAGTTACAAATGCCTGGGTTAATCTTGAAGTTGTGTTTTTATGGATTTATTACAGGTAGCTTCCTGTCGTGTGTGTGTGTGTGTGTGTGTGTGTGTGTGTGTGTGTGTGTGTGTGAGACAGAGAGAGAGAGAGAGAAAAATTTGGAGGTAAAAAGTGTATGTATATGTGTGTGTGTGAGAGAGAGAAATTTGGAGGTAAAAAGTGTATGTATATGTGTGTGTGTGTGAGAGAGAGAAATTTGGAGGTAAAAATTGTATGCGTACGTCCGTGTGTGTGTATGTATGAGAGAAATTTGGAGGTAAAAATTGTGTGCGTACGTCCGTGTGTGTGTGTGTATGAGAGAAATTTGGAGGTAAAAATTGTGTGTGTGTGTGTGTGTGAGAGAGAGATTTGGAGGTAAAAATTGTGTGTGTGAGAGAGAGAGAGAGAGAGAAATTTGGTGGTAAAAAGTGTATGTATGTGTATGTGTGTGTGAGAGAGAAATTTGGTGGTAAAAATTGTGTGCGTACGTGTGTGTGTGTGTGTGTGTGAGAGAGAGAGAGAGAGAGAGAGAGAGAGAGAGAGAGAAATTTGGAGGTAAAACTTGTGTGTGTGTGAGAGAGAGAAAAATTTGGAGGTAAAACTTGTGTGTGTGTGTGTGTGTGTGTGTGTGTGTGTGTGTGTGTGTGTGTGTAATGTTTTGCAATCTGTAAAGTAGGTTAGTGTATGTGAAAAGTGGCGTTGTCATTTTCCCTCTTCCTCTTCTCCTCTCTTCTCCGTCCTTTCCTTCTCTTCCCTCTTTCCTTCCTTCCTTCCTTCCTTCCTTTCTTCCTTCTCTTCAGTATCGTCCCAGTCTATCTCCATTCTCTTCTCTTTCTCCATTTTTCCCTCCTCTGACTCATCTGTCCATCAGTCATTCCATCCATCCATCCATCAGTCCTTTATTCCTCTCCTTCCTCTCCCATCCCGTCTCTCTCTCTCTCTCTCTCTCTCTCTCTCTCTCTCTTCCTTTGTCTTTGTTTCTTTTGCTAGTCCTCTTTTCTCCTCCTCTCTTCCTGTCCCTTCCCTTTCCAGCCCATCCCTTCCCTCCCCTCCCCTCCCCTCCCCTCCCTTCCCTTCCCTTCCCCTCCCTCCCCTCCCCCTCCCCTTCCCTTCCCTCCCATCCCATCCCGTCCCATCCTATCCTATCCCATCCCTTCCCTTCCCTTCCCTTCCCTTCCCTTCCCTCCCCTTCCCTTCCCTCCCCTCCCCTCCCCTTCCCTTCCCTTTCTGGCCCCATCGTGCATAGTGGAGTCACCCAGCCATGTCAGTCTTGTGGAAACCAGTCGCTACAGTACATACATAGCGTTCCTTTTTCTTCTCTTTTCTCTCCTTTCTTTTCTCTCCTTTCCTCCTCTCCTCTCTTTTCTGTCCTTTCCTCCTCTCCTCTCTTTTCTCTCCATTCCTCCTCTCCTCTCTTTTCTCTCCATTCCTCCTCTCCTCTCTTTTCTCTCCATTCCTCCTCTCCTCTCTTTTCTCTTCTCTCTCCTCCTCTCCTCTCTTTTCTCCTCCTGTCTCTCCTCTCCTTTCTTCTATTTTCTTCTCTGCTGTTCTCCCATAATTTTCCCTTCCTTATTCTTTCCTCGTCTGTCTGTTTTTTCTTCCATCCATCCTAATCATTCCCCCTCATCCCTTTCTCTCTCTCTTCTCCTCTCCCATCCTCCTCCTCCTCTCCTTTCCTCTCCTCTCCTGCCCTCTCTTTCCCTCCCCCTGTCATCCCCTCTTCATACTAATACTTTTTTTTCCTCCTCTCCTCTCTTCTTCTCCCTCTCCTCTTGTCTGATCTCTTTCTTATCTTCTCTCCTCTCCCCTCCTCCCCTCTCCTCTCCTCTCCTCTCCTCTTTCCACTGCTGTTCTTTCCTCTCCTCTCCTCTCTCCCTCTAATCCTCCTCTCTCTAGGCCTATCCTCTTTCACCACCATAATCTTCTTATCCTGTTGGCTATTGTGTTGCCACCCTTGTGTGTGTGTGTGTGTGTGTGTGTGTGTGTGTGTGTGTGCCGCTACGCGTAATTTATGTATTTATTTTTACCAGTATGTCTGCTGTATGCCTCTCTCTCTCTCTCTCTCCTTTTAATTTAGTAGATTGTCATAATTATGTCTTCCTGTCTCCCCCTTTTTTTCACCTCTCTCTCTCTCTCTCTCTCTCTCTCTCAATTTAGTAGATTGTCATAATTATGTCTTCCTGTCTCCCTCTTTTTTTCACCTCTCTCTCTCTCTCTCTCTCTCTCTCTCTTTCCCCCGAAGCCCTCAGGCGCGTGGCAACTCCCAAAACGCGCACCGTATTTACGTATTGGCAACTCGACCCGGGGCGTGACGTCACAGGCCAGCCAGTTGCCAAGTGCGCGCGCGAGGGAAACTAGTACCAAAACAAACCCTAATTTTACCGTCTCTCGCATAAATCGCCAAATATAAACCGAAAAATAGGCTGAAAATTAAGGGGAAGCTGTATATGGGGTGTTTGTGGCTATTGATGACTGGTTTGCGTTGATGTAAGGCGGGTGTTTGAATTTGCTAAGTGCGCGCGCGAGGAAAACTAGTACGAAAACAAACACTCAATTTACCGTCTCCTCTTGCATAAACCGCCCAACGTAAACAGAAAAATAGCCTGAAAATTAAGGGAGGCCGTAGAGGAGGTGTTTGCGGCTGTTGATGATGGTGTGGTGTTGATGTAAGATGTTCTGGGCGAGGGAGAGATTGATTTAGGGGTTTAGGGGTGATGCGTGAATGCTCCGTCAGGCGAGAAAGAGGTTGAGAGGGAGGGAAGGAGAGGGTGGAGAAGGAGGGATTTGAGGATAGAAAGAGATGGATTGAAGGGAGAGATGGAGGGATTGAGGGAAGAGGATGGAGGGCGAGAGAGATGGAGGGATTGAGGGAAGAGGAAGGGAGGGATTGAGGGAAGAGGATGGAAGAAGGGAGGGTTGGAGGGATTGAGGGAAAAGAAAGGAGAAAAAGAGAGATGGAGGGATTGAGGGAAAAGAATGGAGGAAAGGAGAGATGGAGGGACTGAGGAAAGAATGGAGGGAGAGGGAGAAGAAAAGGGGGAGAGAGGGAGGAAAAGGATGGAGGAAGAAAAGGGGGAGAGAGGGAGGAAAAGGTTGGAAAAAAAAAAAGGGGGAGAGAGGGAGGAAAAGGATGGAGGAAGAAAACAGAGTGATGAAGGAGGGAAGGACAGGGGGAAAGAGAGAGAGGGGGGGAATGAAAGGGAATGGGGCAGAGAGAGGGGGGGAAGGGAGGGAGGGAGGAGAGTAGAGGGGGACGGAGGGAAGAGAATATAGAGGGAGGGAAGGAAAGTGGAGGGAGGCGGTTAGAAATAGCAAACCGAGAGGGAGGAAGGAAGAGACTAGAACATTGTGGAAAGAGAGAGACTGAGGAGGAGTGAGGGAGAGGGGATAGAGAGCGAGGGATAATTATGGTACGGAGGAGAGGCGGTCGATGGAGAGAGAGAGAGAGGAGCATGACAAATTACAGACTTGCAAATAGTGTGCAGTGACATTTTTGCCTTTGGTTCTTCCTTCCTCTTTCTTTCATCATCTCCTCCTCCTCCTCTTCTTCTTCTTCTTCTTCTTCTTCTTCTTATCCTCCTCCTCCTCCTCCTCCTCCTCCTCCATTCATCCTCTATTTATTCCTAGCTAAAACGTAACAATTTAAAAAAAGAATTTATAAAGCCGTAAGCCATAATTCAAACAAGTGTACCAACGGAAATTATTCAAAAAAATTAACGTTAAACCAAAGAATGAGAAATAATCAAGTAATCAGGCAATAACAAACAAATCAATAAACAAAAGACCATCTGCTTAGAGGGCATTTATAGTGATTCGATTTTTCTAACCCTCCTAACACATCTAACAGTCTAGGTCGTGTGGCGGTAGTTGGAATGTTAGATAGGAAAAGGTATATTGCGTGGAGATGAATTTGGTGTGTTTTTGTGTAGTGCGGTTGAGGTACGGGACTAGAGCCAGAGAGGTCATGTGAGAGAGAGAGAGAGAGAGAGAGAGAGAGTATTCCTTCTAATTTGCTTATATCCAAACTTAAAGAATTGTCTGTTTTGAAGTTGTGTGTGTGTGTGTGTGTGTGTGTCTAGTTATCCAGAATATTAAAGAATGTGTGTGTTTGTGTGTGTGTGTGTGTGTTTGTGTGTGTGTGTGTGTGTGTGTGTGTGTACCATCTTGAGCCAGGGTACGTTCATATAAGCCCTAACACTACATTCTATCACCCCTTGGAGTGGCGCACCATCCTAACACCATAACTAACACCACCGTAGCACACTAACACCCTATCGCCATTCGCTAAATTTAATCGACGCGAAATTAGCGAAGACGCGAAATTTAAAGAGGCCTTTTTCGAGAGCGGTGTGGAAGAAGACAAAGAAGCAAATGAAATGTTGTGTTACCAGGCTCAGGGGAGGATTGATAAGGTGCATACGTAACACACACACACACACACACACACACACACACACACACACACACACACACACACACACACACACACACACACACACTAACATATACATACACGACTCTATTTATCCAGCTATCTATTTTGTGTATCTATATATCTATCTATCCATCCATCTCTGTCTATCTATCTATCTATCTACTAAAGTATTTTCCCCATATTACACATCTTGAGACAGACAGACAGACACTCATAAATCTAGGGGTCACCTGCATCAAGGAGAGGGACGCCGAGGAAGGGCTAACGTGACCTCTGACCTGACCCCACCTCACACCTAAAACCAAAGCAGTGTTAGGCTGGGGTACATTGGTTGTATAAGTGTTTTTGGTATTATATTATTACGTAAAATTAGTCTTAGGTGATCTTTGTATTATTTTCATGAGAGAGAGAGAGAGAGAGAGAGAGAGAGAGACTGATAGATACATTGCTATACTGACACATACAGTATATTGATAAAATGACACACACACACACACACACACACACACACACACACACACACACAGAGTTGGCAGTTACGTGATATTCGATGTGTGTTGGAATGAGTCTCCTTGGTTACTAGTCAAAGTAACCTTCCACTCTATCCCTATTTCTCCATCAACCAAGCTGAAAGAGGTAGAGCGACATATCAGTGTCTGTCTGTCTGTCTGTCTCTCTCTCTCTCTCTCTCTCTCTCTCTCTCTCTCTCTCTCTCTCTCTCTTAAAGACAGCCTCTCTTTATAATGTAATTCTAGATGTGTAATTTGCGAACTCTTCCGCAATCATTTATCATCATCACACTTCTTGCGCACATAATCTCTCTCTCTCTCTCTCTCTCTCTCTCTCTCCCTCTGCGAACTCTTCCGCAATCATTTACCATCATCGCACTTCTTGCTCACATAATTCTCTCTCTCTCTCTCTCTCTCTCTCTCTCTCTCTCTCTCTCTCTCTCTCTCACACACACACACACACACACACACACACACACAATCCATCCATCCATCTACCTATCTATCTATCTATTACTCTACCTCTTATAAGACATCCATATCAACTCTATTGCCTTGAGAGAGAGAGAGAGAGAGAGAGAGAGAGAGAGAGAGAGAGAGAGCCCAGATGCTTAAACAAGAGAAATGAGGAGAGAGAGAGAGAGAGAGAGAGAGAGAGAATAATTATGCTCTTACGCCTTCATCTTCTTACCTTCTTCCCTACTGAGTTGCCAGAAGCTGCCATTTGGATTATATTTAGGAGTTACCCTCATTATTATTATTATTATTATTATTATTATTATTATTATTGCTACTACTACTACTATTATCCTTATTACTCTTATTGTTATTATTATCGTTCTCATTATTATTATTAATTATCTATCTATCTATCTATTGCCAGACGCCTCAATCCCGTTTGGGGTGGCCACAAACAAATCGCCTCCAAGTCGCCCTGTCCCCCGCCATTTCACTGCCCTGCTCCCAACTCACACCCCCCTCTCTCTTATACCTCTCCACCCCATCCCTCCATCTCATCCCCGGCCTCCCCCTCCCTCTTCCCCCCTCCACCTCACTCACATACACTCTCTTCGTCAGTCTTTCGCCCTCCATCCTCTCCACATGGCCAAACCACCTCAGTGTGTTCCTCATAACGCTTCCTATCACATCCACATCCACATTACGGGTACTACTACTATTACTACTGCTACTACTACAACTACTACTACCACTATTATTTCTTATTACT
>NC_137006.1:2175000-2185000 GCF_032717465.1 Coenobita brevimanus | reverse complement strand
AGCGATAACTACTCAATGAACGCAGTGTTGTCATACGCAATAACGGAGTGGGCGTAATGAAGAGAGAGAGAGAGGGTGATGTGTGTGTGTGTTTTGTATGTCAACAAGGAAGAAGTGACGGAATGCGTGTGTTTGTTGGTGTTTGGGAGAGGCAGGAGGGGATGAGGCAGCGGAGTAGGCAGAGAGAGAGAGCAAGAAAGAGAGAGAGAGGGAGGGAGATTGAAGATAGATGGGTGAAGATATATTTTAATAATAATAATAATAATAGAGATAGAGACGGAGATGTAGAGATAGATTGTTGGAGATATATTTTAATAATAATAATAATAATAATGCCTGAAGGATGTATGCATACCTATCCCATACACGAAATATATACATACATACATTCATACTGTATACTTACATAAATACATACATGCATAGCCTACATAAGCATCTCTCTGTCTGTCTGTCTGTCTGTCTCTCTCTCTCTCTCTCTCTCTCTCTCTCACGTCATCCTTTTTTCTCGCCATCATTTCTCTTTCTAACTTCCCTCCTCCCTCCCTTCCTCCCTCCCTCCCTCCCTCCCTTCCTCCCTCCCTCCCTCCCTCCCTCCATTCATTGCTCCCCGTCTCCCTCCCTCCCTCTCTCTATATTTATCTCGTCTTTCCTCCCTCCCTCCCTGTTTCTTTCTCCTCCCCTGTCTCCCTGCGCACACACACACACACACACACACACACACACACACACACACACACCAAGCCTCTCTCAGCTTAGCAATATTAGCCAGCAAACAGACGCAGTGGAAGAATTGACTCTCTCTCTCTCTCTCTCTCTCTCTCTCTCTCTCTCTCTCTCTCTCTCTCTTGGCTCTCTTCCACTGACTCACCTGCATCTCAGCCAAATTGAAGAGACACATTCCTTACTTGATGAAACAGCTGTAAACAACAATAATAATGATGATGATGATAATAATAATAATAATGATGATGATAATAGTAATAATAATGATGATAATGATAATAATAATAAACGTTGCTGTTATTATTATTATTATTATTATTATTATTATTATTATTATTGGTATTATTATTATTATTATTATTGGTATTATTATTATTATTATTATTGGTATTATTATTATTATTATTATTATTGTTGTTATTATTATTATTATTATTATTGGTATTATTATTATTATTATTATTATTATTATTATTATTATTATTACTGATATTATTATTATTATTGCTATTATTATTATTATTATTATTAACCATCATCACGTCTTCACACCCCACACATAACCCACTCCCTATCACACCAAATTATCTCCCAAACACATTCCACTTTGCTACTTATTCTTTCACCAATTCCATTCAAACTTGGCAAAATGGTTCCTAGAGACAAAC
Source organism: Coenobita brevimanus (assembly GCF_032717465.1). Lineage (NCBI taxonomy): Eukaryota > Metazoa > Arthropoda > Malacostraca > Decapoda > Coenobitidae > Coenobita > Coenobita brevimanus. The sequence goes on along the minus strand of NC_137006.1, from coordinate 2,183,606 downwards.
ACCCCAAAACACCTTCATATTTTTCTTTCTCTAGGTCATGTAAAGGGTCATATGAGGTCAAAGGTCAACGCATAGAGAAAAAACAGAGTAGTGTGTTTTTGTGTTAAATATATGGGAGTTTTTAGAGAAGGGTGTTTGTGTGTCTAGGTGTGTGGAGACTATATTGCATTCCCTTAGTGAAGATTTGTTATTTATTATTATTATTATTATTATTATTATTGTTTGTTTTGTTTTTATTATTATTATTATTATTATTATTATTATTATTATTATTATTTATTATTATTATCATTATCATCATCATCATCATCATCATCATCATCATCATCATCATCATCATCATCATCATCATCATCATCATCATCATCATCATCATCATCATCATCATCATCATCATCATCATCATCATCATCATCATCATCATCATCATCATCATCATCATCATCATCATCATCATCATCATCATCATCATCATCATCATCATCATCATCATCATCATCATCATCATCATCATCATCATCATCATCATCATCATCATCATCATCATCATCATCATCATCATCATCATCATCATCATCATCATCATCATCATCATCATCATCATCATCATCATCATCATCATCATCATCATCATCATCATCATCATCATCATCATCATCATCATCATCATCATCATCATCATCATCATCATCATCATCATCATCATCATCATCATCATCATCATCATCATCATCATCATCATCATCATCATCATCATCATCATCATCATCATCATCATCATCATCATCATCATCATCATCATCATCATCATCATCATCATCATCATCATCATCATCATCATCATCATCATCATCATCATCATCATCATCATCATCATCATCATCATCATCATCATCATCATCATCATCATCATCATCATCATCATCATCATCATCATCATCATCATCATCATCATCATCATCATCATCATCATCATCATCATCATCATCATCATCATCATCATCATCATCATCATCATCATCATCATCATCATCATCATCATCATCATCATCATCATCATCATCATCATCATCATCATCATCATCATCATCATCATCATCATCATCATCATCATCATCATCATCATCATCATCATCATCATCATCATCATCATCATCATCATCATCATCATCATCATCATCATCATCATCATCATCATCATCATCATCATCATCATCATCATCATCATCATCATCATCATCATCATCATCATCATCATCATCATCATCATCATCATCATCATCATCATCATCATCATCATCATCATCATCATCATCATCATCATCATCATCATCATCATCATCATCATCATCATCATCATCATCATCATCATCATCATCATCATCATCATCATCATCATCATCATCATCATCATCATCATCATCATCATCATCATCATCATCATCATCATCATCATCATCATCATCATCATCATCATCATCATCATCATCATCATCATCATCATCATCATCATCATCATCATCATCATCATCATCATCATCATCATCATCATCATCATCATCATCATCATCATCATCATCATCATCATCATCATCATCATCATCATCATCATCATCATCATCATCATCATCATCATCATCATCATCATCATCATCATCATCATCATCATCATCATCATCATCATCATCATCATCATCATCATCATCATCATCATCATCATCATCATCATCATCATCATCATCATCATCATCATCATCATCATCATCATCATCATCATCATCATCATCATCATCATCATCATCATCATCATCATCATCATCATCATCATCATCATCATCATCATCATCATCATCATCATCATCATCATCATCATCATCATCATCATCATCATCATCATCATCATCATCATCATCATCATCATCATCATCATCATCATCATCATCATCATCATCATCATCATCATCATCATCATCATCATCATCATCATCATCATCATCATCATCATCATCATCATCATCATCATCATCATCATCATCATCATCATCATCATCATCATCATCATCATCATCATCATCATCATCATCATCATCATCATCATCATCATCATCATCATCATCATCATCATCATCATGATGATGATGATGATGATGATGATGATGATGATGATGATGATGATGATGTTAGAAGAGGATGGATTACATTAATAAGACAAGGATAACAGAAGTTAGAATTAGATTAGCGTTCTTCCCTTGTTAGATGGATTAGCTAGGATGGAAAGTGAGAGACTGACGAGGAGTGTATGTGAGTGAGGTGGACGGGGGAGAGGGAGGGGGAGGCCAAGGATGAGGTGGAGTGGAGAGGTATATGAGAGACTGACGAGGAGTGTATTTGAGTGAGGTGGAGGCGGGGAGGGAGGGGGAGGCCAAGGATGGGATGGAGGAATGGAGTGGAGAGGTATATGAGAAACTGACGAGGAGAGTGTATGTGAGGGAGGTGGAGGGGGGGAGAGGGAGGGGAAGGCCAAGGATGAGATGGAGGGATGGAGTGGAGAGGTATATGAGAGACTGACGAGGAGAGTGTATGTGAGGGAGGTGGAGGGGGGGAGAGGGAGGGGAAGGCCAAGGATGAGATGGCGGGATGGAGTGGAGAGGTATATGAGAGAGGGGGTGTGTGTGAGCTGGGAGCAGGACAGTGAAATGGCGGGGGACAGGGGGACATGGAGGCGATTTGTTTGTGGCCACCCCTTACGGGATTAAGGCGTCTGGCAATAGATAGAAAGATAGGTAAGTTAGAAAAATAAACATAGGTAAGGTTAGAATTAAAGTTGCAGATAGATAGAAGGAAAAATAGATGGATAGATATAGGTAGATAGATAGATAGTTGGCTAGATAGATAGATAAATAGATAGATAATGGATGGATAGATAGATAGATGGATGGATTGATATAGAGACGAATAGATAGATGGATAGATAGATAGATAGATAGATAGGGGGTGTTTGTGTAGTCAGGTTTAAGAGGTGACGATTTCAGTTGATAAAAACGGACCAGGAAGAGAGAGAGAGAGAGAGAGAGAGAGAGAGAGAGAGAGAGAGAGAGAGAGAGACAGACAGACAGACAGAGTAGTAGTAGTAGTAGTAATAATAATAATGATGATGATGGTGGTAATGATGATGATGATAATAATAATAATAATAATAATTTTAATTTTAATAGTAGTAGTACCAGTAGTAATGAGAGAGAGAGAGAGAGTTACATAGTTGGGAAGTGATTATGAAAGAGCACACACACACACACACACACACACACACACACACACACACACACACACACACACACACACACACATTCCTTCACTCTTCCAACTGGCCCCCACACGTGTTAAAACGCACACATGTACACACACTTAATATACACACATACATCTTAGTCATACACACACACAAACACTCATGCTCTGTGTACACAAGTTAATTATGTGCACACAGTCATTTGATACACAGACACTCACACACATGCATTCTTGTGTGACGCACATACATACACACACGACATGCATTCCTTTCCCCCGGCGGATACGTGCACATACATACGTACATGCATTCCTTTCTCGACGTACATACATACATATACTGTATATATATATATATATATATATATATATATTACACATACATATACAGTACTCACTTACACATACATTCCTTTTTCAAGCGCGCGCGCACACACACACACACACACACACACACACACACACACACACACACACACACACACACACACACACACATACACACATACATACATTTCTTGTCCTGTCATTCGTATACAGAGAGAGTAGACTTCACATAGCACACTTTATATACAAGCATTCCTCTCTCTCTCTCTCTCTCTCTCTCTCTCTCTCTCTCTCTCTGTCTCTCTCTCTCTCTCTCTCTCTCTCTCTCTCTCTCTCTCTCTCTCTCTCTCTCTCTCTCTCTCTCTCTCTCTTCCAACATAAACACACACACATTCACTCTCCATTTCTTCATATCCACTCCCCCTGCCTGTAGTATGTATACTATATGCATCCGGTGCTATCCTTGTCTTATTCCACACATACTCTCCATCTCTTCATATCCACTCCTCATGCATGTAGTGTGTATCCTTTATGTATCCGGTGCTATCCTTGTCTTATTCTCGTTCCAGACTGCCCCGTGTACGTGCTGGGGGAGTTCCGGGGCGTGAAGAAGCACGGCGACACGTGGTTCAACGACGAGAGCGCCTGCGAGTACTGCAAGTGTGTTGACGGCCAGAAGAGATGCTACTACCACTACTGCAACGGTGAGGGGTGGATAGATAGATGGATAGATGATAGATAGATGGAGAGATGGGTGGGTGGATGGAAAGATAGATAGTAAGATAGGTAGATAGATACAGATGGAGAGAGAGAGGGTGGATAGATAGATAGATAGATAGAGAGTAGGAGATAGATAGGTAGAGTAGATAGATGGAGAGAGAGAGAAATGTTGTTACTACCACTACTGCAACGGTGAATGGATGGATAGATAGATAGATGGAGAGAGAGAGGGAAATGTTGTTACTACTGCTACTGCAACGGTGAGGGGATGGATAGATAGATAGATAGTAAGATAGAGAGAGAGAGAATCAGAGACAGGCATAACTGAACACTTGACAGAAGGAGAGAGAGAGAGAGAGAGAGAGAGGCATAACACTTGACATGGAAGGATAGATTGCAAAGAGAAAGGGCGGTGCATGGGTTGAGTTGCATGAAGTGTAGTATTGCAAGAATGTGTGTGTGTGTGTGTGTGTGTGTGTGTGTGTGTGTGTGTGTGGAACGTGTGAGGTCATTTATAATTATCATTTTCTTCCATATATAAGGTCTAACTCAAACAAATCTGACAATAATAATAATAACTAATAATAATAATAGTGGTAGTAGTAGCAGTAGTAGTAGTAGTAATAATTGCAGTAGTAGTAGTAGTAGTAGTAGTAATGATAATAATAATAATAGAAGTAGTACCAGTAGTAGTAGTAATAATAATAGTAGTAGTAGTAGTAATGGCAGTAATGATAATAATAATAATAGCAATAATAGTAACAAGTTCCTTGGCCATATTTTAAAAAGTTATTCCTGTTCACCTCACGCAAAAGAACAAAAAAGTTATAAATATTGTTCATTATAAATTGAACTGTCACTCGTGAAACGATTGTGTGATGAGTGATGCTGTGGGAGTGATGTTTGCGGAGAGAAAGATTGATGTAGGGAGAAGTAGGCTTTGAAAATTACGTATTGAGTGTATACATTGTAGATAGATAGATAGATGAATAGATAGATAGATGGATGGATGGATGGATGGATAGATGGATGGATGGACAAATAGATAGATGGATGGATGGATAGGTGGATGGATGGACAAATAGATAGATGGATGGATGGATAAATGGATGGATGGAAAAATAGATAGATGGATGGATGGATAGATAGATGGATGGATAGATGGATGGATGGATAGATAGATAGATAGATGGATGGATGGGTAAATGGATAGATACAGTAGATAGATGGATAGATATATAGATGGATAAATGGATAGATAGATAAATAAATAGATGGATGATAGATGGATGGATGGATAGATAGATGGACAGATAGGTAGATGGATGAATGGATAGAGACATAGATAAATAAATGGATAGATAGATAGATGGATGGATAGATAGGTTGGTCAGCATTGCGCCCTCGATTCGTGTTCTTGTACGTGGAAGGTAGGGTAAGGTCAGAGGTGATAGGTGAGAACGCGTTTGGAAAGGAAGGGAAGGAGAGAGAAAAGATTGGACCCATTGATCTAAGCACAAATATACTCCTTTTACTCTGACTTGGCCCAAAATTGCCATCTCTCCATCTTGAATGCTGAGTTGTAACAATAGATTAACACTGGAATATGATGCTAGTCACGAAGATGTGCTGGTAACTCTAGAATATGATGCTAGTCACGAATATGTGCTGTTAACTCCAGAATATGATGCTAGTCATGAAGATGTGCTGTTAACTCTAGAATATGATGCTAGTCACGAAGATGTGCTGTTAACTCTAGAATATGATGCTAGTCACGAAGATGTGCTGTTAACTCTAGAATATGATGCTAGTCACGAAGATGTGCTGTTAACTCTAGAATATGATGCTAGTCACGAAGATGTGCTGTTAACTCTAGAATATGATGCTAGTCACGAAGATGTGCTGTTAACTCTAGAATATGATGCTAGTCACGAAGATGTGCTGTTAACTCTAGAATATGATGCTAGTCACGAAGATGTGCTAATAACTCTAGAATATGATGCTAGTCACGAAGATGTGCTGTTAACTCTAGAATATGATGCTAGTCACGAAGATGTGCTGTTAACTCTAGAATATGATGCTAGTCACGAAGATGTGCTGTTAACTCTAGAATATGATGCTAGTCACGAAGATGTGCTAATAACTCTAGAATATGATGCTAGTCACGAAGATGTTATTAACTGTAGAATATGATGCTAGTCACGAAGATGTGCTATGGAAAGGATGTAGAGCCGTAGTATCATTTCTCCACTGAGCTACGTGAAATAAGCTGCAAAAGGACGAAAATCTGCGCCAAGTTAAGATGAAAGAACTGTTATTATTATTATTATTATTATTATTGGTTATATATTGAATTGGGCTCCATTTGGTCTGTCATAAAAATTTTGAATAAAGTTAATTAGAAAGTCGGTTAGGGCCGTTAACGTCACCCAACCGTTAACAAAATTCAAACACCTGATAGTCGTATTTTTGCTGGTTCTCTCTCTCTCTCTCTCTCTCTCTCTCTCTCTCTCTCTCTCTCTCTCTCTCTCTCTCTCTCTCTCTCTCTCTCTCTCGTGGGGAAATAGGGCTTGATTGTGTTGTTTGTTTGTTTGTATTGTTTCTTTGCATCGTAGGGACATGGAAAAGAGTTTGTGGATGCGTGAGTAGTGTGGTAGTAGTAGTAGTAGTAGTAATTGTTGTTGTGATAGTGTGGTGGTGGTGTTGGTAGTAGTAGTAGTAGTAGTGAATATGAATAATGAATACAGACGACCAGTAGCAGCAGTAGTATTTGTGGTAGTAGTAGTAGTGGTAGCTGTAGTAGTAGTAGTAGTAGTAACAACAATAATAATAATAATAATAATAATAACAACGGTAATAATTTCCCTTTTAGGATGAAAAGATGATATAATAATAATAATAATAATAATAATAATAATAATAATAACGATAATAATTTCCCCTTAAGGTCGAAAAGAGGATGATATAATAATAATAATAATAATAATAATAATAATAATAATAATAACGATAATAATTTCCCCTTAAGGTCGAAAAGAGGGTGATATAGTAATAATGATAATAATAATAATAATAATTAGTACCGGTAATAATAATAATTTCCCCTTAAGGTCGAAAAGAGGATATAATAATAATAATAATAATAGTAATAGTAGTAGTAGTAGTAGTAGTAATAATAATAATAATAATAATAACCACAACAACAAAATCAACACCACACCACCACCACCACCACCACCACCACCACAATACCCCTCTCGCTAATCTTCTTCCCTATGCAGAGCGCTTGACGGAAGGGTTCATGACCCCCCCATCCGGCCGCCCCCCCTTGGATGATGAGGATAGGGAGGATGGGATGGAGGAGGGTAGTGGACATCAACCCATTCCTGACGATTACTACAAGGTCATCAATCACTACAGCCCCGTCGGTAAGCGCGCGATACTCTCATTTGGATAGATGGATAGATAGATGGATGAATAGATAGATAGGTGGATGGATAGATAGATAAATTGGTGTAGGTAGATATCCAGCACACATCTATTCCTTACATACTGTAGATTGATTGATAGATGTAATATTCTACCCATTTCCTTTATTTCCCTGATAGATAGACAGATAGATAATACCCTGCCTATTTATGTGTGGATAATTCTTGAGGTAAAATTATATTGGCTATGATGAATAATAATAATAATAATAATAATAATAGTAGTAGTAGCAGTAGTAGTAATAATAGTAGTAATTGTATTAATAATAATAATAATATTAATAATAATAATAGTAATAATGCAGTAATAACCACAGTGAATACAAGCATTAAACAACAACAACAATAATAATAATAATAATAATAATAATAATGGTAGTCAACTGAACCCATATCCTTTTGTTTTATATTTTCATTTATTTACGCCTTTATCATTTTATCCCTTTATTTTATTTTTCAGATGGCTGGAGTGTGGGTACAGGTGGTGGCGGCAATGAGGCTCAGGCAATTCCCATGTGTAGCGGACAGTGTGAGAAAAAGTGCCCGTGGGGGTACAAGGTAAAGGACAGAGAGAGGGAGAGGAGAGAGAGAAAGAAAGAAAGAGAGAGAGATATATATATTCAGCCAAGCGATTGATAGTTTTACAAAAGATGTTATTTTTTTTTATTTTTTTTATATTCAAATGCGTGTGTGTGGTGTTTGTGTCCGATTGTGTTTGTTTTTCATGCATAACGTTCCTTCTTCCCGATGTATTGGTAAAAAAAACGAAGCATACAAGTT
>NC_137006.1:2045000-2170000 GCF_032717465.1 Coenobita brevimanus | reverse complement strand
ATATTACTACAACATATATAAACACTGCTCATTTTTAGACCTTATTAAGTTTATTTGATTTGTAAAAGCTTTTGTTTATGCACATTTTACACCAGACAAGCATATTCTTATTTGTGATAGATACTGTTGTGTTTATTATAAGACCATCATTTTTATTCACATATTCAGTTCAAAATACAGTGCAAAATTTAATCTATGTACATACAGGGCATCCAGCATAATTTTTCAGAAACTTCAGGTCATTTCAGTGCTAATTTTGAATGGAAAGTGCTATACTGGTCCAACTTTCAACCGTTACAGAGCTATAGTTACCAATGACCTTATGGGTAAATTTTAGAGGCCATTTTGCCCATAACGTCATCAGTAATTGTAAGTCCTTAATGATTTAGAGTTGAACCTATGTTGATATTGCATTTTTCACTCAACATTAGGCCCAAAATTACCTCCTAGTTTCAATTTAAAAACAAAGAAAATCATAGAGCACCCAGTCAAATTATTAACCCTACACTTTGCTCTCTTACAGTACAGTATATGAAACAGAAAAGGATTTATAATATTAAGTTTAGATGTTTTATTTGGCTGCTGTAGTTTTTTTTTAATTGGCTGTTTTAAGCATGGATGTTTTAGTTGGTTGTGTGGTCATGTGGGGAGAATGCAGAATGAGAGATTGACCAGGAGAGTGTATGTGAGTGAGGTGCAAGGAGGGAGGGGGAAGACCTAGGATGAGATGGAGGGATGGGTGAAGAGGTATGTGAGGTACAGCAGTGTGAGTTGAAGAAAGGACACCATGATGGCAGAGGACAAGGTGACATGGAGGAGATTTGTTTGTGGCCACCCCTTGCTGGATAAAGGCATGTGGCTATAGATAGATAGGTAGGTATGTAGATATGTGTGTGTTTTGATTGCCTGTTGGTGGTGTGGATTTTTCAATATTTGTGTGTACATGTGAGAAGTTTATAAGATCTTTTGAGAATATGGAAGTTGCTGTGATCGTATGTAAGTTTCAGTGTGTGTGTTGTGTGTGTGTGTGTTTGTTGTAGATGTAATTGTCATTGTTGTGATGGTAGCAGTAGGTGTTCTGATTGTTGTTGTTGTTGTTGTTGTGAGAGTTGTGGTTGTGGTTGTAATGGTAGTATTTGTGGTTGTCGTAAGTGTTGTGACTGTAATTGTAGTTAATGTGATAGCTGTGGTAAATTTAGCTGTACTTGTAGCTGTAATGATTGTTGTGGTAATAGTAGTTGTTGTGGCTGTTATATTCATCATCGTAGCTTCATCAGTGCGTGGCAAGGAAGGTGATACAAGTGTTTTCGTAATGTCATCATCCATGTAAGTAAACGCTGTATATGAGGTGGTTCAGGTTGTGTAATTTGTCTAGCGGTGTGAGAGAGACTAGAATACTTCTAATTGAGAGAGTTGCAAAGAGAGTCAAATGATGTAATGAGAGTACAGTGCAATACTTTGATAGGGTGTGGTGGTTGTGGAGGGGACAGATGTGGATGGGTGGAATTCAGTACAGTATCTAGAGGTTGTGGTGGTTGTGTGAGTAGGTGGTGTGGACTGGTTTGATGTGTGGTGTGTTTGTGGAAGCTGTGGATTTGACAGATGTGGAATGATATGATGAGTAGGATACATTTTGAGCTTGTTGTAGGTGTGGGAGTGACAGGTGTGGACTAATATGAAAGGGAACCAGCAGAGATAACAGGTGTGGGCCATTTTAGCAGCTGTGGTAGTTGTAGAGGTGGCAGATGTGGAAGGATTTGGCAGTTGTGGTAGTTGTAAAGATGACAGTTTTGGATCAGTGTAATTTTAGCAGTTGTGGTAGTTGCAGAGGTGACGGATGTGTGTAGATATAAGGTCCGGTAGTTGTGGGGGTGACGGGTGTGGAGTGGTGTTTAAGTTCCGGCAGTTGTGGTAGAAGTGGTGCTAACCCTCCCCAGCAGGCGTGGTGTCGGGGTGCGTGGCGGGGGGTCGTGTGGTGGATGTGGGGCGGGTGTGGTGGCGCGGCAGGTGTGTGCGGTGCAGGTGTGTGGCCGATGGGTACACCGAATGCAACGTGACCCGCTGCCCAAACCCGTGCTCACCTGCCCGCGTTGACGACCCGTGTTGTCCCCCTTGCCCAGGTGCCAGATACACTTCTACCCTCATGCCCAGATACCTGACATTTCTGATACCTGTCCTAGTACTTAATACCTAGTACCTGATACCCCTAATACCTACCCATACTGATGATCTTGGTTGTTCCCCTTGCCTAGTTGTCCAGGTCATTTAACTCTTGTCCCAGTGCCATAACACCTGTCCCAGTACCATAACACCTGTCCCAGTACCATAACACCTGTCCCAGTACCATAACACCTGTCCCAGTACCATAACACTTGTCCCAGTACCATAACACCTGTCCCAGTACCATAACTCTTGTCCCAGTACCATAACACTTGTCCCAGTACCATAACACCTGTCCCAGTACCATAACACCTGTCCCAGTACCATAACACCTGTCCCAGCACCATAACACCTGTCCCAGTACCATAACACCTGTCCCAGTACCACAACACTTGTCCCAGTACCACAAAGTCACGTCCTCGTACCATAATGTCTGTTTTGGCATCGACGCCCGGTGAGGAAGGCACGCTTGGCTGCCTCTGTTAATTGGCTGCCTCGTCTAGTCGTGCACCTCCTTTTTACCTGCGGGCTAATTAGTTTGGCTGTCAAAAAAGATAAAAAAAAAAAAAAAAAAAAAAAGGAAAAAAAAAAAGATCAGAAAGAAAAGAAGAAAACAAAAAAGAGAGAAAAAATAGTTAATGGCACTAAAAAATAAATTAGCTTGTGGTTACGCAAAAGCAAAAAAGCTCAATGATTTCACTATGATAGATCTCGTGTCAGCTTGATAAATATTGCCTGACGGTAGCAGAAATAGAAGTAAAAGTTATTATATTGAATGGGTTAATGGAGCAGAAATAATATAAGTAAAGAGTTAGTGTATTGAATGGGGTAATGGAGCAGAAATAATATAAGTAGAGTTAGTAGATTGAATGGGTTAATGGAACAGAAATAGAATAAGTAAAGAGTTAGTGTATTGAATGGGTTAATGGAACAGAAATAGAATAAGTAAAGAGTTAGTGTATTGAATGGGGTAATGGGGATAACTCCAGACTCTCAAAATAGTGATCACCATGAAGTTCGATAAAAATAATGTGACTAATGAGAATAAATTGTGTAAGATGTCGTTGTACTGAAGAGGTTAATGGAAATATTTTGTAAGCCCTAAATTATAAAGAGCTGGTCATAAGCTATATATATTAAAAGCGAGAGAGAGAGAGAGAGAGAGACGAGGAAATGGAAAAATCGTAAGGCAATAATACTGTAGTAACAAAGTAAACAAAGATCATAGTGAAGTAGTTAATTGCTTTTGTGGCCCTGGTGTAGTTGATGGCAAGGGTGAGGTGCATGTATGGAAAACAAGCTTAGTTTTGTATAGCACTTTACACTTTACCACCCTTTGTAGTGCGGCTGGTAGTGTTGTAGTGGGTAGTGTAGTGGTAAAGTGTACAGGGGTAGTGTAGTGGTAAAGTGTACAGGGGAACTATGAGTGTTATTACAGTAGAAATTCAGTTATCCAGATACAGTAGGTTGTTGATGTTTGATTTTGCTACTATATCACAGTAAAAGAATAAATAATAGTTGAAAAAAAAAAAATCCAGCTAGAATTCCATTGCTACTTTCAAAGCTAATTCACCAGTTTCCCAGAATTTTGAATACCAGGTTTGTATAAAAAGTTGTGATACATGGAAAAATAACCCTGACCTAATAGAAAACTTCCTGTACCTTTTTGTATTAAATTTATCAGATGTAAAGATAAATGCAAATTATCAGAGGATTTACTTGACTAAAAAAATATCAAAATCAGGTCTCAAAGGACGATTGAATTCTGCTGTGATAAGGCTAAATGTAGATGTGAGATAGCATTGGAAATTAACATAGTAGTTGCTTTCTTGTTGCCAATTTAGAAGACTGTAGTGTTTATGTATGAAAAATTGTGTGGAACTGAATAAAAATTGTTGTTTACTGTGTGTTGCAGTGATGTGGATGTGTGAGGTAACCATGTGTGTGTATGTCTGTGTGTATTTATGAGCTTGTATGTGTATGTATATGTGTATATATGGTACTTGTATGGTAGTGTATATAGACGAAATTGCAAGAACTTTGGTGTGCATGAAAAATTGGTAATGTAGAAAGTAGAGATGCTGATATGTAGTGAAAAACTTATATGCATGGTTTTCTTTTTTTATTTGGGCCTTTTAAAATTCTGTATGTGTACGTTTATTTATTAGAGTATAGTCATGGTCAGTAATGAATTTAAACTAATGAAACAAGATTCGAGTTAGTTTACCAGGATTTCTAACATTTCACACAGTTTTGAATGTATGTATAAAAAGGAAGAAGTCCTGATTGTACATTTAACAGGAAACACTTGAGTTGCTTTTTATTATTTATTTATGTATTTATTTACTTTGAACAGCAGAAAACAAACTAACATCCTAAAGCTAAACAGACTTAAATTTTTTCCACAGGTACAGCTATAGATAATCTCAGGAGACTTAACTTTGATACCTTTAAAACCAGCTGATGATCACTTAATATAGTATGATGCAGCAGGATTATGAAAAGTAGCTGACTTAGTAATTTCTTGCTCCTTAGGTCTTAGAAAAAATAATTGCAGTTATCTATAGTTAGTTGGGGGATATAGTATTGCCAAGAGATGATTTGGCTTGTTATGCCTTCAGTACTTTAACATACTGTATTTCACTTCTTCCTAATGTTACTCAGTGGGGCAGGGTGGCTCAGTGGTAGAGTGCTTGGCTGGAGACCTGCACACACCCTGCCACCACACCACACACACCATTCCATAACACACCACACTCTACACAGCCACACACCTCTCCTCTCCTACCACATAGAGACATTTCTAACATAATATATAGTTGTTCAAAAAAGTATGGGATAGGAGGGGTGCAATGATATTCAAAATGATCAGTTTAAGTTGTGAAGGCAAGAAGATTAATGTGTTATAATTTGAGTTTGTACATAATAATAATACTGTCTGAAAATTGTCAGAAGCAAGCAATATATGATTACCTTTGAGGGGAAGAGATGATCAGACACATTCCAATAGCCTTTTGTTGATGTCAAATTGTTTGCACCAATACTTTTTCAACAGTGTACATCCATAAGAAATCATCACTGTATGGCCTCTCTGTTTCCTCCACAGTTTGGTGCTTGGACAGTGAAATAGTTGATCAGTCCTCACACTAAGACAGTACAGTATATCTAAAGACATGACGTTATAGACTACAGATTTTAAAAGCCGTCGTGAGTTAAAAGGGTTCAGTCATCAGTTAATGTTGTGTCCAGTACTGTGATGATGGTGCTGGATGGTGATGGTGTGTCAGATCGTCACTTTGATGTTTTGTTTATGTTAATGCTTGACCATTTTCTTAACCCTTAGAAGATGAGAAGCAACAAATTTGGTGTTTATAGAAGACGAGAAGCAATGCCTGAATACTGTGTTTGTAGGAATAAAGTACTGTAGTCTGGATTTCTTCTGCTGTTAGAGGGGAAATCTGAGAAAAATAATTGTTTTGAGTTTAATGGTGTTAATATGGGGTCAGATGGTGGTGTGTCGAGTCATGCCGAGGGCGGGGGTTGGCACGACACAAACACCCTGCACACTGGCCTCTCCCACGACACTGAGTCACATGGACAGCGCTCCTCAGATGACGGAACAACCAAGAGCGCCGTGCAGGGTGAGTTGGTGATGGTGTTTTTATTGCTGTGTAGTGTTCCTCTTCCTTGTTTGGGGGGCCCAACTCTCCCTATAGTGGTCCTGTTAATGGTGGTGACCATCATTCACCCACCTGATGTAGTGATGTCTGCTTCATCTTTCACCCTTGTCTTTCTTTTTCTGTGTCGGCTCACCTCTTTTCCCATTTCTCCCATCCCTCGTGTTACTTTTTAATAACATTTCCATTTCAGGTGGCTCTGCACTCAGGAAACCATTTACAGGGCTGGGTAGTAACCATATAGTGAAACAACGGGGAGATGTGGAGCCTACTCTGGTGGTGTCCATGTTAACTGGTTGGAGAGTCACAAATGTGGCATCCATCCAGGAACCAAACCTTTGCAAGGGAATGTTGATTCACCTCACAGGACAGTCCCGCAAGTGCAGATGCTTGCCTGCAGTTGATGAATCTGCTCAGCCAGACAGACCAGGGTTACTCAAGAACATCTCCCCATCTTAAGTTGGGAATAGGGCCGGGGTGGTGATGATGATTGAGGATGATGATTATGTTTGGTGATGGTGGTGATTGATGATGATAATGCTGTTACTCTCTTGCCAGCAGCTTCGCCAGTGGAGTGGTGGCAGGTGTGGGTGATTGCAACGCCCCTTGTTCTAGTGGCTGTGGTGGTGTGTGGTGCGGTGATGCGGTACTGGCGCCGCTACCACCACGACAAGTACCGCATCAACGCCTATCGCCCCACCGAGACTGAGAAACTCCGCCCCGTCACCACAGCTGATGACCACCACCACCACCACCACAACCACAACCACCACATCCCACACCTCTGAGCAGCTTGGTTAGGAGGAGGGTTTGTAGCAGAAACGAGCAGTGCGAGGAACGGGAAGACAATACTCTGTTCACTTTAACTTGGTCTGTAATTAGCGTCTCGGCATCTTCAGTGCTGAGCGGCAAGAAGACGTCGACCCCACTGTGGCTGCTTTAACTTGGCCTAAAATTCCATCTGTCCACCTTGAATGCTGAGCTGTAAGAAGAGATCAGCATTAGGAATTGTGCTGTTCTGTACTCTGTCCACCTTAACTTGGCCAATATTACCGTCTCTCCATCTTGAATGCTGAACTATAACAATTGAAAAAACTAGTACAGTATAAAGTGCTGGTTATGAAAAAAGCTGTGGCAGGGATGTAAAGCCATGGCATTGTGTTACTCTGGCTTTAGAAATGGGAAGTAAACTGCAAAATGATGCCACTCTCAGCCAAGTTAAGGTGGAAATATGTAGTACTGTTTAAAGTTTCAGCAGAACATAGAAAATGAGGTCAGTTAAAAAAAATATAGAGGTAAACAGGGGAACTAAAAAAAAAAAAAATATTCAGGCATTTTTTTAGATGATGGAATGTAGCTGGTATTTTAAAAGTAGTATGAAAGCAACTTGAAATATTTTAAATACATATTGAATACATTGCATATCACTAGTTAAGAATGGAATGGGAGCAGTTGTATAGCAGAATGAATTTTAATGAACTCGGAAATCAATGTATGTAGAGAGAGAGAATGGAATCAGTAATGCTTCAGGGGGTGAGAAGATAATAAAAAATGTGGAATAGGATAATAATAGCCTGGAAATGATATAATACATACTGGGTAGTTGAAAAAGTCAGTGAATATCGGGTTGTATGATGGGATGAAGAACTGGGGGAGAGAGACTGCAGAAAAGTGAGTGTTGCCGTAAAATTCGGCATTGCATGAAGATGAAGTTGTGCGAGTGTCAGAGAAAGTAAGAAGGAGCATTGGTTATTAATTTCTTGTGGTTAGAATCAGGGAGAGTAGAGTATTTAACATCCTTCAGTGTGACAGCTACCTTTTTGTTTTATTCTGGTTACCATTGCTTTTTCTCCCTTTTAGCACTCATGGTATGATTATTATTATTATATTTTATTTTATTTTTTAATTGGAAGGACCTCTCACACTCATTGGTTTAAGAATAATCCCTAGTAGTTCCCTTTACTTCAAGAGAGTGCCCAGAAAACGAATAAAAATAATTTGAAGGTGACAAGAATAAAATAAGTCACTAATATACAGTAATGAAGGAGTTAAAGAATAATCATTTGAAAGAGTGATGTGAATATGTGTGATGTTTTTGCAGCTTTTATTATTATTATTTTTTTTTTTTCACTGATGGAGATTTTTTTGGACAGGTGAGTTCAGTATTTTTATGATAATTTATTGCACAGGTGAATACTCAGAATATTTGAATAGGGAGAAAAAATTGGTGACAGGTATATGGTACAGCAAATTATTTTATACAATTTTTTTTTTTTAAAGGTGGTAATTGGCCACATATGGTATCTCTTTTTATCCCTAAAAAAAAAATAATAATAATAAAAAAATAAAGGACAAAAGATGGTGACAGTTATATAGCATTTCAAATAATTATATACAATATTTTTGAATACTAATTGACCACAGTTTCCTCCCTAAAGAACCAAAACCTTTAATCAGAGCAACAAAAGCATTCAAATTCTTTTTGGAAAGGGATCTGAAATTTATAGACTAACTGCATAGGCGATACAGGTAGAAGTGGATCTCATGTGCTTGGTGTTGACTAGGTTAGTTAGGATTAAAGACGTGTGCGTGTTTTGAATGGAGAGCGGAGGGACTAGAATAGGGAAGAGGAGGAGTAATAGTGGATGTTTAAAGGTTGAAAATTGACTGATTATTTGATTGATGGATGATAGAAAAGGAGGAATGATTTAAAAGAGAAGGTAGTGAATAGAATAGGAAAGAGGAGTAGTAATAGTGGATGTTTAAAGGTTGAAAATTGATTGATTGATTGATAGGAAAAGGAGGAAAGATGAATGGTGTTTAAAAGTTGAGAATTGACTGACAGATTGATGATAGAAAAGAAGAATTGATGAAGAGTGTTTAAAAGTTGAGAATTGACCGACTGATTGAGTGATTAATTGGTACTTGTGGCAGTGTAATGATAAAATAAGTAGGAATGAGATGAAGGGTAATGGGTAGGGAGACGAATATAGAGATGGAGTAGAAGCTTTAATGGAAATGGACAAAGCAGAAGGAAGCATTAGGGAAATATGCATCTTGAGGATGGTGTGTCAAAGAAAGTGTGTTGTTGAAAAAAATGCATTGTAAGAGATGATATGGAAAAACATGAGGGATGACGGGTTAGAAAGATGAGAGGTAACGTAGAAAAAATGATGAGAGATGATGTGGAGAAAAAGATGCATTTTGGGTGAAGATGTCTAGGTGTGGAGTGGGAAGAGGAAGGGCTGTGTAAGGGAAGGTGTGTTCTGGGAGGTACGTCATAACAAAAAAAAAAGAAGAAGAGGACGAAGAAGAAAAAATGTATGTTGTTAAGATGGTGTGTGTGTGGAAAGAGGAGGTGTGTTATGAAAAAATGTCATTGAAAAATATGTTAGAAAAAAAAAATCTTGAAAAATATAAACAAGAAAAGGTCTTTAAAAATGTTGTGTGCTGGAGAAGGTGTATTTTGGGAGAACCACAGTAATTTTCAGAGTCGGAATAACATTGCATGGAGGTTTTTTCAATGACTGCCTCTTTTGGAATTGATAATATTATTTGTGCATTTTTTAGATGGGTGATCAGAGGACTATTACGTGAATATTTTTGACAGTGTATTTCCCATGGACTTATATTCTCCTCATGAACCTTGGTGAAAAAAGACGATGTTCATGAGGCCGATGTGTGATAGTGTGGCGTAGATATTATATAAGCTTATTAAATTATATGGTTTGTATGGTTAGTATCACATATGACTGTATAGGATTGATTGTGTAATGCATTCATCATGTATCCTTTCTCTTCCATCATTTTATTTAGATATTTAACTTTCCACATGCAAAGTTTATGCATAAATTATATCATAGGTTAGTTGAAAGCTTTATAGATGAGTTTTAGAGAAGTTGTAGAGACATGGGATACTGTTCTCCTGGTCCTAGAAGGCTTCCTAGCATCTCGTATATATTAATGTACAGTGTTTTGCATATTACACCTTGACACCAAAGTCTGATGGACAGTTTGTATTGTATTTTAATTTTGCTCTCTCTTAACTACTCCTTTCACCATAGAGGGGATGATGTTTGGGCTGCAAGGGTTAGCTACAGCCTTCACTAACCCCTTCAGTCCAAGATCTGCCATAAGCTGAAGAAAACCATCTGGAGGTAGTAAAGAGTGAGATAAAAAACTACATCCTCAAGCTGAAGGGGTTGCTGTACCATAGACAAAAATGAACTGGGGAGAGCTACAAGGGAGCCTACTAAGGGCAAGAGAACAGAACCCCTGGTGTTATAGAGTAAATTACGGCCGGTCGGTCACGCCAGACTCTGCAGTTGCCATGGTTACAGGGAATACCATACGAGTACCGTGTCTTGCTAGCACAGTGCCATGACGTGTTCAGATGGAAGTATTATGCCCACATTTGTTTTAGTAGATGCCTGGTGGACTGATGGTAGAACTCTCGGGTTGAAAAGTACTGTGGCTTACATGGTTTGAGTCCCAGAGGTTGCCAGCATTTTTTCTATCATGTAAAATGCTACCAGGGGCCTAGGTCTGTCTCCTACCTTGAAATGCTGATGTCCTGTGGCTTATGCTCTGTGGTATGGATCCCTGAGATGGCTAGCGATTTCTCTGTCTCGTACAGTGCTGCCAGGGCAGAGATTGGACTCCTATCCCTAAATGATCTGGATTGCTGTAGCCTCTTCCTAAGTTCCAGTGCTTTGAAGAGGGTGAAACAGCATTGGCAGGTGCCATTTTTATTGGGTGATACACGAGTTGTGGTCAAAGTCAGGGTGGAACTGTCATTACTCAATAACCTTAGATGGCAAAAAAGATGTGGATGATGAAGATGATTGGCATCTTTCCCTCAGACAGCTACTGGTTTCTATAGCCTTTGTGGTCTTGTGGGTTAGAGCACACACTATCAGTTAAAGAATCAGTTGTTGAGTCCCATCTAAGGACCACTGATTGATGTTAGGAAGAGTACCCAGTTTCAGTACCACATGCTTCAATAAAGGTACATGAAACAGGGGAAACACTTTGGCTGCTGAACAAGGAGTGTAGCCCTTCACCAAGAGGGGAGTGCATGGCTTTTTAACTTATGGCATCAGTTGCAGACACTTACATATTCATTCAGAAGAGTTATGTTTATGGCCAGGTGCTGTAAGGTGATAATGTTTTGTTTATGCTGTGTAATTTTTAGAGGGAGGAGTAGGCCAAGGATGAGATGGAGGGTTGGAATGGAGAGGTATATGAGAGAGGGGCATGAGCTGGGAGCCGGGCAGTGAAATGGCGGGGGACAGGGCGACATGGAGACGATTTGTTTGTGGGCACCCCTTATGGGATTAAGGCGTCTGGCAATATATTGATAGATAGAATATGTATTGTGTGAAATTGCCCTAGAGTGGGAAAGGAGGTCTGGATGATGATGATGATGTGAAAATACTTGCAAAAGTGTCATATCCGATAATGGCATATATGTTGCAGCATGTCACACTTGGAGAACTTATAGGTTTAAAATTGTGGCATGGTTTTACGGTACAGTACTCTGAATTGTTTATATGGAAAAGTTTTATATTGGTAGTGAAGTTGTATTAATTGCAAAGGTACAGCAGTTTCAGCCCAACCTGGACGTTCCTTTTTGTTCGTAGTTATAATCTTCCATTCGATTTCAGTACAATGTAGTTTATCTTGTTAATGCGAATTGTGTCACATGACAAGTGGCACTGGCAGCAACAACAAATGTTAAATTTCCATATTTATGAGTTCTTAGGGCTTTACACTACCAGGAACATTAGAGGTCTCTGATAATCTTATACTGTACAGAACCTGCTCTTTGGCAGTTCCTTCAGAAAGCTTAGTAGTGCAGCTGAGGGAAATAGAAATCAGTAATTTTTTTCAGTTTCATGTCAGATGTCTTTACTGTATTGTCATGATAATAGAAATGTACAAATCTTGCATACTTGAAATCTAAAATCATACTGTAAATCAGTGTTTCACAAACTCAGAAACTTCAGTAATACAATAGTGCCAAATGTAAATCAGGGATAACAATCTCAGCTTCATGAATGTATTTGCTTCAGTAATTGAATTGTGCCAAATCCAAATTAGTTGTATTGTAGTCTTGGCTTTGTGAACTCAGCCCTCAAAGTAATCCAGTGGTGCCAAATATTAATCAGTACTGCAGTTTATATGAGGTTCTCTGTGGATTAATGCCAATGAACCATAATTGATAAACTGAGAATATGCAGGTTATAGTTTTTTGCTTTTTTCCAAGGTCTCTCCATGGGCCATTGTCATAAAAATAATATGAGGCATGCCATGGAGGAACTTCGAAGGCACCGTGTCTCTAAAATTCAGTAGTATATCTTCCATTATCCTTTTGTTTTGGTGCATTGGGCATTACTTTGTGGATCTGCTCATACCATCAGTTTTGTTTTGTTATTTTGAAAGAGGTAGTGTAGGATTTGACATAATTTGAAGGCAGAGTATGAAGTAATGGCAACTCTCACCCATATTGGTCTTTGTAAGTTGTAGGGACACAGTGCTGGGCAACCATATTCCAGAGTATTAAAGAGTAAGTGACCGTGCTTTGCCCCTGATGGTTTTACATGACTGGAAAACATCATCACCCCATCCCCCTGAGGACATCTTTTGTGTATTGTTGATATATCTAGACAGCTTTATTCAACTAAGAGGAAACATCAAATTAGAGTTAAATAAAATTTGAATCAACTCCTTCACTAATATAGTTGAATATAATTGTCTAGTGATAGTTTGAAAGCCCAGTAGAGATGTCGTGGTGGTGAATGCATTAAGGATTCAAACCAGTGCACACAGACCTGATCTCCCTGACTGGCAGAGTGGCATTGCTGGTGACGCTGTTGGGATGCGTGGATGTGGAGTCTGGCGAAGAATACGAGGCTGTATTGTTAAAACTGAGACTGGGGAGGTGAAGGCAGACACCCAGTTCTTGACATTTCTGATGGTGATGGAATAGGGAATATGTTTGACCCTTCCACCTCACTGCTAATTGTGTTCATGTAATGTGGAATGAAGTCAAACGATTTCTTAGGCTTACAGGTGTTTTGAATTTGATGTTGAAGCACGATGGAAATACGTTTGACCATTCTGACTCTGCTAATTGTGTTCATGTGCAGTGGAATGCAGTCAGATTTTTTCCTATCCTCACATGTGTTTTGAAATTGGTGTTATTGAAAGATGATGGAATAGGAAATACATTTGACCTTTCTGACTCACTGCTAATTGTGTTTGTGTGAGGTGGAAGGCTGACAAACCAATTCCTAATGCCATGGGGTGGTTTGAAAGTGACTGTTTCTAACATTCTTGAAACAGTGAAAAAGAAAATGCGTTTGACTTTCTCACTTGATGGAGAGTGTGTTTATATAAAGTGGTAATTGAGTTTATGTAATGTAGAATCCAGTCAAAGCATTTTCTTCCCTCACAGGTGTTTAAAATTGACCATCTTAAATTAGGGACTTGCTTACACCTTCATATGCTCGGGTTTTGATAACATGGCCATTAAACCCGGCCTGTTAGGTTCTTTGTTTGTATCTAGTCATTTTGTCCTGGTGTTCTTTTGTCCGAGCTGACTTACATTTTACGAGGTACTGGTTCTTTGCTCTTGGATTTAGCTGCGTCACTTCTGCTGCTTTACAAGAAACAGTTAAAATATTTCTTCAGAGCTCTTCATTAAGTCTTTCTCTCTCTCTCTCTCTCTCTCTCTCTCTCTCTCTCTCTCTCTCTCTCTCACACACGCACGCACACACGCACACACACACACACACACACACACACACACACACACACACACACACACACACACACACACACACACACACACACACACGCAGTGGAAGGTTGCATATATCCTTCATTTCCCCCTTTCACTACAGTGGCATATCCCCGAACTAAATGAGATGGTCATGCAGCAGTAGGAAAAAGCCACGAAAATGTGTCACCCGTTTGAAGGGGTCAGCTTTATCTCACATCCTGTCACTTAAATCTGACCTGGGATGTTAGGTCGTCAGGCACATCAAACCCGCTGAATCCAGACATCTTTTTAAAATTTATTTTTGATACTGGACAGTTTTATTTAGCTCGGAAAGGGAGTCTCGTGGTGGGGGTATGTGAAGGCTGCATCTAACCTCTGCAGTTTGAGTAGGTCTTGGTGCTGGTGGGGATGCCGTCATGGGGTGGCATGAATATGACGTGGTAGTGGAACTGCCTGGTTAGACAAATATTCCTCAATCCCTTCCCTAGCCGTTCAGAGGAGAGTGGTGGACTGTAGGAAAGGGGAAACTTCATTTTGCAGTTCACTGAGTTTACATTTTGGATGAACTCTGGGCTACTACTACTACTACTACAGCTACCACCACCATGTCCACTACTACTATTGCTACTCTACTGCTACCACTACCCTACTTCTACCACTGTTGCTGCTACTACTACTATTACTAATACTACCACCACAACCACCACCACTACTAAGCTGAGTAAAGCAGTCAGGAAAAGGCAGGATAGAGTGAAACAGACATCCCGAGTCTCAGTGGGTAAAATCAGTGCTTCGTAAAATTCCAGCGTTTTTTTGTGTTTAATGGTCTGCATATTTTTGTTGTAGAGAGACCACCAAAATGTTTCCTTTCGCTCTCTGTAGAACTGACATATGTTTTCCATTTCCCATATCTGTAGTATATTTCATTTTTTTTTTTAATAGAGTTCTGTTAACCCTTTCAGTGAGTTGATTTTTTTTTTTTTTTTTTAATTCATACTGCCTCTTGGTCTTTTTTTTTTTTTATATATTAGAAAGAGCCCTAGTTATGAAGAAGGTATTGAAAGGAATATCAAAGCACTCTAGTTAATAAGTAAATAAATAAATAAATAATACTCTGGAGACAGCAGGAATGAAAAATAAAAAATATCAGTGCAGTGAAAGGGTTTGAAAAATGTATGTGTTCCATGAATGACAGGTAGGTCAGAAAATCATGCACCAAAATATTTATACATGCACAAAAAATATATATACATTTTATTCATTGTCTTTAAGTGTATATTAATGCTAAGGCTGAAGTAGTGTAATGTGGCTTTACTGGTTTCTGTTATTGAGATAGGAAGATAAACAAAGGAAGATAGAGTTTAGGAGTATAAGTAATGCAAGGTGACAAAATAAAGACAGTTTATTTTGGAGAAGAAACAAAAAGTGTGACATTGTTGAAATAATGTCACAAATCATTCTGTCATATGGAGGAATATTAGAGAAACGAGTGAAAATTCAAATTGTTTATATGGAAGTGGGAGGCTTAGATTGATTCATTTTATGGTATTCGTTCCTTAAGGTTTTGTAAGCAGAAATTAGAAGGCTGACTTTTCTAGAAGGTTGGAAGGTAGGAAGACTAGAAAAACAATGAGCAAAAATGTAATATAGGAAGTAGAAATGCTTCGTATTTATAGGGAAATGGGGTACTTAGATTAATTCAGCCTGTGGTATTGTTATTTTTATGGGTTTGTAAGCAGAAAATCAATGTTTATTTTAATCTTCTTTTATTCTAGAAAGTTAAATTAAAATATGCCAGTCCTGTATGAAATATTATCCAACATATCAACCAGCTGCTCACCAAGACAGTATATGTTCATTCTAGAATATTACTACTAGTGGTGTTCTAAGCTACACTATTGTATTAACAGTGTGGTATTTTTTTATAGGGTAGATATTTTATGGTGTGTGATTGACAGGCCAACCAAAATACAATACAGTATGTAGATGTGGAGATATATCACAAGTATAAGTGATATGTATGATGCAAAGTCTCACAAAGGGAGGATGAGACTGAAGTGCAGAGTCTTCGATTCTATTTAGAGTGTCTTACGATCTTAATGATGGCTTTGTATGTCATGAAAAATAGATGAAAAGATAGATAAAAGATGGGATATATGTTTTTAGAAATGGATGAAGGTTTTACGAAACAGCATATATGTCTTCAGCAATATATGAAGGCTTAAGAGAGTATATATATGTCTAGCAATATATAAAGGTTTGCTGTATATGTTTTTAGGAATAGAAGATGGGTTTTTGAAAAGATAGTTTATATATATATCATAAGAAACAGATAATTATTACACCCTCTTGAAAAGTAGGCAAGTGTTTGTATATTTTAGTGAGAAAGAGATGACAGTTCAGTATATTGTCCTAAGAAAAGGATCAGTGGCCATGTTCTTGTTTTTAGAAATGCACAAAAGCCTCAAACTATATGTCATTTGTCTGGCTGTTGTTTTGAGAATAGCATGATAACCCAGGACTTTACGTTTTTGTTTTGAGAAGTGCATAAAAGCTCGGCACTCCAGTCTTGTCACTCCCACGGAGAGTTTGCGTATAGGTTACATGTAGCATACGGTACTTATATGTGCAGTGCTTGGAGAGTTAGATAGCTACTTCACTGTTCTTCGATATTTAGAGATGCAGGTAAACGCTCCATCAGCTGGATGTTCGTTTTTTGGGAACCCACCGCTGACAAAGACGATATTGTGGGGTCTTGGTAAAAAAATGATTTGGGATGATGGTGGTGATAATAATGGTGATGATGATGATAGTAATAATGATGACGATGATAATTGTGATGGTGATAATGATAATGGTTATGGTGATGATGATGAGAAAAAAAATGAATTGCAGTGATGAGATGTGGCAAAAAGATGTAAGTTTTGTTTCTAAAATTATGAAGAAATAATTAAAAGTTATCCCAGCATTGTTTTGGCAGTGTGGATGAGTCATAAAGGCTGAGTGATTATTTATTTCAATTTATTTTTTATTTTAATTTTGGGGGATGGGGGGCTTTAATAACTTTTTTGGAGAGGGGCAAGAGGGAAAAAAAAAAATTCTCAGAGGTTGCTATCATTATTATTATTATTATGTTTTTTCATAAACGAATTGTCTCATCATTGTTTTGTCTTGAGTAAATCATCCCAATGTCGTTTTTGAAAAGTTGCTTGATTGAAAAATGAAGACGAAGGAGAGGAAGGGAAAAGACAGTCTAGGATGAACTGTGCGGATGGAGCGTTTACCTCAGTCCGTAGTCCTGTACCTCATAGATGTATATATCACAAAGTATCATGCGCACCATCGCTTGTGAGCACCCGACGTCCTGCACCTACATGCACCCTAGTGGCACGAATCTGAATGTGTATTTATTTGATAGCTCGTATTTTATATATACAGTATATATATATATGTTCATTACCGGTATAATCACGCTGTCGATAGTTCTTCCATTTATATACTCTCTCTCTTTCCTTGTTTCTGTGGTAATTTTTCAACTCACACTTTTTCTCTTCTTTATACCATGCATTGATGATTCTTCCACTTTCATACTGTATTTTGTCTCATTACTAACAATATATTGATACTTCTCTTACTCTCATACTTATTTTTTACATCCAATGTAGAGTTCTCCCACTTTCATACTTTATTTTTCTCATTTATACCATACACTGATAATTTTTTCCACTTGCATACTTCCCTCATTGTTACCATGCAGTGATAATTTCCATGTTCATACTGTCTGTTTCCTCATCAGCACCATGTTACTTCTTCCTCTTTCATGCTTTCTCTTTCCTTCTTTCTGGGTCCTACCTCACCCCATCCGTAGGTGGGAAGAAAGGTTAGGATGATGATGGTGAAGTCCGTTAATTTGGGGCAATCATTTTATCTTTAGTGTATTGCTCCTCCTGTTTCATTTATTCAGCGGTAACTCCTCATTTCGTGCTAAACGTGACAGATTCATGGTTGGTAGAATGAGTGGGAGAGAAACACAAGACAAAGCTCAAGTTCGTATTTCCTGAACAACCTTTGACTACACAATACTAAGTCAATATGTAGATGGGCTGTGTGAAGCCAAAAGTAGTAGAGAAATACTGAAATGGAGAGACTGACTAGAAGAGTGTATGTGAGGTGGAGAGGGGGAAGAGGAAGAGATAAATGAGAGAGAGGGTGTGTTTAGTAAAGAAATACTGAAATGGAGAGTAGAGACTAGCAGAGTATGTGAGATGGGGGGGAGGGAAGGAGGAGGCCAAGGATGAGATGGAGGAATGGAATGGAGAGATAAATGAGAGAGGGAGTGTGAGTTGGAGGGAGGGCAGTCAAATGACAGAATTGATGACATGGAGGCAATTGTTTGTGGCCACCCCTTATGGGTTTAAGGTATCTGGCTATAGATAGATAGAACTTAAGCTTTTTCCTGTGGTTTCCTCCCATCTGTTAATGAATAAGAAAATTTTGAAATAAATATATCTAGCAAATAGTTACATATATTTGAAATGCCCATTATTTAGTGTAACAATGAGGATTTACCATATATATTATTGCTACTTATGTGTAGTGTAATTTCAGGTTATTTCACTTTGCTATCTCAGTTAACAAGAGTGTTGACAGGAATGAAGGATAAACTACAAGTAGGATATTTTTGTATTAATATATGTATTTTATATTATCTTCATCTTGCAGTACAGTGGCTGAGGCTGAATATACAGGCTGTAAAACAACCATCTTCACAGTTTAGTAGGGAGGTTATGACAGCTGGTGAAACTGTTGTAAATTTCAGTCATCTAAGTGTCAAAGTTCATATTCCTGTTGGTTAGGGAGGCTTCCTGTACCCCTTCCATTGGAGTTTATTCCTTTATATGGTGTGTTTATGTATTATTCTGTGTTGTTATTGTTATTGCACTAGCCTGGTCTGTCTGGTCATGCAGACTTATTGACTACAAACAAGGAGTCACCTTTTTGTGGTAGGCAGCATCTTGTCAGGGTGGGAGCAGGGTGTCTCCACATGATGAGGTGCAGGGAAAAGGAGGAGGTATTGTCCCAAAGAGGATGAACTGTGTATAGGAGATATTTATGAATAGTAGTCTTTTGAGTATTTATACATTCTGCGAGTTTACATAAAAATGATGTGAATAACATAAGGAAATATTAAGATGTAATGTACAAAATAAATTACTTAGGAAGACGTGCTACAAGACTTCAAAGCTGACTAGAATATGCCCGAAGTAGTGTCTGAGGCTGAGTAACCTGTGTCTCAGGAGGTGTGAGTTGTCTGGCATGTATTCAGTAAAACTCAGGTAGATAGCTGTTCTGTAGACTGTACATCAGAGCCTGTAGCATAAGAGACTGGCCAACCTTTCCATATTGGCCTGACATACAGTGCACAATAAGTCCTTAGTATGAGTCAGTCCTATTGATGAGATGGAGGGATGGAGTGGAAAGGTATATGAGAGAGGGGGATGTGGGCTTGGGGGAGGGCAGTGAAATTGTGGGGGCCAGGGCAACTTGGAGGCTATTTGTTTGTGGCCACCCCTTATGGGATTAAGGCATATGGCAATTG
Organism: Coenobita brevimanus; assembly: GCF_032717465.1. Lineage (NCBI taxonomy): Eukaryota > Metazoa > Arthropoda > Malacostraca > Decapoda > Coenobitidae > Coenobita > Coenobita brevimanus. Next base: position 2,150,778 of record NC_137006.1, on the reverse strand, counting down.
ATAGATAGATAGACTTTTGATGATCTCATTTTGCTTAAGTCTACAGTGAATTATGGAAAGTTGCCTAATGACCCCAAGAAGCAGGTGACATCCTATTGATATGCTGGTCTGTATTTTTGTTATAAATGATTTTGTTGATGTTGTGGGGGATTTTTTTATGGTGGAAAGGCCAGTAAAAGCTGTATATGTAATCCCTGTAGTTCAAAAGTCTTCCCCAAACTGATTAAAACCACAAAGTAGCCAGCAAGAATGAATGACAGAAAATATTGATGGGAAAAGGGTGTTTGCTTTATAGCGGAGTTACTGCAAGTTTGAATTCATGATTAACAACTTCCACAATACTGTGTTTATTTCCTAATCCTTCTTTTCAATGAAATGATTTCATGATAACATTTATTTGTAATCACTATTGCATATACATTATTTTGGTAAATTATTGTTATTAGTTCTTCCTCTTACTTTATTTTCTTTTTCCTGACTCTCTGGACCATATTTCGGTCCATTTGTAAGTGGGAAAAAGATGATGATGATAATGACAATGATGATGATGATGATAATGACAGTGGTGATGATGATGATGATGGTAGTGACAACAGTGATGATGATAATGATAATGATAACAGTGATGATAATGATGATGATGTACAATAGTACAATATTGATGCAGTCTGTGTTCGTATTAAAAACGTGTACATTACATATCATACTAAAGAACAAATGCGTAAGATGAAAACCACATTGCTAAGGAAGAGTAACTACGAAGCCTCCCACACCGTCTGGAATACAGCCTGTTGTCTTGTGAAGTGTGTGTATATTCTGTATTGGCCGCTGGTAGTATTATCCTGCCACCCGGCCTGTCTTCTTCCGTACAGTAAGGAAAAGTAGGTGATTTCATGTACATACTTAATTTCTTTTATATTTTATAAAAAATCTATTAAGGAATCTAATAAATTCCATCAGAGCTTTACAGTTGTGTGGCTTTCTTTCCCTGAGTTACCATGGGATGCCTTCATGTGGTGGCACTGATATAACAGAGTGGTGGAGCTGCCTGGTTATACAAATGCCCCTCAGCTTCGTCCCTATTCTCCAAAAGAGGATGGTGGACTGCAGGAGGAGGGCAACTTCAGCCTGCAGTCCACTGGGTTCTTATCCATGGACCACAACAACAACAGTCTTCTAAATCAGCATTAAGTAGCTCAAAGGGTCCTGCAGGCTCTTAGCTGAATGAAATTATTTGGCATTAGTTTAAAAGATAACAGAATCAGAGTTGTCCTCTTGATATTGTGGATGGTGACAATATTCTCCCTCTTCTCATGCTCGTATGGTGTGCTTTCATTGACAAAAAACTGTGTGGCATTTGTTTCCAGTGATGTGTATTATTGCCAGTACTTCTCTGAATATTATTGACAGAATTAAGCATTACTGGGTTCAGACCTATGAGCTTTGCAACTATGTGCCAATAAGTGGAGGGCAGTATGTTAAGTACCCTTCCAGCAACACCCCCATACAGCAAGCCTGGGACTGAATGGGATATACTGTAGGTGCTGGAGAGGGACGTCCCCTGCCTGTTTAAGTATTTGCCATTTACAAGGCAAAAGGCATTATGTCTATAACATGCTGTTTGAGTTAATGTCAGGCAAAGGGACCACTGATGCCATATTCATTGCTCGACAGCTTCAAGAAAAGTTCACTATCTGTCTTTTGGCCTTTTGGGGGATAGAGAAGTGGGTCTCTAACCAGACAGTGGATATCCGTGCCGCCACCACGCGAAGGCGACTTTTTTTTTTTTTTTTTTTTTTACCGTTCTAATAATGATTCTTAGAAATTCTTCATCATATATAATTTTTGTTTTATTTAAATTGTTGAATTAACGGTGTGCTTTTTGCAGAAAGTAAAGTTACCCCGATTCCAGACATCGTACAGGTTGGCTGTGGGTGGAGAAACTATAGCAATCAATAAAAATAAAAATAGGCAAAAATTAATGAACATAAAAATGAATGAATAAGTAATCAATAGATTTAAGAATAAAGTTTCATGGCCCTGACGGAGAAAGCCGATTATGCGAACGCCGTAGGGAAGAAGGAGAAGCTCAAGGACGGGGCAGGTGAGGGATGCGTATTTCATTTTGTGTTATATTTTTTTTAAATACGTAGTAGGACACGTTGATATTGCTAGAATATGACAAATGGAGGTCAGTGATGTTATTGAGGCGATGTAATGAATTGTGTCACAGTATTTGGTGTCGGGATGAATGAATGAAAGGCCACCATGCTTGTTTACATTGGGATGTTCCGGTATTCCCATGAATTTTTATCGTATGTTTTCTGTCGCATCCTAACACCAGAATTATTGTTTATTGTCCCAGGATGATCCCAGGTGTATTGTGCGTAACTTTAAATGTGTCACAGTTATGGAATATGTGTAGGTGGTGGAGAGGGACGCCTTCATGTGGTGACGCCGATATAACAGGACGGTGGAGCTGCCAGGGTCTACAAACCCCCTTCAGCCTCCACCAAAACCCCCGAAATTAGGAGTTTAGAGGAAGGGCGTCTCGGGCCTGCAGTCCACTGGGATCACATTTGGATGAGCCCGGGGTTGGTCGTGTGTAGGTCCCTCCCTGCCAGAGCTGCATGCCTATTTGTTTGCAGTTTTGATGCACGTGAGACCTTATGTACACTGATATAATACAGATTGCCATTACCTGTTGACTCCTACTCTGCATTGTGACTCCCTGATGGTATACGTTATTTGCCTGTACAGATGCACGGTTTGGTATAAAGTTGTGATCCCATTATCAGGAACCACTGCCAGGATTTCTTCAGTTCGTTTATTTGATTATTTGGTGAAGCAGCAGGTGGCCTTCCATACATATAATCTTCACGTTTTTTTTTTTTTTTAAGTAAAACCAAATTTTGTTTTGAAAATGAAAAACGGAAATTTGTAGTTATGCATGCAAATTGAGGTAAATGGCCGTCTCTCATGTCAAGCTTTTTGGCTAATTCGGCACCATGGTCAGTCTGTCAGTGATTGCATTGCCTCCATCAGCGTAACCTAATATAACAACCAAACTTACCTAATTGCAGATATAAGGGTTTTGGGTTTGATTCAACGTACTGTTCTCTAAAGGATGCCACTCATTATCTTAGCAACACAGTTTGGATGTCAAATTAATTATACAGCGACGAAAACTAATCACTATCATAAATTTTATATATTTGTATAGTTAACTCCTCAATGGCCATCATCGTTGAAAACACCATACAGTACACGTGCTGTAGGCATCAAATTAATGTAATCTATAAAATACTGCAAACAAATATGGGAAAGGAACAAAGGTCATTGGTGTGTTTACACAAACCTGTACAACGATAGCGAGGAAACAGGCAGACTTCATCTTGCATGTTGTCGTCCATTGGGTTACATATTATTGACAAGTACATGGTCATTTGATGAATTTTTCCATGAATCATAGCAAATCACAGGATGGGCTTAGAGAGCTAAAAAACACCTGCAGGTGTGCCAGGTGATTCTGTTCATATATGTAATCAAAATAATAAAAAAATGGTCCTAGGGTTGACCTGTGGTACATTCGCATGTATTACCTCACAGCCATTGAGGGGTTAATTGGAGCCCTCCTTCTGTTTATCCTAATTTTCTTACAATCTTTCAATGATTGGTTTAATTTTGTAATTAAGAATAGCCTAACAGGGAACTAACTTCTCTGCAAACCTCACCAAGTGCCTCATAACGTTACCAAAAGTTAATGGCGAGTATGAGCTCTCAGGCCAATTGTAGTTGGTCTCCATCATGAAATCAAGCATCCCTGACAGAATGCTTGGTAAATGGAATGGGAAATTTATAGTTTCAATTTTCCTTTCAGGCTTGAAATTTTGTCTCGGGGGATTTTGGTGTATGTCGTGTTATTTTAATTTTTGTTTCTACCATCAGTCTCATTTTTTGAGTTACTGCCCCCCTCTTTTCCCCCTCCAGTGAGTGAAATAAAGCAAGAACATTAAAAAAAATAAAAAATCAAGTAAAAGAACATCAGGACAGTTACCTGATCTAATCCAGTCCTAACTGTCCCGTGCCAGGGGCCCCTCTGCACAATTAACCACCAAAATGCATTTAGACCTGACCTTGGACAGCTGTGCGATCTTAATTGTCAGGTTTTGTTTTTAGTATTAGCTTAATGAATCTACCTTAAAGGCTGGTTCACACGAGCTAAATCGCGGCCATTTTTATAACTATTCAAGGGTGGAGGGGGATGCTTTCTGGTGGCTTCAGGGGTTGTATCCATAAATTTTCTTAAGTATAAAGCATGTATAAGATTCCTTGTGTATACCTTCATACACTACTTAAATAATCTCATCTTAAATGTCAGGATCAACTTGCCTGGCCGCTGGCTCCTATGCTTCTCATGGGGCAGCATAGGATTGGATGATGGATGGATGGATATACTCATGGTTGTACCAGATACACCCAAACGGAAATGAATGTTAAAGTGGGAGTAGTAGTAGTAGTGCATAAGAACATTAAATGAGAGGATAACTTCAGTAGGCCGGTTGGCTCATGCTAGGCAGCTCCTAGAAGAGTAGCAGCGGTGGTGTAAACACAAGATGTCATATTTGCCTTCGTTCCCAGAGCTTTGCCTTGTTCAGTGTTTCCATTTCAATCAGCCCGGCCTTTTTCTCCCAATCCTGGCAAAAAAGACCAACATGTTGGTCTCTCCATCACAGCAAAAAAAAGTGGCCAGAATTTCTACCGGGGAGCAAAGTCTGGCAAAAAAGGGCCACGAGTTTGCTCGTGTGAACCAGCCTTAAAACTCACTGGTTGCTGATTTGTCCATGTGGCTGTTAGAGGCAGCCAGCAGCAATTTAAAAAAATGTAATAATGGACTGATGCACTTTGGACACTAACACACGTGGGTGGAAGACCGTCATCTCTAGTAAAGTTGATATTCTTTGTCATTTTTTGTTTAATGAAGTCACAGTTATACAAAATTCATTTGTTGTTGATACACTGGTGTGCTTGGCTGAGCAGATCCATTGATCACAAGCAAGGAGCCACCTTCCTGTGGCAGGCAGCACCACATCAGGATCAGAACAGGGTATTTCCGCATTTCACGGTATGGGGATTTAAAATGGAGGAGGCATAGCCCCCAAAAGAATGAGCGGTGTTTGGAACATGTATAAGTAATAGTTCAGCCCAGACTTTGACTGTGTGGTAAATATGCTTTGGGCTTCCCTGCCTGGGAGTGTTGTGCAGTAGCCATGATTGAACTAGATTCAGATTCATCCTGGTGTCTTCCCTTAGTACTGCAATTAACAAATGGTTTGAAATGATTGCTATAAAACAAAGGGAAATGCTAGTAGGGTGCTGATTGGCTGGTGAATCTTCCTCCTTTAAATTGGTGGACAGTGAAATGTGGTTGATCAATATTTGTCATTCTTGACCACTGCCTGGATGTGAAACTAACAAATGAATGCAGACATACAGTATATCTCCCACAATGACAGCATACAGAACTCGCCACCCAAATTTTGGAAAATGAGTTAAATTATATGGCAGCATTATTGATTTGTGGTGGGGTGTGTTGGTACCCAGAATGCTTGGAAACATGGGACTTTACTAACACGGTAAAAAATTGTGAGTGCCACATTTGTCCGAGACTTGTAGAGCCAGTGGATTATCACCGGGAACACTCACTTCTACTCAGTGTCTGCACCTTTATTACGGTACTTAGTTTATTATGTAATCTTGTGCAGTACTATCGACTAGTTTACCGGAAGTGTCACATCCTCATTGGTGGTTAAATTGGAGATGTAAAATGATGTGTAAGAGTAGCTTGTCACGAGTTGTGTAACCAGCTTCATATTTCCCAGAAGTTTCTCTTAGTAAGATTTTGTGATTTCGCACTTCTTGCACAGGGGTCTGGAACCATGTACGATATGTTTGGTTAACATGAGCTCATTGTATTAGCACTCTTCCTCTAAACTACTAGAATTGCTATGAGTGGTTGCACCGCCTGGTTCACTCATGTAAGCCTTTTCAACATAGCAGTTAATTAATATTGCATAAAGTAGCATTGTCACTGCTTTTTACCATGAATTAGAAATGGATATGTGTAAGCATTGAGTTAGGTGGTGGCCGTTTCTCACTTGTCATTAGTAAGTGTTTGAGGCACCCAAAGTCTTCCAGTTTGTCTCATAAGTAGGTAGGTAGATTTATGTAAGTATGATTTTCTGTTAAGGTATGAGTTTCTTTATTTTTGGTTTGGTAAGGTCATTTTTCAGCTCATGCAATTACCTTTACACCCACTGGAACAACTCCCCTTGTGTGGGATTGGACCCTGATTTGAAATGGTGTGTCTGGCTCAGGGAAAATGTATGCTGCTGCCCTGCATGGTCCTGTGTCACTGTTGGCCAAGGTGTAGCTCCTGTTATCCCACACACAAAAAATAACGGTAGTAGTAGGTGGATGGTTACCAGTGACCCAAGAGATACTACCTTGGGACTGATGTGAGACCAAGACCGGGTACCTGGCAGGGAACCCCAAAACACATTTACTAAGTAGTCAGAGTCTGGGCTGAGACTACTATCATACATGGTCCCATACACAGTCTGGGCTGAGACTATCATACATGGTGTCATACACCACTCGTCCTCTTGGGGGTTATGCCTCTATTTTAAATCCCCACACCCTGCCATGTGGAAGTACCCTGTTCTGATTCTGGTGAGGTGCTGCCTGCCACAAGAGTGTGGCTCCTTGCTTGTGATCAATGGATCTGCTCAGCCAAGCACACCAGGGTAGACCAACAACTTGGGAAGGGGAATTAAAAAGACATTAGGAGAACAGTCATATTTGCTGTAGTTACCCCTTCATCAGTGTGCTGTATTTTTGTATTTTCATACCGTTAACTACATTGGGTACGTTTATGTGAAGCTACGGAATGTGGTGAACGTTTTTGATGTGTCCGATAGAGCCAGGATTCTGGGGGCTTGAATGTTGAGTGAATGGAAGCATGGCCTATTGGATTGGGCAGATTTGGGCTGTCTTGACATTGCTACTCCTCACCCTGCTGTAGGGTGTGAAGGGAGGTCTGGATGATGATGATGATGATGATGATGATTAACTACATAGGATACTGTTAAGGTCATGTCTGGTAGTAAAGGAGTTAGTGAAGGCTGTATGTAATCCCTCTTGTTTGTGAAAAGTCTCAGCTAAACTGAATATGACTATGGAAAGTAACAAGAATAAAATAAAAACTGCATAATTCGATTCAGGGGTTAATCACGATTAATTTTGCAGGTGTGTTGAGCCGGACAGGTGAGCGGATGAGATGGTAGGACCTGACTTACCATCGAGACAATTTTCAGGTGGACTTGTACACTCTTCATTTGCTTCTGGGTCCATCCTCAACTTTACCCTTACTGTAGGTGGGTATTACAATTGTCTTGATGTTGATAATACATGTAATATAAGGATGGTGTTAATAATGATGATAGTTTTGCTTATGATATTTATGATATTATTAAGCTCTAGACAGTATCTGACTAACTTGTTTTATTGTGAGTTAGAGTAGGACAGTTTGTATAAAGTACAATAAAATAAACCTTTGTGTGTGGGTGCAGGATCTTCAAAGTGGCGCCAACCCACAAGAAGCTGGCCAAATGGAAAGAGACCCTGGCCATCTAGGTGCAGCCGTTCCTCTTCCTGTGCAACGTCCTCACCTCACCGTCACCCATGCATCACACTGGGATCATGGTGATCATTAAGGTACATCTGCTATTTCTGGTCCGATAGATGGATGTAGGATGGATGACTTGTAATATACTGTTCAAATCAAGGTGTTTTATTGTATTGCACGTGAACCAAGTACGGTACTGTATGTATGTGGTTCAGCATTGATAACGTTAGAATGTCTGGAAGTGTCATGTTGCTGGAGAGGGAGGTGTTTGTTTGGTGATTGTTTTATGTGCCTACAGTACTTGTTTTTTGTGGAATTTGAATACAAGGGTGTTGTGTGTTACCACTAGCTGCTGCCTAGAATTGTTTGACTTTCATCAAAATATTCTCTTACAGCGGGGACTTTAGTTTTAAAGTGCGAGTTGTGAGGTTGATTTTGGTGCAGCCTCTGATGGTGTGTAGAACATTGTTCTGTGTAACCTGCTTGGTGTTTCAGTGGGTGTTAGATAGGATGGGTGCCCATGCTGGGAAGGCACTATTTGTTGTGGGCTTGCGCCTTTGTTTTGCAGTTGTGGTTGAGTTTTAAACTAACTTTCGATGCGATTATAAACACCCGGAAGCCATCTTTGCTCAGACACATGACTGTTGGCTTGTACGGGTGGCACATGTCCACACAAGATCATCATTCACAACCATCGAAAAAATCGTATAAGGGATTTTTGCTGTCGTTAACCCAAAACTTGATACAGTATAAGTTTTCATTGATCATTCCATCAGTTGGTTGCATACTCAGTCATCACATACTAGGGCATGACTATGTAATGTTCTGATTTAGGTGTTATATTGTCTTTTGCAGGAAGTGAGTACTGGTTCGTAGGTGTTGTTCCATTCTTTTGGAGTGTCTGGAATGGGATGGTGTTGAAGAGGGATTGATAATGTTTGTACTGGGATGATTTTATGTACTGAGTTGTATTGTTTGGCTCTGTCATATGCAGTAATGACAGAGGTGGTGTGTGTTAGGACAGACTGTTTTTTAGAATTGTGTGCCTCATATCAAGATTTTCTGTCAAGGAGGACTTTCAGTTCAGATATTCTATAACAGGGAGGACTTTCATTTCAGAATATAAGTGAACTGGAGAAGTACTTGTAATATTGGTGCAGCCAGGAATGATATACAGTATAAGGTTTTGTGATGGGTCTGCAAAGTTTTGTATTGGGTTTTAGATAGGATGGGTGGCCATACCAGGGACACACAGGACATCACTGATCTGATACAGTGTTTGTAGAATAGCGACGTTGGCTTGAAAATGAAAAGCCAGAGAGTTAGAGTTGTGGAGAAATGTGTTGGGAAGTGCATAGAATAGACAGGATTCAAAAAAACTTTACAGTGAACTCTTCATTATCCAGCTGAAGTAAGCCAACCCCCACGCTGAATAAAGCGAAACGTCGGATGTTGCTGAGTACCCCCCATCAGCTCAACATTCGGCGTCGAGCTGGGTATTGCGTTACTGTATGTCTCGACCCTCTTTCCTAAAAACTTTCTTATGAGTAAAAGATGAAAACTAAGCATAAAACACAATACAGTAATGATACAGTATAGTGGCTCTCGCGTACAAGTGGATGATGTGCCACGCTGCCAGATATTCCTTAGAACCGCCGGCTTTTTCTCATTTTGGTGCTGGATATTGTGTTGAGCTGGATATTACGACAATGGATAATTGAGAGTTTACTGTATGCATGAAAAGCGTAGAGACACCCAGGGACAAGGTTGTAGAGGGCATGCCTAGATGGTGTGGTTTACAGAGACTGAAAATAAATAGGATGGTGAAACGGTGTATGTGAGTGAGTTTGAAGGTGGGGGGAGGTGTGGCAGGTCAAGAAGTAGGTAGATTGTTAAGATAAATGAGTGTGATGAGGTGAAGGGATGGAGTTGAGAGGTATATGAGGGAGGGGGGGGTGAGTTGGGGGGAGGGTAGTCAAATGGTGGGTGACAGAGCGACTTGGAGGCGTTTTGTCTGCGGCCACCCTTTGTGGGATCAGGCCATCGGGCTATAGATAGATAGATAAAGAGGTACCTATAAGGGTTGATGAGACTTGGGAGCTCGCAAGGGATTTGGGGTGATTGGGTGAGTTTTGTATGGAGAAGTGCACGACAAGGTTTGGCATCATAAGTTTTGAGTGGAGGAATATATGATGGGTTTTGCATTCCATTTTTTACCCTCACATTTGTTGGATTGATGCTGTCTGATGGGTAATTATGAGAGTACGTGTGGGAAGTGTGCCTATGAGGTGGAGCCAGGATTGTGGGACTTGAATGGTGAGTGGATGAGTGTCTTGTTTCACTGGGCTTGCTGTTGATTACTGCTACCATAGTTTTCCCAGTTATTTTTCTTTTTCTTTACTGTCAGGATAATACTTCCCCACTTGTGAATGTGAAAAAGAGGCTAGATGAACATGATGATAATTATGCTTATGATATTTATGATATTATTAAGCTCTAGACAGTATCTGACCAGCTTGTTTTCTTGTGGGTTGGAGTAAGACAGTTGGTATAATGTACAATAAAATCCACCTTTGTGTGTGTGCAGGATCTTCAAAGTGGCGCTGACCCACAAGAAGCTGGCCATCGACAAAGACCCCGGCCATCAAGGTGCTGCCATTCCTCTTCTTGCGCAACATCCCCAGCTTGCCTTCATCCATGTGGCACACTGGGGTCATGGCTCTCACTAAGGTACAGCCTGGTATTTGTAGTACTGTAGAGTAGTATGTAAGAAAGTTCATGGTAGGTGGGGACATTGTACACTAAGAGAGAGAGAGAGAGAGAGAGTGGGGGGGGGGGAGCATTTACTATGTTGGGCAGTAAGCGTATACCAAAGTGTCATGTGGTACCTTCTATAGGGCAATGGGGAGGGAAGGAAGAGCTGAAAATTATACTTGGAGCAGCAGTTCTCACCACCTAGCATGAGAGTCGCAAGCAGCCGTGTACCTCCTGTAGCAGAGGAAAGGGAAGGAGGGACCGCAGATTGTTGTTGGGGCTTCATTCCTCCTTTGATTCATGTCCTCAGGGATAGCTGTTTGCATTGTTCAAGAACCTGCCTTTAGTGAGTAAGGGAAATTGAGTTTTCTATGTGGGGAGAATGGCAAGTGAGAGATTGACTATAAGAGTGTGGGAAGTCTATCTCTAAATGAAATATAACCTGAAAGTAAAAAGATATATGAGGTTGGGGGGTGTGAGCTGGGAGCAGGGCAGTGAAATGGCAGGGGACAAGGAGGCGATTTGTTTGTGGCCACCCCTTATGGGATTAAGGCGTCTTGTAATAGATAGATAGAGATATTAACAACGTGGAATGAAAATATACGTCCTGGAAGTCGCAGAGTTAAGAATGATCCATTTTACAGGAGGTGGGACGGACAGGTGACTGGTTGAGACAGAGACCTGACCTGCTACCAAGTTAATATCCAGGGCGATGTGTGCTGCTGCCTTCTTTGTTTCTGGATCCTTCCTTGACCCAGCCCTAAGGTGAGCATTAGGGTTGTAATGATGGTGATGTGAGGCTGGTGGTAATACAGTAATGATGATAGTTTTGCTTATGATATTTATGATATTATTAAGCTCTAGACAGTATCTGACCAGCTTGTTTCATGGTGAGTTGGAGTAAGACAGTTGATAGGATGTAAATTAAAATCCACCTTTGTGTGTATGTGTGCAGGATCTTCAAAGTGGCGCTGACCCACAGGAAACTGGCCATTGATGGAGACCCCGTAAGTCAGTGTGTTGCTGTTCCTCTTCCTGCTCAGCACCCACAACTCCCTGTCAGCCATGCAGCACGGTGGGGTCATGGCCGTCATTGAGGTACGTCCTGATATTTCTGGTACAGTAAATGAGTGTCCGAGAAAGTTTGTGTTAGGTGGGGGTACACACCATCCCCCCCCTCCTCCCCAGTGCTGCCTTCCAGTGCCTGCTGTGAGTTAGAAGCCAAGTGTGTCCTGTAACCCTGGAAATGTTTACACTGTTGGGTAGTAATCGCACAACCAATTGATGCCAGGCAGCTTAATGGGTGAAAGAGCTCCATAAGGTTATCATCTGAGGGCTGGTTGGGGTGTATTGCTCATATAATGTTACTGGGGTGAGAAAGAGTGGTCATTAACCTTAAATGCCAGGACTGAGTAGCCTAACTTTTATGTTCCTGATAGAGGATGAAATGAAGTGGTATATAGTCAGAATGAGAGGAATAATACAAAGTGACTAAAAAGAACAATGCTGAATATAACTAGAGGAAAACAACACACATTCATGAAAGTAACACACAAACACAGAAGCAACACAACATAGAATGGCCCACTGAGTAAAAATAATAATAATAAAGCCATCCATCCATCCATCATCCAATCCTACGTTGCCCCATGAGGAGCAGAGGAGCCCGGGGCTAGGCAAGTTGGTCCTGACATTTAAGATGAGAGTGACCAGCCTCACTCATCCCTGAGTGGCATTGCTTGAACAATAAACCCTAGCCACCCCTTGGAAATAAACCCACACAGGCTCAATCCGATAGGAGCACCTTAATTACCCACTAAACCACCAGGCGCCATAATTTGGTTATATGGTTACCACCCAGCATAGTAATTGGCTTCCTGGTGTACAGGAAACCATTTGGCTTGTCATTCAGTGTAGAGTCACCCATAGGCAGAAGGAAGAGGAAAGAATGAAGGAAAGAAAGACATGAAGGATGGAAGAGAGGAAAGGGCAGACGCCCAAACCAGCACAACATCGAGTGAGTGGATGGTGAATGCCCCTACCTACCACTTAAAGCCAAATACACAAATGGGAAGAGCAGTACAAAATACCGTACATTTGCAGTTGTTGTTAAGCAACCCCAGTGTGTCTGGCCAAGCTGACCCATCCATTACAGGCAGCAGTCACTCATGCTGGGGTGTCCTGTGCAGAGAATGATGCTTCTCTGTGGCAGACAGTGCCTAGGTGCAGGGAGTGGTTGGGAGAAGAGAGTGGAGATTTGGTTCGTGGATGGATGTCACACTTGCATCTCTACCCAATCAGCAGAGACACCATAGTAGGCTCCACATCACCCTGTTATTTGATTGTATGGTACCACCTGTCATTGTTAATGGGTTTTTGGGTTACAGGAAACCATTAGGTTTGTCACTTAGGGTTGAGTCACCCGAAGTTGAAGGAAAAGTAATGAAAAGTGACAGGAAGGATGGGAGAAGTAGGAAGAGAGGCGTGCAGAGACAGAAAAGAATGATAAAGGTAGAAGTAGGCAGCACCATATTGTGAGTGCTTGCTAACCAGGAAAGCAAAAAATGGTGTCAGTAAGCTTACAGTACTGTCAACAGTGAGAAAGGACTGGAAAGAAAAAACACATAACTCAAAACACACAGAACGGCACAACACTATAAACACAGACATACAATACACATATGGTTATTTATACTTTGTAGTATGAGGAGGCAATCACCATCTACTCATTCAGTGTAGTTTTATTTATTTATTTATTTTTTTTAATAATTGAGAGTAAATGTAGAAAAAGAGTAAAAGTGATGGTTATTTGAGAGGGATGGTGACTCCCAGTGTGATGCTACAGTGAATGGAGAGAGACTGGAATTGGTGAGAGAGTTCAAGTATCTGGGTACAATGATAGAAAAGAGAGGAAAATTTACAGAAGTGGAAAGTAGAGAGACACACGGAAGGAAAGTAGCTGATGCTATGAAGGCCTTGATAAGAAACAGAGGCTTGAGTGTTGCAGCTGCATAAGGCGTACATGAAGTGTTAGTGCCAACTTTAACATATGGGTGTGAGACTATGGTGTGGCATGAAAATGAAAAGTCATGAGTAAGAGCTGTGGAGATGGGACTCTTGAGGAATGTATGTTGAGTACAGAGAGTGGATAGGATACGAAATAATGTGGTTCGTGAAAGATGTGGAGTGAGGAAGTCTGTGGACACCAGAATCGAAGAGAGAGTACTGAGATGGTATGGTTATGTGGAGAGAATGGATAACAGTAGAGTAGTGAAAAAGGTATACCAGTATCTGAGTGAATTTGAAGGAGGAAGGAGGTGAGGTAGGCCAAGGAGAAGGTGGAGGGATATGGTGGATGAGTGTGTGAGGAAGAGAGGTTTGGAAGTCGGTGAGGCTAAGGGACTGACAAGAGATTGAGCTGGCTGGATGAATTTTGTGAGGAGAAGCATGTGACCAGGGATTTGGCTCCCCTTTTTAATGTGACAGTGTTCGGATCGGCTCAATCGGATAGGTATAGGTGAAGCTACAGAACGTGGTGGAAGTCTTTTTGGCCTGTCAGATGGAGCCAGGATTTCGAGGGCTTGAATGATGAGTGAATGGAAGCTTTAAATTGGGCAAACTTGGGCTGTCTGGACGTTGCTACCCCTCACCCTGCCCTAGGGTGGGAAAGGAGGTCCGGATAATGATGATGACGATGACGACTTCATTGGGTGGTAACCATATAAACAAGTGATGCCTCGTGCTTCCTGTGGCAAAGGGGAGGGAAGGAGAGGATGAATATTGTATTTGGGTCGTCATTTGTCCTCTGATTCATGTCTTCAGATATTCCTTTTAGCATTGTCCAAGAATTACTGTGCCTGAACATGGGAAATTAAGTTGACTGGATGGAGAGTATGTGTGTGAGGTAAGGGGGGTTGGAGGGAGATCATAGAGAAGATAGGGGGGATGGAGTAGAGTTGTATGTGCGTCAAGGGGGTGTGAGTTTGAGAGGGGAGAGAACAAGGTGACTTGGAGAAAATTTTTAGTGGTCATCCATTGAGGTACAGTATTTGGCAACAGACAGATGGGGGTGGTAATGACTATGATGCTGCCATGTGCCTCTGTCTATTTATGCAGAGTGCAGATTGATTCAAAGGTCCATAGGAAAGGCTTGAATGATCAGCCTTAATTATCATCATCATCATCTGAACCTCCTTTCCCACCCAAGGGCTTAATTACAGTATATATATTGTACTTTGCAGATGATGATGTTTTTAATTACATAAATACAAGTATACTGTAAAGGTTTGGAGAGTTTCTTGTTTGGTGGTAATGAAAGCTGTGTCTAACCTGTCTAGTACGTAAAACATCTCTACCAAGCTCGATTACACCATATGAAGGGGAAAAAAAAAGATTCATGGGGTTAAGCATGATCCTTTTTACAGATGGGATGAGGCTGTATTAGTGAGTGTGTGAGACAGAGACCTGACCTGCCGCCGGGTTGTGCTTGGTCTTTGCTTCTGGAACCTTCGTCAACCCATCCCTGAGGTGAGTAATGGAGTTGTGATGATGATGTAAGGATAGTGTTAATAATGATGATAATTATGCTTATGATATTTATGATATTATTAAGCTCTAGACAGTATCTGACCAACTAGTTTTCTGGTGGGTTGGAGTAAGACAGTTGGTATAAAGTACAATAAAATCCACCTTTGTGTGTGTGTAGGGTCTTCAAAGTGGCGCTGACCCACAAGAAGCTGGCCATCGACAAAGAGACCCTGGCTGTCGAGGTACTGCTGTTCCTCTTCCTGCACAGCATCCCCACCTCACCAGCACAGCACACCTGAGTCGTGGTGCACAGTAAGGTATGTCATGATGATTTGGGTATAGGAGAAGAGTACAGTCCAATGATGACTGAAATTTGCAAAGGTTTGCTTCCCCAAATCCTGTGAATATCAAACTGCAAATACGTCTCTTGGAATATAAATTTACCTTGCCCTATCCCATGCCCTGGTGTACCCTACCTTAACCTAACCCACCCTACCCTACCTTGCCCTGACTCCCATACCCTGCCCTACCCTACCCTACCTACCTTGCGCTGACTCCCATACCCTGCTGTACCCTACCGCACCCCACCCACCTACCTACCTTGCCCTGACTCCCTTACCCTGCTGTACCCTACCCTGCCCTGCCCTACCTAGTGCTGTTGCTGAACCAGAATACAGTATTGCTTATTTCAGCATTCTTGATACCTAACCAGTACCAATGTTTACCCTCTGCATCGGAAACTGAGATTTGAAAAACTGCTGGAATAGATTATTTTGTTTAAGGTTTTCATATTTATTCCTTGTAACCCCTCTCTCTCTCTCTGTGTGTGTGTGTGTGTGTGTGTGTGTGTGTGTGTGTGTGTGTGTGTGTGTGTGTGTGTGTAAGAGAGAGAGAGAGAGAGAGTGATGTCTTCCAAACAGAGTACACAACACTGGCTGGAGAGAATGAGTCTGTCACTGAGGAAATTTGTGTTTTAACCTATGAATCTTTAACTGCGTATCAGATTTGGGAAATATGTTAGGAATGGTGATAGATAAGAAGCTAAAATTTGACTTGTTTTTCTACTTTTATATTTTTGAGAAATTAAAATATGACTCTCTCTCTCTCTCTCTCTCTCACCTCAAATTTGACTACTTTCTTAACTCTCTCTCTCTCTCTCTCTCTCTCTCTCTCTCTCCCCCCAAACGAAAATTTGACTTCTTTCTCTACATTTCCTTTTTCTTTTCCAGACTACTGTGTGGGTAGGATCTGGGATTAGTCAGGACCACACCAGACTCTTCAAGATTCCTTCATGCTGCCTTCACACTTCCTCCAAGACTTAAAATAATCCGTCTTGTGATGCGTCCTCTTCAAGACTCCTCCAGGCTGCTCCACAAGGCTTCTATCAGGGGGTTCTCTTCCTCATTTGCTTCCTCATCCTTTATAAGAAACTGGATTATTTTTTCTCTTGATAGACATACAGATAGATGTTAGATTATGTTGTAGTAGGTAGATAAGTGGATAGGTAATGTAGTAGTGTAAGGTAGATAGATAATATAGTAGTATTAGGCAGATAGATAGGTGAACAGGTAATGTAGTAGTGTAAGGTAGATAGATAATATAGTAGTATTAGGCAGATAGATAGGTGGATAGATAATGTAGTAGTGCAAGGTAGATAGATAATATAGTAGTATTAGGCAGATAGGTGGATAGATAATGTAGTAGTGTAAGGTAGATAGATAATATAGTAGTATTAGGCAGATAGATAGGTGGATAGATAATGTAGTAGTGTAAGGTAGATAGATAATATAGTAGTATTAGGCAGATAGATAGGTGAATAGGTTATGTAGTAGTGTAAGGTAGATAGATAATATAGTAGTATTAGGCAGATAGATAGGTGAATAGATTATGTAGTAGTGTAAGGTAGATAGATAATATAGTAGTATTAGGCAGATAGATAGGTGGATAGATAATGTAGTAGTGTAAGGTAGATAGATAATATAGTAGTATTAGGCAGATAGATAGGTGAATAGGTTATGTAGTAGTGTAAGGTAGATAGATAATATAGTAGTATTAGGCAGATAGATAGGTGGATAGATAATGTAGTAGTGTAAGGTAGATAGATAATATAGTAGTATTAGGCAGATAGATAGGTGGATAGATAATGTAGTAGTGTTAGATAGATGGATAGGCAGTGTAGTAGTAGTAGATCTTTAGATAATGTAGTAGTAATATTTGCCCCCTGGTTCATTCTGACTTTACCTCTGACCTCCATCCTCCTTTTTGGAGTAGAGGGAGGGGTGGGGGGAGAGGGACATTTGCACAGCTGGGCAGCTCTGTTCCCCAATCAGATCAATGCCACCACATGAAGGCCTCCCTCTCCAGCACCCTTAAGAGTTATAGAGGTAGGAAAGAGGAGAGATTTTATTTTTATTCATTTACTGGTATGTATGTATTTATTTTAGGGCATTAGGAAAGAGAATAGGATATATTTTATTATTATTTACTTATTGTAGGCCATATAGGGGGTTTAATTCAAAGTAGGGGTTGGAGATATTTACTTTTTACATCTTGGGGGATGAGCAACTGGTCACTTACCTTTAAATTTGGATTGAATAGCCCAGCCCAGGGCCCCTACACTGCAGATTGGGCAGCGGAGAAGTGGGTGATAGATATAGACTTTCGTATAGATAGCAGTGATAAGATATAAAATCTGATTTATAGCAGTGATTGCCTTTTAAGTCATTGGGCAGTAAAGGATTGGGTTGATCAACCCCAGGCTGTCAGGCTGAGCAGATCTATTAACCACAGGCAAGCAGCTGCCTGTGGAGGGTTGTATTGTGCAGTGAGCCAATGTTCCCTTGCAACTGACTGCACATCACCACAGTGAGGCATAGGGATAAGTGTGGAGGTTTGGTTCTTGAATGGGCACTGCAATTGTGTCTCTCCAGTTAGTAGGCACACCATAGCAGGCTGCACATCACCCTGTTGCTTGATTATGTAAACCATTAGGCTTGTTAGTGCAGAACCACCTGATCTGGAAAGATGAGTAATAGGGAGACAGGATGGAGTAAGAGAGGGAGAACAGACAAAAAAAGTGATAATGGTGAAGGAAGTAGGCAGCACTACATGAAGTAACCAGATGATGGTTGCCACCACTTATCAGCAGTAAAGGATTGGGTGATAGGTGTGTAGATTTTTGTCTATAGCAGTGATTGATAAACTGTATAGACTTTGATAGACAGCATTGATCATCTGTCTTTTGGATTGTTAGTATTGATCATGAGTTCATAGATAGATACATACTTCATTCACTAAACATGGATGCACTCTTTCCTAAGCACTTCTTTGCGACCAGTATATTTTCATGACACCTCCAAGAGAGATGGCAGTTTTATTACTGTACTATTCTCAGTTCTTTTTATCGAGGCGAAGATGCACTTGACAGATTGGTGATTATTGGCTGAATGCAACATTACTTCATAATCTAACATTATTAACTGACAACAAATATCTGAGGGGGAAATTTGGGTTAGTAAATATTTTTTGGACATGTTGCATTCAGCCAATCATCATCAACTCTAGTGCATCTTCGCCTCAATAAAAAAAAAATGGAGTATAGTAGGTGGATTAATTTTGAAATGACAAGTAATATAATTTTAAAATGGAAATATAACTATCACAGTATATTTTACATGTTTATTATAATTATTTGACTTTTTATTATTACCTTTACTATTAGTACTAATATTACTGGAGAAATGGAAGACCAGGTTATTTTATTTTTATTTATTGCTCACAGTCAGTATATTTACAGATCCTTGTGTATGGGCCTACCTCAGAAAGTGCCAAGTGAGCCTTGAACTCCTTGAAGACTCCTCCAGCATTCAAGTGTTCTCTGTATGTGTAGATGTCTCCAAAAACTCCTCCAAGTTCTCCCACCACCTCCAAGACTTTTCCACTTTACCTCCAAGGCTCCTCCACCTTCTTACAACCTCCAAAGTAAGCTAGTCACACGCACATTTCTCTCAAGGTACATTTTTATAATTGGGCACTCACCATCCACTCACTCAGTGTAGTGCTGCTTTGGGTGTCTGCCCTTTGCTCTCTTCCTTCCTTCCTCTTCTGTGTCACTTTCCTTCATTCTTTTCTCTTCCTTCTGGCTATGGGTGACTCTACACTGAGTGACAAGCCAAATGGTTTCCCATACACCAGGAAACCATTTACTATGCTGGGTGGTAACCATATAACCAAATTATGACACCTGGTGGTTTAGTGGACAATTAAGGTGCTCCTGTTGGATTGAGCCTCTGTAGGTTTATATCCAAGGGGTGGTTGGGTTTATTCCTCATGCAATGCCACTCTGGGATGAGTGAGGCTGGTCACTCATATCTTAAATGTCAGGACCAACTTGCCTAGCCCCGGGCTCCTTTGCTTCTCATGGGGCAATGTAGGATTGGATGATGGATGGATATTATGACTTGTCCCCCCCCCACCCCACCCCAATCTATTTGCTTAATGTAGTGCAGCTGTCAGGTGGGGAGACGTTTGTTCTTAATCTCATCATATTTTGGTGACTTACAGTTGCAGCCCTGCTTACAAACTCTGAGAGATACAAATTTTTTTTTGTTGGAGCATTTGTTGATATTTTTAACTGTTACCTACAAAATAGTTAAATGAATTCAAATGTCAGTGAGTTCAAAGTACAGCATAGAGTCAAGTCATTAATGTCAGTGATACTAATGATTAAATTTATTTGTAGTAGTTGGCACATCACAAGTATTTCAGACCACTTGTGTCCATGGTCTTTAGCAATGATTTCTACATATTTGGCCTCATACAGCATTAATGAATTTCAAGTTTGACTTTTTTGAGTCACTTGCCAACTCTTGTTCCCAGTTAATGTCAACCCTGATTTTTTGAGTTACAGACCAACCTTTAATCCCAGTTATGTTTGTAAGGAGGGAAGCAAGTGTATTTTATTCTTACACTTACTAGACAGTTTTGATATATTTTCAAGAAACAAGTTTTAGTGATGGAGTTAGAAACAGCCTTCATGAACATTTGGACAACCCACTTTCTCTTCCAAAATTGATTAAAAATTCTGGAAGCAGCAAGAATTAAACTTAAAATGTCACTGGATTGGTGGAGTTAACATGCAGTCATAAAGGGCAGTTATGACGTGCCTGCGGGTATTAATATTTTATCAGGCTGCATCCCACATCAAAGGTTAGGAGCAGTGGAGATTTGTGTATATATAGCATAGATATTTCAATTCGTGCTTCAGAAATTAACGTAAAATTGGGAGCAGTAGAGATCATTAATCCATGCATCTAAAATTAACACAGATTTAGTAGGAATGGTAATTTTAAATACTGTACTTGCTTCCAATGTTAACATATATTTTGCAGTAATTCATGCTTTTGAAATTAACATACAGTACATTTAGTAATAGTAGAGGTTTTCAATACGTGCCTCAGAAATTAACATATAAAGTAGAGATTTTCATTACATACGTCAGAAATTATTGTAAAAGTAATACAGCAACGGCTTGCCTACCCCCTCATGATTACATTCTAACACCTTCAGGCCAGTGACATTGTAAATTTTATTCTTGCTACTTTCATACAATAGTAGTTTATTCAGTTCATGTCTTGAGAAAGGAGATAAAGGCTGTCCATAACTGAGGGGGGGAAAAAAAAAAAAAAAAAAAAAATCCACCTGATTGAAGAGGTTAACAGCAGTTAAACATAGCGGAGACCCTATTTTATGACAGATGAAACAGTTTCTGAAGTGATGCCATTTTGGTTTGTCACTAGAGCTACTGTGAACACTTAACCCCTTCACTACATTATCTTTCATACCTTGCTATCTCCAGGTGACTGTTTAACTTTGTGACATCATGCTGGAGGGATTTGAAGAAGCCCTTCAGTATGAGATGCCTTTCATAAGCTAAATAATGTCTTCTGGAGATAGCAAGAATATAATACAGATATCATTGTGGTGAACGGGTTAAGTGTTCACTGGCTGGAGTGATAGCACCAAAATGCCCCTGAGTCAGCCTGTTCTTACATAATGCTGTCTATAGTTTAGTGCCTAGGTCAGTGTTTGTGCTTTTTGGAGGTCTCAATGTTTGCTGTATCAGTGCTTTTAAAGAACTTGGTGTTTTGCAGTTTTAATGCTCCATAGGCATTGGATTATGCTCATACTCTTACTTCAATCATGGTGCTCTTAATGATAGTGTCATATATGCCTGTGCTTTAAAAAGATCTTTATGCTGTTTTTACGTGTTGTATAGGCTACCCAGTCAGTTTTTATGTGTTGTATAGGCTATCCAGTCAGGATATCTCTGCAAGCCACGCCTCCTTACCCCAGTGCTTAACAGTTACCGTATGGCTGGCTTAGCAGTATCGCTTACTGTCATACCACGGAGGTGATGTCATAATAACATTCATCAGAATATGTTTTAATACCTGTAGATCTGCTGTTATTTGTGCTACGTATTTTCCCTTACACCACCATACTCATGAATGTTTTGTCTCTGGATATTAATTTCCATAATGTAAAGAGAGGCTACAATAATAAAATTAGAGCGAGAATTAATAGAAGAAAGGTTGAAGAATGTTTATATTGCTTTTACTTATCACTGATTTTTACAGCAACTATCAAATCAACTCGGCAGTGATTTTTACAGCAACTATTGAATCAGTTCAAGACAAAATTATGTTGATTACCATGGTCACTTCATATTTTATGAAAACTATGGAAGAGCCGAGGTGGGTAATTTTTTATGCACAGGTTTACGAGCACATGGACCAGTCTTCTACTTATTTTTGCACTAATTTTATTACTGTAGCCCTTCTTTACCTTTCGGAAATTAACTTCCATAAACAAAACATTCACGAGTATAGTGGTGTAAGTGAATATTGCATAGCAAAAATAATTGAACATCTACAGGTATTAAAACATTGTTATATTGTGTGATAAATGTTATCGAGATCCTATCAGCTTCGTGGTATGACGGTCAGTGATAAAGCTATGCCAGCCGTACGATAACTGTTAGGTGCTGGGGGAAGGGGGCGTGGCTTGCCAAGATATCCAAATTGGATAGCCTATAAGTTTATAACTTCTAATATAGTGGTTTTAAACTTTGATTTTTCTAAAGGATACATACAGACTACAGAATTCTATCAAGTTATTCATTTTGATACCTAAAATAAACTTCTGTAGAAACAAAACCAGTTATAAGTCCATCCGTCCATCAATCATCCAATCCTATGTTGCCCCGTGAGAAGCGTAGGAGCCCAGGGCTAGGCAAGCTGGTCCTGACATTTAAGATGAATGACCAGCCTCACTCATCCCCGAGTGGCATTACATGAGCAGTAAACCCCAACCACCCCTTGGATATAAACCTTCACGAGCTCAGTCTGCTTGGAGCACCTTAATTACCCACTAAACCACCAGGCACAATAATTTGGTAATATGGTTACCACCCAGCATAGTAAATGGTTTACTGGTGTTGAGGAAACCATTTAGCTTGTCACTCAATGTAGAATCAACCATAGGCAGATGGAAGAGGAAAGACAGAAGAGGAAGGAAAGAAGAGAGGAAAGGGCAGACACCCAAAGCAGCACAGCACTGAGTGGATGGTGGGTCCCCTACCTACCACTATGTATTTAAAGGAATATTAAAATAAAAGAAATACTGGGTAGTTTCTTTTGCCAAACTTTCAGCACATACCGACAGAACAAAGACCACCAGTATAGTGATGGTGACCAGCACCCCCCCCTCCCCCCTTCAGCTTCCCTTATACTAGTGACAATACTCTTCTTGGCACTTGCCTCTCGTGGGGCTCCACAAGACGCTGGTGCCCATGAGGGGCCCCACAAGACACTGGTGCCCTTGAGATGCTGCTGCCCTCAAGGGGCTCCTCGAGGGCACCAGCATCTTGTGGAGCCCCTCAAGGGCACCAGCTTCTTGTGGAACCCCTTGAGGGCACCAGCGTCTTGTGGAACCCCTCGAGGGCACCAGCGTCTTGTGAAGCCCCTCCAGGGCACCAGCGTCTTCTGAAGCCCCTCCAGGGCACCAGCGTCTTCTGAAGCCCCTCCAGGGCACCAGCGTCTTCTGAAGCCCCTCCAGGGCACCAGCGTCTTCTGAAGCCCCTCCAGGGCACCAGCGTCTTCTGAAGCCCCTCCAGGGCACCAGCATCTTGTGAAGCCCCTCCAGGGCACCAGCGTCTTGTAGTGCCCCTTGAAGGCAGCAGCAACTCCTGGGGCCTCTCAAATGCAGCATCATGTACTGCCTCGTGGGCAGGATGACGGCAGCGTCTCGTGAAGCCTCCCCTGCAGGATGGCTGCAGCGTCTCATGGGGCCTCCTGGGCAGAATGACAGCAGCGTCTCGTGGAGCCTCCTCAGCAGGATGGATGCAGTGTCTCGTGGGGCCTCCTGGGCAGAATGGCGGCAGCGTCTTGTAAGGCCTCTGTGGCAGGATGGTGGCAGCATCTCGTGGGGCCTCTGTGGCAGGATGGCTCCAGCATCGCATGGGGCCTCCCTGGCAGGATGGAGGTAGTGGCTTGTGGGGCCTCACCAGCAGGATGGAAGCAGTGTCTCATGGGGCCTCCAAGGTGGGATGGCCATCATCATGAGGCCTTTCAGGTGCATAGCTGGCTTGAGGCCTAGGTGGCAGCAGTCTTGTGGGCCTCAGGGTGGATGGCAGAAGCATCTTGTAGGGCCTCAGTGGCTGGTGGCAGCATCTTATATGGTCTTTGGGTGAAATGGCCTTTGAAGGGGATGACATCAGAGTCTTGTGGGGCCTCTCAAGGGGATAGCAGCTGAATCAACTTGGACCTTTATGAGTCTTGAGATGGCTGACTAGTCTCAAAGGGCTTCTTGGGGTAGCAACTGCATCTTGTAGGGCCTCTACGATGGTGGCTGTCTCATGGGGTTCCTCGATATTTTATGTAACCATAGGAACTTATACCTGTGTTAATCTCTTGGTGGGGGGATGTGGTTTGTGGGGCCACTTCAGGGTGGCAGCTGCTTCTTGTGGGGCGTCTTGGGGTGGTGGCTGCTTCTTGTGGGGCGTCTTAGGGTGGTGGCTGCTTCTTGTGGGGCCTCTTAGGGTGGTGGCTGCTTCTTGTGGGACCTCTTAGGGTGGTGGCTGCTTCTTGTGGGACCTCTTAGGGTGGTGGCTGCATCTTGTGGGACCTCTTAGGGTGGTGGCTGCATCTTGTGGGACCTCTTAGGGTGGTGGCTGCATCTTGTGGGACCTCTTAGGGTGGTGGCTGCATCTTGTGGGGCCTCTTAGGGTGGTGGCTGCATCTTGTGGGACCTCTTAGGGTGGTGGCTGCATCTTGTGGGACCTCTTAGGGTGGTGGCTGCATCTTGTGGGACCTCTTAGGGTGGTGGCTGCTTCTTGTGGGGCCTCTTGGGGTTGGAGCTGCATCTTGTGGGGCCTCTTGGGGTTGGAGCTGCATCTTGTGGGGCCTCTTGGGGTTGGAGCTGCATCTTGTGGGGCCTCTTGGGGTGGTAGCTGCATCTTGTGGGGTCTCTTGGGGTGGTGGCTGCATCTTGTGGGGCCTCTTGGGGTGGTGGCTGCATCTTGTGGGGCCTCTTAGGGTGGTGGCTGCATCTTGTGGGGCCTCTTAGGGTGGTGGCTGCATCTTGTGGGGCCTCTTAGGGTGGTGGCTGCTTCTTGTGGGACCTCTTAGGGTGGTGGCTGCTTCTTGTGGGGCCTCTTAGGGTGGTAGCTGCATCTTGTGGGGTCTCTTGGGGTGGTAGCTGCATCTTGTGGGGCCTCTTAGGGTGGTGGCTGCAGTCTTGGAGGTCCTTGGGGTGCCTTAGGAATGGCAGCTACATCTCTTGGGGTCTCAACAGCTGTGGGCATGTGTGTGTACAAGAGACTGTGGGCATGTGTGTACAAGAGGCTGTGGGCATGTGTGCATACAAGAGGCTATGGGCGTGTGCATACAAAAGGCTCTGATCATGTGTGTGTAGAAGAGACTGTGGGCATGTGTGTACAAGAGACTGGGCATGTGTATGCACGAGGGTGTGGACATGTATATATGTGCAGGTTGTAGACACTGGCAGCAGGCCCATATGTACGAAATTCTGTGCACATACGATACTAAGCATGTACAGTTTACCACGTGTCATACAGGTTGGGTAAAACATCCTAAATCAACATATGTTCCAAGGTGATTATCAATTAACTAAATGTGCTTTAAATTATAAACAGCAGACCCTTCTATTTAACAGACCTATATACAATGCACATCAGACTTAGTGGACACTAAGTTCACCGAACGTCTGTTGGCTATAACAATCAAATGTCCATTGAGTGGGGTGCAATACATGTGTTTCCTACCTCCCCCCTACCCCCAACCTGGCCTGAAATTGTCCTCTCCTCTTTGTGGCTGACAAGTTGTAATAACAGACTGTATGAATATTCCACTATATTCCATTTCACCGAGTCTGGCACCAACAGCAATGTCTGCAACACCTGTAGCATTGGTAAGGGTCTCCAGTACTGGATATACCTTTTTGTATTGCCTTTTCCAGTGGTTCTCAAGGTACTAAGCAGAACGTCGCTAAGTGCAAATGATTTACATAAACACTACAGGCGTTGAGGACATCACTGAAGGTGCCAAACGGTGAAATGGAGTATAGTCACAAAGAAGTAAACTAATATGGAAAAGTGAAAAATGTAGTCTCCATTTTTTTTCTTTCATCTACCTATCACCATCATCATCACAACTGTCTATCCATCATTATCTATCTACCTATCATCACAACTGTCTATCCATCATTATCTATCTACCTATCATCACAACTGTCTATCCATCATTATCTATCTGCCTATCATCACAACTGTCTATCCATCATTATCTATCTGCCTATCATCACAACTGTCTATCCATCATTATCTATCTACCTATCATCACAACTGTCTATCCATCATTATCTATCTACCTATCATCACAACTGTCTATCCATCATTATCTATCTACCTATCATCACAACTGTCTATCCATCATTATCTATCTGCCTATCATCACAACTGTCTATCCATCATTATCTATCTACCTATCATCACAACTGTCTATCCATCATTATCTATCTGCCTATCATCACAACTGTCTATCCATCATTATCTATCTACCTATCATCACAACTGTCTATCCATCATTATCTATCTACCTATCATCACAACTGTCTATCCATCATTATCTATCTACCTATCATCACAACTGTCTATCCATCATTATCTATCTGCCTATCATCACAACTGTCTATCCATCATTATCTATCTGCCTATCATCACAACTGTCTATCCATCATTATCTATCTGCCTATCATCACAACTATCTATCCATCATTATCTATCTACCTATCATCACAACTGTCTATCCATCATTATCTATCTGCCTATCATCACAACTGTCTATCCATCATTATCTATCTACCTATCATCACAACTGTCTATCCATCATTATCTATCTGCCTATCATCACAACTGTCTATCCAGCATTATCTATCACCATCTATCTACCTGTCATCACCATTGTCTATCCATCATTATCTATCAACTGTATCTATCTATCACCTATCTATCAATCCCAGGAACTCAATATGGTGAAGCAACTGTTAACATATCTATCCAACTATCTATCAGTCTATCTATAACATTTACCTGTAAGTCTATCTCCATGGTGAAGCAATTGTTAACATATCTATCCATCTATCAGTCTATCTCAATGGTAAAGCAACTGTTAACATATCTATCCAACTATCTATCATTCTATATCATTTATCTATCTGCCTATCAGTCTATCTCAATGGTAAAGCAACTGTTAACATATCTATCCAACTATCTATCATTCTATATCATTTATCTATCTGCCTATCAGTCTATCTCAATGGTAAAGCAACTGTTAACATATCTATCCAACTATCAGTCTCTCTATCATTTATCTATCTGCCTATCAGTCTATCTCAGTGGTCACAAAGATTGTTATGGAGGGATGTATTGCCACAAAAGGACAATATTCTCCGCCAAGTTAAGTGAAAGAACTATTGAACGTTAGCTCACGATTTTGAAGCATAGTGGTAGTTGTAGTAGTGGTGGTAGACTGTGGTAGTTGTAGTAATAATGCTGACAATTTCCTCATCATCATCGTCACCACACAGGAGAGCCTTACAGGAGTGCTTCTTGCCTGTGGTTGATGGGTCTGCTCCATTAGACAACTGGGGTACCACAATAACAAACTGAAATAATAATTTGATTTTAGCACATGGTATCAAGTTAAGGAACTCTCAAACAGCAAGTTTTCTTTCTTATCTATCCATCTATCTACCTAGCAAAAAATCACTCTATCTTCTAACAATCAATTCATCTATCAAACATAATAAACAGTAACTTTGTATGCAGAGGAAGCATCGCTCGTTTGTATCGTTTATAAAGGCTCTCCACACTTGTTTGATCTCTGGCAGCCTCTCTTCAGTCCTTTTAATATTCATCCATCCAACCATCATTCAATCCCACATCGCCCCATCAGGAGGGCAGTAGCCCGGGGCTAGGCAGTTGGTCCTGACATTTAAGATGAGAGTGACCAACCCCTCATCCCTGAGTGGCATTACATGAGCAATCAACCCCAACCACCCCTTGGATATAAACCTTCACCGGCTCAATCCGATCTGAGTGCAATAATTACCCACTAAACCACCAGGTGCCAAAATTTGGTTATATGGTTACCACCCAGCGTAGTAAATAGTATCCTGGTGTACATGAAACCATTTGGCTTGCCACTCAGTGTAGAGTCACCCACAGGCAGAATGAAGAGGAAAGAATGAAGGAAAGAAAGGCTGAAGAAGGAGTGTACAGTTACCCGCAGGCAGAAGGACAAGGAAAGAATGAAGGAATGAAAGACAGAAGAGGAGAGAAGGAAAGAAGAATGGAGGAGGGGAAAGGGCAGACACCCAACAGCAGCACTACATCGAGTGAATGGATGGTGAGCGCCCCAAAGGCTCCAACATACTTGCATGCGTCGGCCTTGGTCACCTGATGGCGGCCCTCAATGCTGCTTGATCTCTGGCAGCCTCCCTATTCAGTTACGAACATCTCCATATCACCTCGTCCTCCGCCATCTTGCTGCCCTCCCATCAACCCCACCCCTGAAAAAATGATCTACATTAATAAAAAATAAAAAAATACATAAATATAATCCTAAGCAGTTTTTAGTGGGTTACTGAGTCTCCTTGGTTACTAGGTCAATGAATCTCCTTAGTTAAACAGTCAAATGAGTCTCCCTGGTTACTAGTAAAAGTCTCCTTAGTTATTAGTCAAACTGAGTCTTCTTGGTTACTAGTCAAATGAGTCTCCTTGGTTATTAGTCAAACTGGTATTTTTGCCATAAACACATCATCAACGTACACAGTATAAACACACAACAAACTGATATGCACGAAAAAATCCTAAAATGAATACTGTACAATAATAATAATAATAATAATAATACAATAAACTCTTAATTATGCATTGTAATTCAGCCAAGCCTTACACTGAATAAAGCCACACGCTGGATATTGTACAGCACCCCCATGGCCATCTACCTAACACTGGGCGTTGAACCAGACACTGTGGTGCTATCCATCTCAACCCTCTACCCTGACACAAACAGAGGGCTGGTACTACAATCCCAAACAGATCATCTTTTCAAACCAAATAATCTCCATCAACATACCCATGTCCCACACCAAGCCCTCTTCCTCCCATCATCCCCCTCTTCCCCAAACCTCGCCCCCACAACATTCTGGAGAGTGGTCAAAACCCTTGGATCTGATCACCTCCCAATCATCATCACTACCAAAACCAGAATCACCCCAGCTGGCCACAGACACACTAATTATAAGAGAGCCAACTGGGAGGCATTTACAACTGATACAGAACACTTTGAAACATGAAACAGTACAAGCATCACAAATATCAACACCGCTGTGCACACTTTCAATACTATCTATCTATCTATCTATTGCCAGACGCCTCAATCCCGTTTGGGGTGGCCACAAACAAATCACCTCCAAGTCGCCCTGTCCCCCGCCATTTCACTGCCCTGCTCCCAACTCACACCCCCCTCTCTCATATACCTCTCCACCCCATCCCTCCATCTCATCCTCGGCCTCCCCCTCCCTCTTCCCCCCTCCACCTCACTCACATACACTCTCTTCGTCAGTCTTTCACCCTCCATCCTCTCCACATGGCCAAACCACCTCAGTGTGTTCCTCATCAATCATTTTAAATACAATTATACAAAACGCAGACAAAAGACTCATCCCTTGAGGCAACAGAAAGAGAGACAACCCCAACTTCACGCCAGAAATTCAAGGCCTCTTCAGTCAATGGGACACATTGCGACACTCCCCAACATCCCACACACAAGACACCGTACAACAAATACAGGAACTCAAAACTCAAATAAACAATAAAATATCAGAACAGCAAACACTAAACTGAAATAATTATCTCCCAACACCTGACCACAAAACAAACACCAGCAAACTCTACAAAACACTAAACAGCATCAAACTCTCCAACAGCAACAATAAACAATCATATGCTGCCATCATAACAACAGACACCATACCTTCAAACAAACACTCTCATCAATCACTTTTCAGATGTCAACCATCTAAACCCCTATCGCAATGACCGACAAATCATCTGAAGTAAGAGAGAATTCCCCACAGACCCAGACTTTGCACCTTTCACTTACAACCAGACGAAGCACATCATTAGCAACCTTAAGCACTCATCTGCCTGTGGACCAGACAACATTTAAAAGCAACATACTGTACACCTTGAACACCTTGGACCACATGGCATACAAGCACTCACCAACATATCAAACAACAGCTACTCACAGAACATAAT
This sequence comes from Coenobita brevimanus, assembly GCF_032717465.1. NCBI lineage: Eukaryota > Metazoa > Arthropoda > Malacostraca > Decapoda > Coenobitidae > Coenobita > Coenobita brevimanus. The sequence goes on along the minus strand of NC_137006.1, from coordinate 2,120,902 downwards.
ACCCAACATCTGGAAGCATGGCATTATCATCACTATCCCTGAACCCAACAAAGACCCCACGTTACCCTTCTCACACCGCACCATCACACTCCTCTGCACCCCCTCCAAAGTCACTAACGACTGGTATTACAACTAGTTACACCTCACACCCCCTAAGCCCCATCACAACATGGATTTAGACCACTACCACAAACACTCTTCTTACAGACCTTACCGGGACACAGAAAGTTTCTGATGGCATGAATTCAGCTAGGTCACCACACAGAACACTCCTAGTCACACTAGATATTAGCAAAGCTTTTGATGCCATCCCATGCCACAACCTCACAAACAAAATATTCAACACAAACATGCACAATAACACAAAAAGATGGCTGGCACACCACTTACAGGCAGGCAGATGTGCACATGTAACATTTGCCGGTCTGTCATCGAACATCAGAAACTTCACAAACGGCGTCCCTCAAAGATCTGTTCTGTTCCCTACACTCTTTAACCTATACATGCATGACATACCCACACCCCACACACCACAGATACACACAGCTTCCTATGCAGATGACATAACACTTACTGGTACATGTACACACCACAACACAGCCGCACACATCCTCCAACCTTACCTCTACACACTACACGAATGGTTCACCATAAACTGGCTCAAAATAGCCCCAGTCAAATCTACAGTGACCCTTCTCACAAACTGGACAGCAGAACACATTTACATTACACACCTCACCGTAAGCAACACCCCTACCAAACACACACACACACACACAAAATTCTTGGTGTAACATACAATACATCAATGTCATTTAAACAACACATCACAAACATTAAAGATAAAATAACACCAAGACTCAATGCCTTGAGGTCACTTGCCCATACAACATTTGGACACAACAAAGAAACCAGCACCATAGTATACAGACAATATATACATTCAGTGATGAATTATGCAAGCCCTGCCTGGGCTTCTAACCTCACTAAAACACACTACAGACCATACAGAACAAGGCTCTAAAAATAACCACAGGCTGCACAGCTACTACACACACAGACCACCTACATCAAGAAACCAAAGTCCTCAAAGTCAACGATCACCTAGACATGAAAGGCACCCAAATTCTCGCGGCAGCCTCCACAAACCCACAACATCCTCTACACTAGCCCACATGGCAGCACATGCACACACACCAAGGAACATCAAAACAACACCCAGCACACGACAGATTGATGTGGTGTATGCAAAGATGATTAAATGTATTGGAGAGAGCGGAATGAAATGCTTGTTGGAGACATGTTAGGAAGGCATGGATGAGTGGAGCTGTGCCAGCAGAGTGGAAAAAGGCTGTGATTGTACCCCTGTACAATTTACTAAGAAACAGAGACGGGACTCCATAAGCGTAACTTATTTCCTGTATATCACAACTTGGTACATACAACAAGGTAAATACACACACACACAAAATTCTCACAAAAACAAATCCCACACACAAATTCTCTCTCTCTCTCTCACACACACACACACAAGGAGGTACTCACTCAGTATACTGTAGGGTGCCCAGATGAGATGATCGTAGTGCAGTAAATATAAGGGGTTATGCCTGGCCTACTCCTCTTGATGATATTGTGTGATCCAAAGCTGCATATCACCTCCTGTGTACTAAGCCCACACACTCTGGCAAGGCTGTCACTCCATCTGGGTCGTTATAACCACTACACCACCAATCCTGAAAAACATACACTTATTATACACTATACTCTGTTAATTATAAGACATTTACTCTAATCTGGCCCACATTTTTATCCTTTTGCAGCTTATTTCATGTACCTCTATACCAGAAAGAGACAGTCCCATAACTCTACATACTTCCCACAGCACTTCTTTGTGACTAGCATCATCATCTGGTGTCAATCTATCCTTCCAACTCAAGATTCAAGATGGAGAGATGGAAATTTTAGGCCAAGTTAGAGGAAAAAAAATCCTATCACTCTACATACTTCCCACAGCACTTCTTTGTGACTAGCATCATCATCTGGTGTCAATCTATCCTTCCAACTCTGCATTCAAGATGGAGAGATGGAAATTTTTGGCCAAGATAGGGTAAAAAGAGTATAGGTGTGAAATTCCCATCTCTCCATCGTGAAATCTGATCTGTACGAAGAAATTAACACTGGAGTGTGGTGCTAGTCACAAAGAAGTGTTATGAGAGAGAGAGAGTAACACCAGACACAATAAATTCTGGTACATATATACGGTTGTGTTCAGGAATAACACTCCACTTTTTGGCCAAACAATTATGAAACTCTTAAAGGATATTCTGAAAAGTGTATTAGTTTCTGATTATCACTTAGCTGGGTTCCAAAGTTCATTGCTCACTGTCTCATAGTTTAACATGAGAAAGTGGATTGATATCAGTGTTTGCAATACCATAGTACATTCTCATACACACACACACACCATTTCTCCAGTGTGTGTGTGTGTGTACTTTGAATAATTCTGGCTCTCTCACTTTTCCCACAATTATCTCACACACACACACCTCTGCCACACCCTCCCCACATTGAGGAATTTGTCTTCCCAAACTTCAACAATAATTTTCAAAACATTAAAAAAAAAAACGTATTTCAATAATCTATAAGCCTACCCTAATCTAGACCTTGCCCCATTCTTCAGCCCTGGCCAGCTCTCAACCAATTTATAAGGTTACACAGAGAAAACCGAGTGCATTCCTATTTATCGCACACTGATACTGACTTCACGTGGGTCTGGGCATGTGGAGAGGATGGGGGATGACAAATGGGTGTAGAAAGTGAAAAGTGTGAACACTGGGGGTAAGGCTGTGAAAGGCAGACTGAAAAAGACCTGGGATGAGGTCATAGTGTGTGACCTCAGAGATAAGAGACTGAACAGGGAGGCTGCCAGAGATCAAGCAGCATGGAGACCTGCCATTTGGTGACCAAGGCCGCGATGCAAGCATGATAGAGCTTTTATAAATGACACAAAACAATTTATAGCTGTTATATGGGTTCTGTGGGGATACACTGGGAGTCAAGGGAACAAATGTATTTCTCCCTTTACTTAGCATTATTATTACTGAACAAACCAATACTTCTTACTGAGTTCAGTTCATGTATTTTTCAACACTGCAAGAAGAAACACATTACTCCATCACCAGCACTGTTATTCCTGTATCGTACTCTTGTATATTTTAATTTCAGTTTAAGTACTAATATAAAGTCAAAGTTAATTTACACCACAACTGCTCTCTTCTTCCTTATCTTTTCAACCTTTAACCCATCGCATCCGGGTGTCATGTATACAGGATGGCCCAGGGATATCCGGGTGGCATGCATACAGTACATGACCTAGTGTTTCCGACATTGTTTCAATATTCCACGGGTTATTTTCACCACACGAAGCCACAGGCAACCATCCTGCACGAATCCAAGTCATGCTCCAGTTGAATGCATACCTCCGTAATGGATGGATCTATGCAAAAAGCCTTCCCTGTGTCCAGACCCTGGACTGAGCGCCCATAGCCGCTGGCTTCAATCCTGATGAAGTCCAAAGGCCCGAAAACAGAAGGCCTTAGTGATAGCGCGGTAGGGAGAGAACTCAAGGTGACATTATCACCAATTGTGAGTGGGGAAAGTGACTCTTCCCCTGAGGAAAGCAACAGTGCTATGATTGGTGTCGAAATTCATGTGTCAGATGAGGAGGGTGGATCACGCGAGTCCTCCACTGTGTGCCCATCATTTCCCCCTGTACGTTCTTTTGCTATTTTCAATTATGGGAATGCTTCACAGGAGATTGGCGATCCTGGAGAGGGGGATATTGGCACGACTGGGAAGATGGAAGAGGAGGTAAGGAGTAGAGAAAGGGAGGAGGTGGAGAAGGAAGTGCTTTAAGGCAAGCCTCGCACCAGTGCATGACTCCAGTCCTACCATGGAATTTCTGCTCGACCTGCCACTACATTAGCCTCTCCACTAACCACTCTGCCTACCAGTCGACCTGTCACTTATCCTGCTTCTCGACCTGCCTCACCACACTGGCCTGCCTTACTATCTGCCTTGCAATGCGACCCTGCCTCATCTCCACAGCCACGTACATCTGGATATGCAAATGCAGGTGCATGGCCATGATCATTTTATGGCCGCCAGACATATGCCTATCGCCTGCTTTCACCAGTACCATCATCACCAGGATCACCATCACCATCACCTGCCTCGTCATGTGATTATAAGCCAGATTCTTCACAACAGCGCCCTGCTAGGGGCCAGGGCACGGAATGTGCACGGCAGGCAAGGCAGGGACCAAAGGCAGGTATGATGGAAACATTAACCTGGGAGGAAAGGACAGGGCTTCAGCCCGATGAACACCAAACCCTCGTTTTTCAACCAACTGTTATTTGGCAATTCATTGTTTCGACATTTATTAATCTATTTCCCTTTTTGTTGTTCAACATGGTTATCCCCACCATTTTGACAATTCAAACCCTGAGCTGCCAGACAGATCAGCTGAGCTGCCTGTCTACTGCACTCTGCCCTGCTGATTGGTTACCTGTTCATCCATCTGCATTTCTTTTTGGCCTTGAGGAATACTACATCACCACCATGGCTCCATCCAAGACCCCTGCTATTACCCCTGTCAAGCGAAGTCATGTGCCCACCAACCTGAGTGTTTCGCCATCACATGGTCAGGTGACAATCAGGGTTGCCATCTCTGAACTCAGCCACATTACCAAGCTCCTCAATTTTCATAACCAAATTTAACTTTTCATTACCAAATTCTTAAAGCATGCATTTATTCTTCACTAATTACATATACAAATGGAAATAATCACTTTCCTTATAATTAGCAGCATGTTGATTATTTTTGCACTATGTACAGTAGGCTAGCAGATTAATCAAAGAGAGCATACAATCCACTGTCTACATCTTCTGACTCTTCATACGTGTGAAAAAATCCGTTTGGAAATGAAATCATGCTGATTCATTATGAAATGAATTTTTCAATACCAAACTGGCCCATACTAGTAATGAAAAATATCAAATTGCAACCCTGATGACGACTGTGCCAATGATAAACGAATGCTCTTAACCCCTACACCGCGGGCATGTTTACCAATGTTTTGCGTGTCCCGTGGGGTTATTCGGGCTCCGACAGACTCTCAAAAAATATTTGCCAAAAATCAGTTATTAGTCCTAGAATATTAAAATTACATATGCTTATGGCACATACCTTCAGCTTTCTCCTGGAATGTTTGTTGAGCCTTCATCGGTTACCGTAGGACTTGTGGAGACCTCTGAAGTTGGGTAACGAAGTCTCCACTTTACACTTCCCGACAACCCGTAATATGATTACCACAGCCAGATATAAACACTATAAACACTACTCTATGATTTTCAAGTAGTTTGGGATCCATACTCCAAAAATAAAACCACTGTGAAAGCAATGGAAATTACGAGCGCGTCTGATCGTCGCACTTGCGCTAGTTCGCTCTTGGTACTCTGTCATTTATTATTCATAAAACCCCTCACACTTTATATTTCTATTACTATATCACACTTATATATATCTGGAGTCTTTCTCCATAAGTTTCCTTCAGTCGTATTAGTTTATTGTCACTGAAGTCATTCAATTTTTCATTCAGTAAAATACGTAGAGGGCCACGGATTCACTTTCACCGTTATAACATAAATTATTTGTACTCATATTCTTATATTACTAATTACTTACATTACTATTTACATTTTCTATTCTATTTTCAATATTTACCCTTCTCTTTTACTTACACTATGTTATTCACTTTCAGTAAGATAAAACTATAATACACTGCTCAATTTTTTTTTTTTTTTTTTTTTTTTTTTTTTTTTTCGACTCTGGGCATAGGCTTCACAGCCTGCTATCAAGGCCCAGCAGTCCTCCTACATACCATACACCTCTACATGTCACCACTTCGGCGCTAACACCCACCGTCCATATTGAATACATGCTAGGGCTGTCTCATACAGGACTGGTGTATTGGTATTAGCGGGGGTATTTTTACGACATGTCGGCGGGTCTTCTGGTAGATCAGTAAAGCCTGATTTAATGAAATTCAAATCCTTAAACTGTTCCCTGCCCCAGCCGGGATTCGAACCTGGGTCCGTAAGGACTGCAGGCCACCTCTCTACCGACTGAGCCACCGCCTTCCCCAGAACATCCATTGCTTTCACTTGCTATTTACACATTATTTCCAAATTATTCTGCTTTCACACTTGCACTGTTAGAACTGCTTCTGGCTGTGGTAATCGAAGAAGCAGGTAACACAGAGGGGAACCTGGCACTCAGCGCACTGCCAAGAGGTGCGTTTGTGCTCAGGTGTGCGGCGGGTGGTATGTGCACACACCTGACACCTGCGAATCACAGCCTTCCTTTTCCCTGTGGCAGGCATGAGCTCCAGTCTGTGCCGATCCATATACGTCCTCTGCTCAAGTCGGTCGGGAAGTGTTACTGGATGGCGCCTTGGAGTTGCTGCTGTCACCCTACCATATCTTTCCAGCAGCTGCTGGACACAAGTCCTGGCGAACAACCTCAGGGAGAAGGACTTGGGTGGCTTGACCTTCGTCTTGTACAGGATCAAGGCATTCAGCATCGTCATGTCTATGAGATGCAGAAAAACTTTCCTGTACCACCTAGTATTCTTCCTGAGGCAGTCGATCTCACCAATCATCATGTCGGACTTGTCCACCAGCCACATGTTGATATTGTAGTCCAACACAGCATCAGGTTTCATCACAGGTTCGCCTGTCCTACGGTCGACCTTCCCACTGTCTGTCATCTCCCCCTTATGTACGGTGGTGAGCATGTGCACGACCCTCTTGTCGTGCCACCTTATTGCCAGCATCTTCTCAGACTTGCGTAGGTGCACGTCTCCTCGCTGCGAGGTTCCTGACTCTGTGAATTTGGGGAAGTGGGCACGATTACTTTTGACAGTGCCGCAGGAGCCAATGCCGTGCTCAGAAAGGTATTTGGCAAGTTTTGGTGCTGTATAGTAGTTGTCTGTATACAGCACATGATTCCCACCAAAATACTTTTCTAGGAGCACTTTCACTACACAGCCTGAGAAGCCAAGGGGGGGTGTTTTATCCAGATCGACAGTGCTGGCTGAATAAATGACGAAGTCAAGGATGTACCCCGTCTTACAGTCACACAATACAAAGAACTTAATTCCAAAGCGATGGCATTTGCTTGGAATGTACTGAACAAACCGAAGACATCCTCTGAACAAAACCAAGGATTCATCAATGACAACCTTCTGAAAGGGGTGGAAGAATGACATAAACTTCTGCTCAGAATCTCCCGGATCTTCCAGAGTGGGTCGGTTTGGGAAGGTACATCGTTGTCCGCAAAGTGCAGGTTTCCCATGATGTTCCGGAAGCGATCTCTGGCCATGTACTTATTGAAGGTGGGTGAGGGTAGTAAGGGGTCCATGGACCAGTATTCTTCTAACTCATGCTTCTTGGAGTGTGGCATGAGAAGCATGAGGGCAAAGAACACATACAGCTCCTGCACTCCCAGCATGGACCACTGTTGCATCTTGGCTGCACCTGTACCACTTGCAGCATGCTGTGATTCATACCTGTTGGTCTCATCACTTATGTGCTGCATGCCTTCGTCATCTAGGAAGGCCAAAAGGTAGTCCACACACTCAGCATTTTCGTCAATGGTGAAGGCAGGCTGAACTCCTGAGGAGCTCTCATCAAATACTAAATTTTCAGGCACAAAATCTGACCCTTCCGTCCACACGAAGGTGTCCAGGATTCCCTGTTGTGGCGGTGTAGGGCGGGTGGTGGTGGTGGTGGAGGTTGGCCGTGAGGCAGATTTATCTCGTTCAAGGTCACTCGCACTGACCCTGGGTTGCCGTACAGCACTAGCAGCCCTTACCCTACTAACTACACTACTTTTCACTGTTCTTGATTTACCTCTTCCTCTATGGCCTGCCTTCACTGTTGATGGTGGTGGTGACTCTGACGACGAAGACTCCGGAGATAACTCAGCCGACGATGATGATGAAATGAGTGAAGTGGGGCTTGGGGAACGGGGAGGTGAATGCACTCGTGACTCATGGCGGGCTGGGTCACGTGGGGGCATTGTTCTGGGGCTAACACGCTGCCTTTTCACTCCCTTCCCAAATTCCTTGCCTTGCTGCACTAAAGGCTCCTTTCCCTTGGAGCTAGAGACTACTTCCGACACTGAAGCACTCGTTATAGCAGTTTCTGGCACGATAACCTCACCCGGCTCATCACACGATTCACCCGAATCGTCAAAATCACTGTCCATCATCACCATGGACAATTCTGCCAGTTCACATGCCACTGCAGAGTCACTAAGGCCTTTCCTGCTTCCCTCACTACTTTTCTTAGGGGTAGAGGTCACAGGGCCCTTTGCAATGGGCGCAGAAGCGGCAGGAATGGCGGGGCGCGAGTGCGACATGGTTTCACTACAGCGGAGGACAAGGAACTAAATGCCGCAGCTTACCTGAGAAGGGAAGGGTTGACAATGACACTGAGGCTGACTGCTGCTAACTTACATGCTAATTTTTTATAGGTACAAAATCTCGGCAATACATAAAGAAATAGGTAGTTCCAGGTGAATGTAAATGTCACTTAAGCTTCTCCCTTCCTTTCTGATATATATTTTTATTACAGACATCGATTACAAGGCATAATTCAAAGGGGAAATTACCGTGGTAATGTAGCGAATGAATGCACGTGAGGTGTTGTCAGGTGATAATTAGCCAATTCCTGGTGTATAACACTATCACTTACCTAATTTTTTTTTGGTATATATTATTTTGTATAAGTATAGGGCATAGGGCTTATTTCAATGGATGAAATCTGTGGAAAAATCCGGGGGAAATTTGCGTGGCGCAGCACGGCGTGGGAGGTGAGAGGACAGGGTAATGGAGGGCAGGTAGGGAGGGGAGTCACGAAGGGGGGAAAATCGCTAAAATGTCAACAATGGATGGGAGTACAGATGAGATTTGGAGTGCTGACTAGTGTTGGACATTGGCAGTACTGATAGATGATACAAGCCCCCACTTGAAAGCCCGGGATAATTCAAAATTACACAGAATCACAAAAGTGACGCCCCGCGGTATGATCCATTGTGGCCGAGCGTCACGAAATTGATGCCCCGCGGTTAAGGGGTTAATGCATGATAATGTTTTGGTGCCAGTTTTATGTAAGGTTAGGTAGGTTACAATTACTGGGGGGTCCTAGGAGCAAAGCCCCCCCCCTCCCCTAGCTAGGGTTCAGCGCTTCCAGTTAGGCTTCCATTGCTATTTATGGATTTAAACTGAACACACTTGAGTTTGTTTTGGTGTGGTGACGTCATGTCCGGTCGGCGGGATCAGCAATAAACAGGCTACCGAAGGCGTTCAGGCAGCTTTCTGTAATATCACCGAGTAGTTATCTTTCATTTGTTCGCCAATATTTTTTTGATAAAAAATCAAATGTCAATCATCTGAGATGTATGTAGTACTAAAATAATTTTCCTTGAGAAAACATAGGTCTATAAGAAAACAGCTCAAATCCCTGTGTCACTTTTGTTCATATTTACCAGTATTTTTTCCATTTTTATTAAATAATTTTTGAATGATGAAGGTGGTCAGGAACCTAACACCCTTATTTTTTAACAAACTCATGGGAAAAATCGGTTTGTTATTCGACCACTTTTTTTGGAACGCATCCCTGTCAAATAGTGGGGGACAGGTGTACATGAAACCGGTGATATAAGAAACTGGCAATACAAGAAACTGGTGATACGAGAAACCAAGGATACAAGAAACCGGTGATACCAGAAACCAAGGATACAAGAATGGGTAATTTTGCCTCAAATTTGGTAATGCCAGAAGGGTCAGTGAAACTAACCCTGGTTTTCCCATGTGGAGTACACTTCTACTTTTTTCTTTTTTTTATCTAATCCAAAAGAAACATTAAGAATTTTAGCTATGCACAAATAACATGTGTGATACTGTGATGGAAAAGAGAGGTATATATGAGATAGAGAGAGAGAGAGAGGGTGCTGGGGGGAGGACAGCAAAATGGCGGGGTGACATGGAGGTGCTTTGTTTGTGGCCACCCCTTACAGGAATAAGGCATCTAGCAACAAACACACAGAAAAATAAAATGCTGAAATTGTGGTTATATCAGTCAAATAATACAATCGGGTTTTCTTACATGAGTGAAATATGTTAACTGGTATAAGAGTGAACAACAGGACTGCAAAAATTGGTATAACAGAGTGATAAGTGGGTGCATACGAGATGTAGTGGTAGTATAGGTAGACTGCAAAATAATGCTGATTTTATGTGTGGTGTGTCAGGGAGAGCAGGTGGAGATTGTCAGGCGTGAAAGGATTGAACTTCCTGCTGTCTCTTGAGTTGTTTGGAAGAGTTTTGTTATTTGGGAGACATGTTCTGTGCTGGAGGTAGGGCAGAAGCAGCTCTGTGGCTAGAGTGTAAAGTGGTTGGAAGAAGTTCAGGGAGCTGTTGCCTCTCCTGACACTGAGAGGGCTCTCTCTCTGTGCAAAGGGATCTTTGTTTGCAGCATGTGTTAGGAGTGTAATGCTGTATGGTAGTGAGACCTGAGAAGTAAAGGAAAAGAATATTCACAGGTTCACACGTACAGATATGACAATGATCAGGTATATGTGCAGTGTGTCCCTGAGTACGAGTCTGGGGGGGGGGGGGCTAGAGTCGCAAGGAAGGATGGGACTGGTGTGTATTGGTGTTGTGATGAGAAGATGTATATTGAGATTGTCTAGGCATGTGGAGAGGATGGGGGATGATAACTGAGTGATGAAAGTAAAAAATTTTAATATTGGGGGTAGGGTCATGGAGTTCGACCTCAGAGTTAAGGGACTAAACAGGGAAGCTGCTAGAGATAGTGCAGCATGGACAGCTGCTGTTAGGTGACCAAGGCTAACACATGCAAGCATGTTGGAGCCTTCAAAAACAAAAATGAGTGATAAATAAGATAGCAAAAACTGGTATAATGTACCAGTAGTGATAAATAGGATAGCAAATACTGGTATAATGTACCAGTAGTGATAAATAGGATAGCAAAAACTGGTATAATGTAGTGATAAATAGGATACAAAACTGGTATAATGGTGAAAAATACGATAGTGATAACTGGTGTGATGGTGTACTGTACATAACTTGTGGGAAAAACAGGGTTTGGTTAACTGCCCCTCCTGGCATCACCAAACCTGGATCTAAATTGCCCACTCTCATATAACTGGTTTCTTTTATCGTCGGTTTCTCGTATTGCCGGTTTCACGTATCGCTGGATTCACACATCATCAGTTTCTCGTACTGTCGATTTCACATATCATCAGTTTCTCGTACTGCCTGTTTCTCATATGGTCAATTTCTCATGTAGCGGATGTTATATGGTTATATCAAGGAAAAAATATACAGTACTGAAATTATGGTTACATAATATCTGAGGGAAAATTATACTGAAATTGTAGTTGTATCAGAGGGAAAATTATACTGAAATTATGGCTGTATCAGAGGGAAAATTATACTGATATTGTGGTTGTATCAGAGAGAAAATTATACTGAAATTGTGGTTGTATCAGAGGGAAAATTATACTGAAATTGTGGTTGTATCAGCAAGAATATAACACTGAAATTGTGGTTATATAAGAAAGAATATAATACTGAAATTATGGTTATATTAGAAAGAATATAATATTGAAATTGTGGTTATATTAGAAAGAATATAATACTGAAATTATGGTTATATTAGAAAGAATATAATACTGAAATTATGGTTATATTAGAAAGAATATAATATTGAAATTGTGGTTATATTAGAAAGAATATAATACTGAAATTATGGTTATATTAGAAAGAATATAATACTGAAATTATGGTTATATTAGAAAGAATATAATATTGAAATTGTGGTTATATAAGAAAGAATATAATATTGAAATTGTGGTTATATCAGAATATAATATTGAAATTGTGGTTATATAAGAAAGAATATAATATTGAAATTGTGGTTATATTAGAAAGAATATAATATTGAAATTGTGGTTATATAAGAAAGAATATAATATTGAAATTGTGGTTATATCAGAATATAATATTGAAATTGTGGTTATATCAGAGAGAATATAATACTGAAATTAGTGGGAAAATTATATTAAAATTGTGGTTATATCAGAGGTAAATTTGCAGTTTTGAAGTCAGGGTTATTCAGATTTTATTTCTAACCTAATCTAACCTTACCCAACCTAATTAATCTAACCTAACCAAACTTAACTACCCCAACAGATAACCTAACCTATTTAGCCTACGTCAAGGGTGTGGCTGTCCAAAACTACAATAATAACGAAAATTATATTGAAACATAAAAAAAAAAAAAAAAAAAAAAAAATGGTTGCAGTGTCCATACATATATAAAACTTCCAACCCGAAATTGTGATATTAATGGCCCCTGCTTGAATATATTATAATTCCAAAGAAATCCTAATGATGATGATAGATGAATTTTTATGAAGCATTAGGCCAGCATGGAGTTCACATAAAAAATAAAGATATGTGCTTAAATACTACATATATCATCAAAATTTTCCATTCAACATATCAATTTTGCATTTTGACTAACTTTCCACGGCTTACCTTTCTGAAATAAACGGTTGTCTTTGATCCACTGACGTTGGCGTTCCCTCCTTGGGGTGGGTAGTGACGCCATGCTGTTTTCTCCTTATCCTGGCCTTATTCACGATCCTCCTTGGTCCTGCGTAGTCTCTGTCACTCACTGATTCTGAGGATAAGTTGGAGATAAGCCGTTGATAAGTAAGTAAGCCAGTATCACAACACTAATGGTAAGAGTTCACACGCACCAGCCTCCGCCGGCCAGTTTCCTTCAACGTTCGGCGTTCGAGTTTCTATACACGTGTAATTTTCAGGGTTGGAAAAAAATCACAGATTAAAAAAAAAAGGAAATCGATTTTTTTTTAGTTGGATTTTTTTTTAAATAAGATTTTTTCCAACCCTCTTTGTGCCTTTGGGAATTCTGTCAAAAGAGTTCGTTGTTCGTTCGTTGAAAGATTCCCTGTACATATCCTGCAGGCCGGTGTAGCGTTATGATCTGTCCCCCTGTCCGCCCCCTACGGCGCATGCGCGGTGGTTGCCAGAGGCCGCCACAAATATGCCATTTGTCCTCTGATCTCTGTAGGGGTAACATGATCGGAGCCTCTCGCCCTTTGTTTACAAACGGCAAATGGTCATTCCGGCGTCTCATATCATTCGTCTCAAAGCTTTCTCGGGTAGTTTCCGCCCTTAAATTAAATTAGGTTAGGCGGAAAGCAGTAAAAATTCGAATTTCTAAGGTATGAATGAGTTAGGTTGGATAAACATAGTTATAATTAATCATCTGGGGACGAGTTATCTAATCTGTTAGGCGTGAGGATTGCCTTAGCTTTGAATCTTCACAGGAATGAGTCAAGCTCGTACTGTCCCGTGTATTAAACCGTTTTTATCATACATATCCTTGAAATTATAAATAGTTTTGGCACACACTACCTCATTCGGTTGTGCATTCCACTGATCAATTGTCCTATTAGGGAAACTGAATTTCCTTACATCTTTATCACCTCTCTTTTTATGCTGTATTTTGCAATGTCCCCTTGCTGATGCTTCACACATATGATATATATTCATTTATGTCTATTTTCTGTTCCCCTGATATGCATTTATATAGCATAATCATGTCTCCTCCTCTCCTGCAGTGTTGGTAAATTCAATCTTTCCAGTCTTTCTCAGTAACTTAAATCCCTTAAGCTTGATACCCATCTTGTAGTGGCCCGTTGTATTTTTTCAATCTTATCTGTGTTTTTTGAGATGAGGATTCCAGACTACTGTGATGCATACTCCAGAGTTGGTCTGATGAATATCTTCCTCAGCATATCTTCATTTATATATGTGAATGCAATTCTCATATCAGCAAGCAATGTATACATGTTTCGTACCTTCTCACTGATGTGATCATCAGGAGATAGTCTGTGACTGATAATTACTCCTAGGTCCTTCTCCTTTTCTGATATGTGTAGGGTTGATCTTCCTAATTTATAATACCAATCTGGTCTTTTCTCACTTTTACCAAATTTTATTACATGACACTTATCCACATTAAATTCCATTTGCCATTTATTGCTCCATTCATGAAGGAGCTCTTTGCAAGAATCTATGTTAGTAATTTTCTTTTGAATTTTTGCATCATCTGCAAACATATTTAGATAGCTTCCTGTCTGCGTTATATATTCACTTTAATACCCACCCAACCCCTTTTAAATGCCATAGAGTCAATAAGTGGCTTGGTGCTGGATTTTCCTTTTCCTTTTTGTTCCAATTATCCAATCCAATCCCTTTAGTTTTGAGAAATCTTACATCTCCCTTTAGTTTTGAGAAATCTCACATAAGAGTGTTAGGCTAGTCCAGTATAGTTCAAGTTCAGTCAATGTGAAATAAAAATTAGCCTCTGAATTTCATTTATGGAAAAGTACTTTTAACTCCAAACACTATGAAAACAGTATGCACTCCAGTAGGGTATGCTTAGTGAAGTTTGCTGTTCACACTGTTACAGCACTGCTACTGATTCAATGGATAATGATAAAGTTAAGACCCTTATCAGTTACGTTACTGAGATCACTTCAGATACTAGTTGTTATGGGAAATTTAAAAAAAAAATCCTAAGTTAGGTTATTCAGCACATTGGGTACATTACTACACATCACTGATTAGCATATTTTAATACCAATCATTTATTTAAATCTGCACACATGTGCAGTAACATAAACCCTGTCGTGTCCAGTAGCACAGGATATATTTATGTACTGTACTATCAGTGGAAATACATTGAATACAGTAATAAAAAATAAAAAAAAAGAGCAAAAGTTAGCACCAAGCCAATGAAAATATGGCACTGAGGTGGAAGGGGGTTGGGTGGTTATTAAAGTGAAAATATAAGGCTGAAAGATAAGACACATGAAGTACAAGAGGAGGTGAATAATAAGCGCCAGAACCAAGCTAAAACAATGACTACATGGCACTATAATGGAAGAGGGTTTGGTGGGTATTAAAGTGAAAATGTAAGGCAGAGAGGTAAGACAGATAAAGTACAGGAGCAGAGTGGGAAGAGGGGAAGGATGGAGATTAAAGTGCCCCTTTTGCCACAAGCAGGGATACTGAGGAAGTATTCTGTCCCCCCTCCCCAGAGGGGTGCTATCAATGGAAACTAAGCCAACTCCCAGTCACGGTTATCTCACGAATCCTTTCCCCTCGGGGAGGGGGGGATAGAATACTTCCTCAGTATCCCTGCTTGTCGTAAAAGCCCACTAAAAATCCTTCCCCTTTTCCCCCTCTGTTTCTTGTACTTTATCTGTTCCACCTCTCTGCCATATATTTTCAATACCCACCCAAGTTAGTGCCATATAACTTAGTCATTGAATGGAATGGATTATTGAAAAAAAAAAAAAGAAAAAAAAAAAGAAAGGAAAGGTAGCAGCAAGCCAGTCAATGACTATATGGCACTACAATAGGAGTTGGGTGGGTATTAAAGTGAAAATATAAGGCAGAGAGGTGGGACAGATAAAGTACAAGAAGCAGAGGGGGAAAAGAGGAAGGATGAAGATTAAAGTGCCCCTTTTAGACGGTTTTTACGACAAGCAGGGATACTGAGGAGGTATTCTATCCCCCCTTCCCCAGGGGGAAACTTAGTCATTGAGTGGCTTGGTGCTCGCTTTCCTTTTTTTTTTTTTTTTTTTTTTAATCCATTCCATTTCCTTCCATTCCATTCATGAGTCCTTTACTCATCCCTCTTAACCACCTGTGAGGTCTACAAATACCTGTATGCTAGTCAAATTTAACACAATGAGAACTACTCAGCTACAGACCAGTATCACCGACCAGTGTTGTAAGATACTAGAAAAGCTGATAAGGGAAGTTTGGGTAAAACATCTAGAACATGGTATGATAAAAGAGAGGCAGTTCGGTTTTAGGAAGGGAAAATCATGTGTTACTAATCTTCTAAGCAATTATGACAAAGTTAGAGAAACATTACAGAAAAGAGAAGGATGGGTGGACAGTATCTATTTAGATTTTAAGAAAGCATTTGACAGAGTACCGCATCAAAGACTTTTATGGAAGCTGTACCATCAAGGAGGTATCCAAGGCAGTCTCCACTGTTGGATGCAGGATTTTCTCAGAAAAAAGGAAATGAGAACAATATTAAGGGGAAATTACTGATCATGGAGGGAAGTGACCAGCGGAGTGCCACAGGGCTCAGTTATGTTTTTAGTATATTATGTTTTTAGTATATATGAATGGCACAGTAATACTGGAAATGGAAGCTATCTAAATATGTTTGCAGATGATGCAAAAATTCAAAAGAAAATTACTAACATAGATTCTTGCAAAGAGCTCCTTCATGAATGGAGCAATAAATGGCAAATGGAATTTAATGTGGATAAGTGTCATGTAATAAAATTTGGTAAAAGTGAGAAAAGACCAGATTGGTATTATAAATTAGGAAGATCAACCCTACACATATCAGAAAAGGAGAAGGACCTAGGAGTAATTATCAGTCACAGACTATCTCCTGATGATCACATCAGTGAGAAGGTACGAAACATGTATACATTGCTTGCTGATATGAGAATTGCATTCACATATATAAATGAAGATATGCTGAGGAAGATATTCATCAGACCAACTCTGGAGTATGCATCACAGTAGTCTGGAATCCTCATCTCAAAAAACACAGATAAGATTGAAAAAATACAACGGGCCACTACAAGATGGGTATCAAGCTTAAGGGATTTAAGTTACTGAGAAAGACTGGAAAGATTGAATTTACCAACACTGCAGGAGAGGAGGAGACATGATTATGCTATATAAATGCATATCAGGGGAACAGAAAATAGACATAAATGAATATATATCATATGTGTGAAGCATCAGCAAGGGGACATTGCAAAATACAGCATAAAAAGAGAGGTGATAAAGATGTAAGGAAATTCAGTTTCCCTAATAGGACAATTGATCAGTGGAATGCACAACCGAATGAGGTAGTGTGTGCCAAAACTATTTATAATTTCAAGGATATGTATGATAAAAACGGTTTAATACACGGGACAGTACGAGCTTGACTCATTCCTGTGAAGATTCAAAGCTAAGGCAATCCTCACGCCTAACAGATTAGATAACTCGTCCCCAGATGATTAATTATAACTATGTTTATCCAACCTAACTCATTCATACCTTAGAAATTCGAATTTTTACTGCTTTCCGCCTAACCTAATTTAATTTAAGGGCGGAAACTACCCGAGAAAGCTTTGAGACGAATGATATGAGACGCCGGAATGACCATTTGCCGTTTGTAAACAAAGGGCGAGAGGCTCCGATCATGTTACCCCTACAGAGATCAGAGGACAAATGGCATATTTGTGGCGGCCTCTGGCAACCACCGCGCATGCGCCGTAGGGGGCGGACAGGGGGACAGATCATAACGCTACACCGGGCCACACATTAGCCCGGTCTCTGGTGTATGGGCTGATTAAGTAACAGTAAGTGGGGAGGACAGGACCTGGGGAATGCCCAGCACACACGTCCTGTCTCCTAACTGGCTTTGTGGTGTGTGTGGTCAAAAGAGTACCATACTGGGAGGTCTTTCTCCCACTTGCTGCAATGCGTCCATTAGGTACGGTCCATTAGGTCAAAGGCTTTTCGTCTCATTAACTCTCCTCCTCTTACTGACTCCCTTCAACCTCTGTCTCTTCGCCGCACTGTTGCATCTTTATCTCTTTTCTATCGCTACTTTAATGGTCACTGCTCCTCTGAACTGTCTGCTTGCATTCCTCCACCTCTACGACGGGCGCGTAGCACCCGTCTGGCAGCAAACTCTCATCCCGTTTCTGTCCAACTCTCTAATGCAAGAGTTAACCGTTACTCCCAGTCTTTCATTCATGCAACAGGTCAGCTCTGGAACTGTCTCCCTCTGTCTGTATTTCCTCCTGCCTATGATCTCCAGTCTTTCAAACGCAGTGTGTCCAGGCATCTCAAAATGATCGGATCTTGAATTTGGCTCTCTATTGTATTTTGTTTTTCTCTTGGAGGGAACTGTTACTGCGGGCTCATGGCCTTTGGTTCCTTCTTCCTCGCATAAAAAAAAAAAAAAAAAAAAAAATATATCACTGTTCAAATAAACAGACTTGCAAAATTGAAAATAATGTGAATGGGAGGTGGGAGTAAGGCAGTGCACCACAGGCTAGCGCTTCTTGGTATGGGGGAGGTTACACTCAGGGTTGGAAAAAATAGCATATATGTTAAAATGCCGGCTGTGGCAACTCAGGTCGCCACCACAGAGGAGGACATGGAGGGCTAGACGGCGCGCGGAACGTGTCCGGACAATACGGACGTAAGTTAACCCGGGCCGCGCGCTCCTATTCCCTGGAGCTCACCCGCCGCCACCACCTTAGTCAAAGTACACTACCTCCCGGGCGAGCTGACCACCGACAGGATCGGGGTGGAACTAGCCTAACAGTTTCAAGCAGCATCCCAGCGACGGTCTGTAACCGCGCATTACCTGAGACGGCCTGCAGCTGCTCAGAGAGAAACGAGATAGCCTGTAGCCGCTCCGAATTAAGGGCCACGGCCTGTAGCCAGGCACCAGTGACGGCCTGTAGCCGCACCCAAAAAAGGCCACGACCTGTAGCCGCACCCGAAAAAGGCCACGGCCTGTAGCCGCACCCAAAAAAGGCCACAGCCTGTAGCCACACCCAAAAAAGGCCACACCCTGTAGCCGCACCCAAAAAAGGCCACGGCCTGTAGCCAGGCCGCCAATTAGGAGACGGCCTGTAGCCAGGCCGCCAATTAGGAGACGGCCTGTAGCCTCTCTGTCAAGTGCTGCGAACACCTCCTGCAGAAACTAGCAATGGCCTGTAGCCGCACTGGGGAGAGACCGGTACGTCCCCTCTCCTTCTGTAGTTGCCTCGGAGGGCACGACACCAGCAACAGCCTGTAGCCGCTCCAGTAGGGAGGAGATAGTCTGTAGCCGTTCCTTGCCTGCACGTCGCCCTCCTTGCAGGACTTCGGCAACGACCTGTAGCCGCGCTGACAGGCAGGTGACGGCCTGTAGCTGCACTTCACCTGTGTTCCCATCAGGGAGTCAGGTCCCGGCGATGGCCTGTAGCCACACTGACAGCGAAGGGATGGCCTGTAGCCGCCCTCTGTCTGCTGCCCAAGGGAACCCAGTGACAGCCTGTAGCCATGCCGGGGAGGGACACCAAAGTCCCTCATCCCCTGCGACTCCACAACGAGAAAGTGAGCTGTGCTCAGTCCTGCCCTCCGGCAGGAGCGCAGATCACCCTCCTGTCCACCCAGACCAAGGCAACCTCCATGAGGAGGACCACTGCCCTGAGGACTAGTGGAGAGGCCCTGTACTGTCCCCGGGGTTGTTTTCCCTCCGTCCGGAGGAAGTGGGCACCCACCTGACAGACTCTGGCAGGGGACAACACCGCAGCCCAGCCCTGATGGTGGTGCCTCCAGCAGAAGACTGCAGCCGATGCACCTCTGAGGACGTCCCCCGGACCCCCAGGCAGGCCCTATCCCCACCCCGACGAAGGCGTTGTCTGCCCTCCACCCGGCGCCTGAGTGAGCGCCTCCAACACCTGTTCAGCCCTAGTCCTGACAGCCAGATTCCGGTCCCCAGCCCCGATAGTGAGGGGCCCTTCGCCACACACAGCCCGAGCCCCAGCCAAGATGTGATGCCCCTGAGAGTGGTCCTGTGGCCACAGGACGAAGGGACTCCCAAAGGGCCTCTGCCTACCCCAGCCTGAGAGTTGTGAGCCCTGGACCTCCCCTTCCCCCTGTGAGACAAAGTGGACCTAGAGACAGTGAAATATCAGTGAACAGTGAGGCCGGCACTCGTGGCACGAGAGTGAGTGTAACATAAGTGCACAGTGAGGCCAAGAAAGAACAGGCGCCTCAGTGATATCAAGCTATAAGTGTACAGTGAGGCCAAGAAAGAACATAAACTAGTGAGTGCAAAAGAACAGACACCTCATTGATACCAAGCAGTGAATATACAGTCAGTGACACATCACCCCCTGTGACGGTACCTGTAACATAGTGTCAAGATCTATTCCCCCTCCTTGTGCAGAGTCAGTAACTCCCCCCCCCCCATACCCAGTCTAAAAACTAAGTGCCAGAACAGCATACACCTACGCCTCACGGAAGTGCCTCCTCACCACGGACAGTGTAATAGTGCTTTGCCCTCCTGAACCAGACATAGACTCCTGTACATCTAGTATCCTGTGCGATACTCTACCCACTAATACCAGCCTATGTATTGATTTTTGCCTATGAGATTGTGTAAGATTGTCCACCTGTTCCACAGCTGTTGAATTTGTCAGTACAGTATACGTGTAAGGTTGTTGCCCTGTGTTTTTATGTCCTGGCCCTCTCTTTGTTTGTCTAACCTCCGGTCTAGAAAGGGAACCCAGCTGCACTCTAGGCGTTCTAGGGACGGGAAGCCACCCCTTAAACACCTAGCATAACATATACTATCTATCTATCTATCTATCTATTGCCAGACGCCTCAATCCCGTTTGGGGTGGCCACAAACAAATCGCCTCCAAGTCGCCCTGTCCCCCGCCATTTCACTGCCCTGCTCCCAACTCACACCCCCCTCTCTCATATACCTCTCCACCCCATCCCTCCATCTCATCCTCGGCCTCCCCCTCCCTCTTCCCCCCTCCACCTCACTCACATACACTCTCTTCGTCAGTCTCTCACCCTCCATCCTCTCCACATGGCCAAACCACCTCAGTGTGTTCCTCATAACGCTTCCTATCACATCCACATCCACACCACAACGCTCCTTTATATCCTCATTCGTCAGCCTGTCTCTCCACGTGACTCCACAGGCTCCTCTTAAATAACTCATTTCCACTGCTCTCACTCTTGACTTGTGTCCTTCCAACAATGTCCAAGCTTCACTTCCGTACGTTAGAGTTGGTATCACAATACTGTCATGTAGTAACTTTTTCACTTCCATGCTCACTTCCCTGTTTCTTATCACTGCTTTCAAGGAACCAGCAACCTTTCTTCCCTGCTGTACCCTTTCAAGCACTTCACCCTCCAAACCTCCATCCTTACTCATCACACTACCCAAATACTTAAACGTACTCACATTTTCCAATTCCTCACCATCTAACCTCGCTGTACATTCACTAACTTCACCTCTCTCAAAGACCATCACTTTACTCTTCCCTACATTCACCTTTAGGTTCCGTTTCTTACACACTCTCTCAAACTCATCCACCAAGCCTTGCAGCTCCCCTTCGTCTTCACTCAACAACACAGTATCATCTGCAAACAACAGTACAGGGAGTTTCCAAACACTATCCTCTCTCACCAGGGCCACTCCAACATCCACTACCCTACCTTGTACCTCTTTTATTACCCCATCCATGTACAGATTGAACAACCATGGAGACATGACACATCCCTGTTTCAAACCAACTTTCAAAGAGAAAAATTCACTTAGTTCACCATCCACACGCACTGCCAGCCGAAGCGTGTGCAGTGGCCATCACATCCAACCCGGGGCGTATAATATATATTGAAATACCCCCGAGGAGACTCCCACCCTAGGACGGCCCCACACCCACCCCAGGAGACCACGGAGGGGCAAGCAGAGAGAGCACCAGGCCTGAGCGAGACGGGCCCAGGTGTACCATGGACCTACGCCCCTCTTCCCCTCAACACGGCCAACGACAACTAAACAGTACTGACGCACTACATCACAGCTGGACCAACACTCGCCAGGATCGGGGTGGGACTTGTCCACAGACAGTCCCAAGTAGTCCCGTGGTATCGGACCACTGTATGTACCGGGGAAGGGTCGGACACTGTACATCCTTCAGCTGCAGCCACCCCTGAAACCGGCCCCGCGTTGGCGGCCACTGTACGCCCCGGGTTGGATGTGATGGCCACTGCACACGCTTCGGCTGGCAAGCCAGGCAAAGGCAGAACCGTGACGTCAGCCACTGTACGCGTCGGGGAAGGGTTGGCCACTGTACGCCCTTCGTCTGCCTCCTCCTCAGGGAACAGCACCACGGTATTGGCCACTGTACGTACTGGGGAAGGATCGGTTACCGTATGCCCTTCTGCTGTTGTCCCTAGAGCCTGTGGAACCACGACGTCGGCCACTGTACGTGTCGGGGAAAGGTCGGCCACTGTACGCCCTTCAGTTGTTGTCCCTAGAGCCTGTGGAACCGCGACGTCAGCCACTGTACGTGTCGGGGAAAGGTCGGCCACTGTACGCCCTTCATCCACAGTCTCTGAGACTACACCTTTGGAGGAAGTCTCTGGCTCGGCCCACCTGTCATCCGGAGGCTGAGCAGGATGCCCCTCTCACTCTCCTCACGGGTACAGTCCCCCGCAGGAGCTGCCATTCGAGGAGTGGTGGCAGGGCCCCATCCCGGGAGAGGGGATCCACGTCCTACAGGTTGTCCCTGGACGACGCCCAGTGCCGACGGACGCCACCCGGAAGGGACGCCGCAGGCAGCTCCTGATGGTGGTCCGGCCCAGTGGTGACCGCAGCCCCCAGCCACCCAGGGACGTCCCCAGAACCCCAGGGCGAGACCTCCCAAGCCTGTCCTGTCGACGACTCTCCACCAGGAGCATGCAACGACAGGTGTGTCTGTTGGCTTTGTTCGGCCCCAGTCCCGAGGGCCACCTCCCAGGTTGAGGCCCCACCAGGAAAGGGCCTTCCTGTACACCAGAACGCAGCCACAACCAGATGACTTCACCCTCTGCAGTAGCCCTGTGCCCCCTACGGGAGGATACGCCCGACGACCAGCCTCCCATGCCCGGGCGCCATTTGTGATTAGCCTAGGTTTCAGCAGCCCAAGAAGCCCAGTAGTGTAATCCCAGTGTCACCATATGAGCCAGGGACTGACAGTGTCTGTGTTACATGTCTTATTCATACTTGTGGTACAGTGTAGGCTGACAGTGTCCATACTCAACATAGTGGCATCTCTAATGTACAGTGCGAATTGCCTAAGTCTAGGACTAACAAGTGATACACTAGGACTGTACAGAGTCTGTGCCTACAACCATTGTGTGTTGCTGATGAATAGTATACACTGTGTGCAGTAATTGTTGTATACCAAAGCCTGACATTGTCCATACAACCTGTATTGTTTATAATTGTTGTATATTGTAAGGAAATCAAATTAAGGCAATATATGTGTAAGGGTGGTCTGCCGAGTTTTTATGCCCTGTTCCTCTTGTTGTGTGTTCTAGTTCCAGTCTAGAAAGAGGCCCCCGCTCAGTAGCTAGTGTTCTTAGGACGAGAAGTCGACCTAAAAACGCCTAGCATAACACTTTCCCTCCTTCTTTCCTCGTCCTTCTGCCTATGGTTGACTTTACACTCTTCTGTCTTTCTTTCCTTCATTCTTTCCTTTTCCTTCTGCCTGTGGGTGACTGTACACTGAGTGACAAGCAAAATGGTTTCCTGTACACCAGGAAACCATTTGCATCGCTGGGTGGTAACCACATAACCAATTTTGGCGCCTGGTGGTAAAATTTAGTGGTGAATTACGGCGCTCCAACCGGATTGAGCCGGTGAAGGTTTATACCCAAGGGATGGTTGGGGGTTATTGTTCACTTAATGCCACTCAGGGATGAGTGAGGCTGGTCACTCTCATCTTAAATGTCAGGACCAACTTGCCTAGCCCCGGATTCCTATGCTCCTCATGGGGCAACGTAGGATTGGATGATGGATGGATGAATATTATGGTCGCTTACCAAACAAACAGAGACAGGAGCGACTGTTACAGCAAATGCCACAATACAGCATTTACATGATCTAAGAATCGATTTAAACTCCTTCTACAGGTGAAACATCGAGCAGTGTAGAGCACAGTTATTGTTCTCCAAAGACCAGTTTTTAATGCTCATCATCACTATCATCTTCCTCAGCTTTACTGAATTAGCTACTTAATAAAGCTATTTTCCCAATAGGTAATGATGATGAGATGTATTCCATGGATTCTCTTGTATATAGCAAGAGGATCGGCTCACTTACACCCACAACATATATTAACCCTTTAACCGCAGGCATTGTTTTGCCCCGACTGGCCTCTCCCACGGGGGTTCCAGCCAAAATGTAAACAAACTTTAAACCTTTATAACTCTGCACAGAATAAATCTAGAGCGAAAAATAAGGTACCATTAGAAAGTACTAACCTTCGGCTTTGCAATGATGTAGGTTTCATGATTTCGTTGACTATCACTGGATGGGCAATGCCATTAGAAGTGAGCGATCTAAAATCACTATTTTTCGCTCACACACCATTACCAAATGCCAACCTCATTCTGATAATAATACTATAAACATATATGAACACTGCACATACGATAAACACCCACTCTGTGTTCACTGAGGCAGGTAAAAGGCACTGTAATTGCCCGCACTTCACTGCCACATCAGCGGTGTTGTAATCACTATTTTTCGCTCACACACCATTACCAAATGCCAACCTCATTCTGATAATAATACTATAAACATATATGAACACTGCACATACGATAAACACCCACTCTGTGTTTACTGAGGCAGGTAAAAGGCACTGTAATTGCCCGCACTTCACTGCCACATCAGCAGTGTTGTCACTCACACAGCTGGACAGATACTGATGCGTGTTTGGTCAGGGGTGGGGTGGGGGGCCTGGGGGGTGGGAGGTGGGGGCCCGGGGGGTGGGAGGAGGGAAGTGGGGGTCAGCTGGAGTGAAAGAACTTAATAGCTACTCTCCCTTGAAACAATTGGTGCACGAAAAAAAAGCGCGGTATTCAAAATATTCACAAACATTCGAGAATGACACCCGCAGTTGGTCCAGTTTTTGCAATGTCATTCTGGGATGACACCCGCAGTTAAAGGGTTAAGGCATGGGTGCCTTATCGCCTCAACAGCCTCGACAGGAATTGTACAGGATGTAATGAGAAATGAAATTAGTTTGGATACTATCAACAACTTGCCAATGATGTTGGAGAACATTGCTAGACCACTTAGGACTTTGGGGGCAGTGATTATTAGTTCTTCGTCAGACGCTTATCACATGAAGGAAGTGACTGAATTCATTATGTTGGCAGAATGGAAACTGGAACAAGCAAAAACCATCATGCTCACCATGATCCAAGATATCCCATCACGTGGGACCGAGACACTCAGGGACACAAACAGCATTTCACATACATGTGACAGACACGGTTTGTTTGATCTAAGTGGAGCAATTCTTGGTAACAATTTTGGATTGGCTACAGAAAAAGATCTTGAAGAAATAAATAACATTTTTAATAGGATAGCTCAAATCTTGATATATCAACAGAAGCTAGCTGATACACAGAACACTGCAATGATGACGATTGTGAAAAATCTCAGAAAAGCAAAAAAATCAACTCAAGAAAGTGTGAAGAAAATAAAATGAATGCACCGGAAGGGAATATGACATTTTTCCAACACTTCTCAGTGGTCATAGAACATACTGACATAATAATACTTCAGTTAGACAAAACCAGGGCTCATTATCAAGCTTTCATGAAAGGTATTGCCAATGCTCACAATGGCAAGATCACCATTAGCTTACTGCCAATTCACAAATTACATCAAAAAATCAGTCAAGGCATACATAAACATGGTTTAAAGATGTTGTCTGAGGAAAAGAATCTCATGCTATATTACCCATACAGTACTCGAAAACAAGTCTCACACCGACATCAATAGTACTGTAGTTCATGTACCATACACAACAGATGATCTGTTCACAGTCTGTCAAATATACCCTTTCTCTTGTAAGAAAGATGACACACTGGTCACCATCAACACTAAAATAGAACTCATCATGGCCTTTAAGAAACAGGACACTGTCACTTTTGCTAGTGATTCGACAATTGAATGTAAATATCGCACATCATTACATGCTATTCATCTTTGTCAAAGTCCTTAACACTTTAAGCCTCTCCAAATGGGTTCAGTTTCGCATCATAACCATCCTTGAATGGGTTTGTATCATCAGAATTCTTGCTCTTGGGAGAGTCCTCGGCAAAGGGGTTCTTGGACTCATCGTATTCATCAGCAAAGGGGTTCTGCTCAATGTTCTCCGTTTCAAAGTCCTCGCCAAAGGGGTTCCCAGAGGCTGTGGTCCCATCTTCCCCAAATGGATTGTCGGACTGCTTCTTTGGGGTGGAGATGTGCGTGGCGGAGAGGGCTGTGGCAATGGTGTCTGCTGGGGAGTGACTCGCAGAACGGCGCTCAGTGGGAGGAGGTGCTGGGGTGATGTGGTCATGGAGGGATGGACTGAACTTAGTTGTCATCCCGGTCTTCCCTCCCGCTGCACCCTTCCCTCCCCCTGGGATACTTGAGGTCATGGAAGTCCGCATTCGAGCTTCTGTTGGGCTGGTCAGGATGGCGCTGGGTTTCTCCTGGCGTACACGGCCTTCACTTTGGGGCCTCGGAGCAGGACTGCCAGCCCTGTGAGTGAATGGCGATGCCCCACCACGTCCCTCAACTCTCATGCGGCTCTCAGGCTCTGGCTCCAGCACTCCCTGGCCCTTCCGCTCTCCCAGTCTCAGCCGGCCTTCCCCACCAACACCTACAGAGGGAACATGGGTTACTTGACATATGGTACACTTACCTTTACAATGGTGCTGGAGAAGGACACCTTCATATGGTGGTACTGATATAACCAGACAGATGTGCTGTTTGGTTATAAAAAAGTCCCTCAAGTCCCACCCTATTCCTCAAAATGGGTCATGGGGGAGTTAAGGAATACTTATATAACTGGGCAGTGAAGCCCCGTGCTTATATTAATGCTACTACGGAAAGGAGTCCCTCTCCAGCACTGCACCTCTCTGCTACAGCCAATATACAGAATTTAGTTACAACTCCAGCATAATGTCATTTATCTTCTCTGAGACTGATGAATTCTACAGTCCTTCATGTGATGGCACCAATATAGCCAGCCAGATCCACAGCCTGGTTAAATAAAATTAATGTCCCTCAGCTACTCCTTGATCTTCCAAAAGGAGAATAGTGGATTGCAGAAGGGTAATTTAAGTCAGCAGTCCAATGGGTTCACATTTCAGATGAGCCTGGGGTTGCAACTACAGATATTGCTCATCCAATCCTTGCCTGCCCATCAGGAGTGTTGATACCCAAGGCTAGGCTACTTAGTCTAGTCATTTAACCCCTTGAATCTCCTCTGAACTGTCTCCTTGCGTCCCTCCACCCCTACAACGGGTGCGTAACACCCGTCTAGCAACAAACTCTCATCCCTTTTCTGTCCAAGTCTCTAATGCAACAGTTAAACATTACTCCCAGTCCTTCATATATGCAACAGGTCAACTCTGGAACTGTCTTCCTCTGTCTGTATTTCCTACTTCCTATGACCTCCAGTCATTCAAATGCAGTGTGCCCAGGCATCTCGAAATGTACAGATCTTGAATTTGGCTCTATGTTATCATGTTTTTGTTTTTTCTTGGAGAGAGCAATTTGCAGCTTCTGGCCTTTGGTTCCTTCTTCCTTGTATATATATATATATATATATATATATATATATATATATATATATATATATATATATATATAAAAAGAGTGATGCCTTTTGCAGTTTTGTCCTGGTACTGTCACATGATTTTATTCAACTTTGGAAGGGTCCCTCATATGGAAGGTGTTTCTTAAAGCTTTTCTAACCCACACAGCTTAAACAGTGTCCTTAAACTGACTAAAAAGTCTGGAGACAAAGGAAAAAAAGTCTACAGAGAACCAGTTAAGGTGAGTGACCAGTTGTTTATCCATGAGTAGTACAATGCCCTAAGCGTAACAGACACAAATGAACAGTAGGCAAACCTCTGTACTGTATGATGCAAAAAAAATATAAATAAATAAATAAATAAATCTATCTATCTATCTATTGCCAGATGCCCTAATCCTGTGAGGGGTGGCCATTTGACTTTGA
Organism: Coenobita brevimanus; assembly: GCF_032717465.1. NCBI lineage: Eukaryota > Metazoa > Arthropoda > Malacostraca > Decapoda > Coenobitidae > Coenobita > Coenobita brevimanus. The sequence goes on along the minus strand of NC_137006.1, from coordinate 2,092,806 downwards.
GTTATTTGTTTTACAGGGAGGGGCACTAACCCTCCACCAACCCACTTGCTGACACGTAGGGAGCACGTATGGTTTGGTTATATGGTTACCACCCAGCGTTGTAAATGGTTTCTTGGCTTACAGGAAACCATTTTGGCTTGTCACTCAATGTAAAGCCACCTGTAAAGGAAAGAAAAACAATAAGAAGTGACACGAAAGATGGGAGAAATAGGAAGAGAGGAGGGCAGGCACAGAAATAGAATGATAAAGGCCAAGGAAGAAGTAGGCAGCACTACATCAAGTGAGTGGATGATGGTCATCACCACCTACCAAATAAATAAACAAAATAAAACAATAAAAAATAAAATCAAATATAAATTCTTAAGGGCTACATCCTGTTAAAAAAATACACAAAATAGAAACTAAATAAGGTTACTCACCAACTGGTCCCTGGTTTGCTCTCTCCAGTGCACGCAGTCGGTCATCCACCTCAGGCACTGTGGATGAACAAGTATGCACATTATTAGACCCAAGTAAACACCACAACACACACATACATCATAACACAGAGTACAGTGATTCCTTGGTACACAATTGAAAGTGGGATGGCCTTAATAAAAAGAAAAAATGGAGAAATAAAAATGAAAATGAGAAGCCCTAAAATAAACAATAAAACAAAATGAATAAAATAAAAAAGTAAAAAATAAGGCTTTGTACTATTACTCAGCAATGAATCACTAAATAACAGATATTCATACAACAAAAATAACCCTTGGAAAAGAAAAAGACTACAGCAAACAATACAGGAGTTAACTACATCATACACTGAATCTAAACAACATATACAATAAATTATACTAGGTTACTCCTACATAACATTGTAATATAAGAAAATAAATGCTATTACTTGTACTGATAGCTATAACATGCCTTCTAAACAACACTATGGTCAAGTTTGTTTTCATCTAAAGGAAATGGGTTATTCTCAGAACTTTAATACTAATTCTAAGATGTACGAATGAGTTCCCTTGGTTCCTATTGTCATTTCACCTTAACTTGGCCCAGGTTTTTGTCCTTTTCGAGTTTAATTCACACCGCTCAGTTGCAGAATAAGGCAATATTAAGGTTCTACATGCTTTCCACAGCACTTCTTCATGACTAGCACCATATTCTACCATTAATCTCTTCCTACAAGTCTGTATTCAAGATGGAGAGATGGTAGTTTTAGGCCAAGTTAGAGTAAAAGGGATATACTCACGTCAACCCTCCAATCAGACTACATGTACAGTAACCATCAATCAAGGTAAAGAAGGCTATGAGTTGAAGGTCACATAAACACAATCTCCAGAAATCCCTCATGATGCAATGTCCTCCCCAAGATGAAAAAAATAAAAATAAATAATAATATTAATAAAAATAAAAATAAAAATAATAATGATAATAATAATCGGGTAGTGCTGGTATGTTTTCCTCCGACAGAGCTGAACCACTCTCACAGCTCAAATTCTAAGCCATGAAATTTTTTATGCTTTAGCTAAACGGTAGGAATGAATCTCCTTGGTTACTAGTCAATAGAGCTCTCCAATCTGACAACACCTAGCCATTAACTGAGCTGAAAGCAGTTAGGGATCTTTCTCAGGTGAAAATAAGTTGATTAAGTAGCAAGAATATAGTGAGATGCTTTTCCACTGATATAATTTCCCTTTGCCAAACAAATTAATCTGGCTTTAGCCTGAACAAAATAGCTAGGCAAGTCAAGAGCAAATAAGAGTGTGAGGTGCACAAGGAAGGTGCATTCATACAGACAAATGATGTGGAATTTATTGGCCAAAATTAACAATCCCAGTCCTATGGTCATTCCTGCACAGATCTGAACAAAATACAGTACAGTAATCCCAGACTGTGTAAGATACTGAAGCATGTCCACAGCAGAGCAAAGGTGATGTGCTTAAAAACAGAGCGAAGCTAGGGGTTTATCATCCAAAAGAAACATTCCCAGCCACACCATCAAGCTTCACACAGAACAACGGGGGTGTCAGTAATATTACCACAAAACTCACTTTGGGTTAGTTAGCTTACCTTTAAATGAGTACTGATGATGCATATACCTTTAAATAGGCAGTCATTTTCACCTTTTTATACAGCTTATTTCCTATACCTCAATGACAGAATAAGACAATGCTATGACTCTAAATTCTTTCCATCACACTTCTTCCTGACTAGCACCATACTGAAGTGTTAATCTTCTGTTACAGCTCTGCATTCAAGATGGAAAGAGGAAAATTTTATGCCTAATTTGAAAAGAGTATTGTTCAAATATCCATATACAAATTCTGTTTCTCTATACTGAGGCACCTTATCCCCCGAGAGGTGGCCATGAATTAATCACCTCCACATCGCCCTGTCTTCCACATCAGGCAGTCCTCTCTCAATCCCACACCATTTTTATTCATATACCTCTCCACCCCATCCCTCTGCTTAGTTCTCAGTTTCCCTCCACCTCTCACATACACTCTCCTAGTCAATCTCTTATTCTCTGTTTGTTCCATGTGCCCAGAGTATCTCAAGGTGCTACTCCTAACACTTTCCAGCACATCCACATCAAACCACAACTCTCCCAGACTTCCTCATTTGTCTGTCTCTCCACCTAACTCCATACGCTCTTCTCAGGTAACTTATTTCCACTCCTCTCACTCCTGATTTGCATTCTTCCAGCAAAGTCCAGGCCTCGCTTCCATATGTTTGTGTAATCCAGAATATAAACAAGGTACTCTGTTTACCTGTGTGTTCACTTCCGTATTAAAGCACTGCCTGCATTGCTATATAAACTGTTCAATGTAATGATGCTTTTTGGGGGGTGAGGGGGTTGGAGGGGGTCCTACTGTTGCATGATTTAATTCTGCTTCCATAGTAGTGGTAGCAGCAGTAGTACCGGCAGTTATATCCCCTGGTTCCTCTGAAATGTGAACCCAGTGGACTGCAGGCTGAAATTACCCTTTTCCTGCTGTCCACCATCCTCCTTTCAGGGAAGACAGAAGGAGCTGAGGGATGTTTGTATAACTAGGCATTGGAGTCACAGGATTCAGTGCCAACACATGAAGGCATTCCTCTCCAGGATCCATCACCAGCTTCCACAATACATGGGTTACAGGGACTGTTTCTAACTCCATTACCATAATAGGTCTCTCATAAACTTCATAAAATAATCTGGTATTAAAGGAAGGACACAAGTCAAGAGTGTGAGCAGTGGAAATGAGTTACCTGAGGGGGGCACGTGGAGTTACATGGAGGGACAGACTGACTAATAGGGAAGTGAAAGAGTGTTGTGGTGTGGATATGGATGTGACAGAAAGCATTATGAGAAATACACTGAGGTGGTTTGGCCATGTGGAGAGGACGGAGAGCGAAAGACTAACAAGGAGAGTGCATGTGAGTGAGGTGGAAGGGGGAAGAGGGAGGGGGAGGACAAGGATGAGATGGAGGGATGGAGTGGAGAGGTATATGAGTTGGAGGGTGCGAGCTGACAGCAGGGCAGTGAAATGGCGGGGGGACAGGGTGACATGGAGGTGATCTGTTTGTGGCCACCCCTTACGGGATTAAGGTGTCTGGCAATAGACAGCTAGATTTAAAAAAATAAAAGCACCATGCGGCTATGTGTTCCAGGGACTATAAATATATGACAAATAATCAAAATGAAAATACAGTAATCCCTCAATTATCTGGACGATCACTATTCGTGCTATCCATTATACAGATGCCGTAACCTGGCTGTTCAGGACCATTATTTGTATATTTTTCCATTTCATCCAGACAAAATGCTTGCATCTGGGTGGAAAGTACAGCTGTGCGAACATTTTCACCCAGCTTGGCCATTTTTTTCATGTTTTTTAGGGCCATGGTTATTGCTTGCCTGTGGTTGATTGGTCTGGTTGACTGTAATCACTGCCTGGCTGTGGTTTATTGGTCTGCTTGACCAGACAGAGTTGTGTAAAACACCAGGAATAAGTGTTGTACAATATACTGTAGTGGCCATTTACAATGGCTTTCAAAGTTAGGGTATGTATGAGGGGGGGCCGGGGGAGAAGTCCACTATCTGGACGGAGCCACTATCCGGACATGCCCCCCCCCCCTTTTTAATGTGTTCAACTCTGGACATAGGCTTCACAACTTGTTCTCAAGGCCCAGTAGTCCTCCTACATACCATTCACCTCCACATGTCAGATAATGATGGGATTACTGTACTGCACTACTTTAAACACAAAATAAAATATACTAAAAGTGTATAAATGAAGTTTAGTGCTGACTAAATCACATGGGAGAATTTTTTTGTACCTATAATCAATTCTGGTAGATAAAAAAAAATGACTAAAATTGTGGAAGCTAAAAGACAATTTACATACAGATACAACTTACTGCTTTTTCTCACATTTGTTCATTTTCTTTCTGTAATTCTTTCTTATCAATTTCAATCTTTTATATTCTATATGGAAGTGCAAATTTGAAAATGGTGGAAAATGTCACGGTCTCAACATCCTAGACTGAGATGATGTTAAAAATGCCACTGTGCATTAGAAGATACTGCCACACCTCACACCGCATCAAATCACACTGCAACATCCACTATAACAGTTATACCTCACAATGACATCTTAAAGTCAAACTACATACTGCCACACCACACCACATACTGTTACATTTTATAGTACCACACTATACACAGCTACACTTCACAGTACTATACCACACACTGCCACGCTTCACACAGATTGGGACTAAACAACAAAAACAACAACTAACCTAACCTAACCTAACCCAACATATCACAACTAAACCTAACTCAAACATATCACAACCAACCTTAACCTAACCCTTGACATCACATCCCTCCCTAAACTACCTAACCAATATACCACAACTAAACATAATCTAACTCAAAAAATATCACAACCAACCTTAATCTAACCCTTGACATCACATCCCTCCCTAAACTAACCTAACCTAGCCTAACAACACTTAATCCTAGTCTTGTCTAACCGGTAACCAGTCAAAACAGTACCTGATTTTGGCCGTGCAGCTGCAGTCCTGGTGTCGAGAACATCATGGCCCGTCACAGATCCCGGCTGAGGCACTACACTACTAGCATCCTCTATAGGCGGCAAACCACAGGCAATGGAGAGGAGGCAAGGTGAGCAGGGTGGAGGGTGAAGAGGTGGACCAAAGTGGATGAAAGGTTGGAGGATAGTGAGGTGGAGAGAGAGAGACAGAGAAGGGATAATAAAGTGAGGTGAAGAGATAATGATACACTTAGGTAGATGGAGAGAGAGAGAGAGAGAGAGAGAGAGAGAGAGAGAGAGAGAGAGAGAGAGAGAGAGAGAGAGAGAGAAACACTAAGGCAGAGGGGGGAAGAGAGAAACAGTGAAGTGGTGACAGGAACAGGGAGGGTGAGGTGAATGCAGACAGTAGTGATCTTAGGTGGAGAGGTGAGGTAAAATGAAAGGAGAAACAGAGTGCAGTGAAGGGAGTGATAGAAAAAAAGTGGATGAAGAATAAGTGTGAGATGGATGGAGGGAGAAACTGAGTGACAATCAAAGGTAGAGTACAGAGATGGAAGGGGAGAAAGAGAGAATCTGGGAGAAAGGAGGGAGGGCAGGAGAGACTGACAACAAGGTGGAAGGCCCAAGGCACACACAGCACACTGGAGGGCAGCTTAGGATAAAACTTCTCACTGTGGCAGTGGATGGAATGGGATATCAGGGTTTTAGGGTCATCACCTAGTTAAGCTCCCAAGGTAAGGGCTTAAGCAACAGGCACCACGAAGGCAAGAGATAACATTTAGGCAGTCATAGGAATATGGATGGTGATGCTTGGAGGCATTTCTGCTGGCAACCATACTCTAAGGGTGAAATATGGATTGCCTTGGTCTATCTGCAGACATGTGTTTGTGAGATCAGACTTAAGGTTGTACAGTAGTAAGCCACACTGATATTCCTGTTTTTGCACATCACGACAGCAGTAAGTTGCACTGAATTCATAATCCGGTCAAGTTGATCTGGCACAGAAGCAGGCTTAGAGCAGCTCAAGGTTGATATGCAATGTCTCATGTAAACAAAACTGTTGTATGCTACTGTGATACAAATGCAATCTTCACTTTTACTTTGGATTATCATAAACATGCATCAACAAATGATAAAATATTGTGTAGTTGCTACAGAAACTTGGTGTAGCTACACACTTATTCTGAGTGATGTTGCTACTTTGCTTTTACAACATGCTGTTAGCAAGGGTAGGCATGAGGATCCCTGGTGTGTATATGCCAACAATAACTCGTGAAATTTTCAAAGGCAAAGGAGAACCACTGCTAAGCTCCAAAATGTCACATTCTGGATTTCTGACATCTGCCATGCTGAATGTTTATACATTTTGTGAGGATATCCTGACAACTGGAGGAGCAAACCTGATTCCTGTCTCTGACCTCAGAAAAATATGTCTCATCGATCTACTGCCAATGCCATTACAGAAGTGCCTCCAAATTCTTCTCTTAAATGCAATTCAAAATGTATCTCTTGCCTGCTGTCACTGGCCAAAACCACAATGATACAATATAATAATTACTGGTAACAGCAAAAACACACAAACTCCAAACAACAGCAAGCAGGATTAGAATACTGGTATTAGGGAAGCTACACCAAAAATTCATTACCGTAAATACTGAGGATATAATTTACCCCAAGTCATAATATACTGACATTAAGTACACTACCAGTCATGAAATTTTGATAATGGGCAACCAGTCATGAAATGCAAAACAATTCTATGGATGCTTTCACTGAACAAACACAGAGGAAATGTGTGACTCAATGAAACGTCCTGGAATGCAGAAAATACAGCGCATCATGAAACGTACTGTAGGCATTGTTATGAAACACGGAGACAACTGCACAATGGAAAAAAAAAATCCTGAAATTCAGTAAAATATTATCAAAACCACATTACGAAAATCCAGGCATGCAGCAAACAGCATCAAAAGCATATTAAGACATCAAGAAACAGAAAATATTATGTAATATCAAGGTTGGGAACTGTAGGAAACATTACCAAATATTATGACTTACTAAGATTTTTAACTACGTCAACCAGGATGTGCTTTTCATTTAAATTCTGCTACCAACAGACAATTTATATTCAACTTAAGAAGTATCTTTAGTAGTTGCTATCCTCAACCCTGGTCCATCTGACTGAGGAGACCCATTGACTGCAGGTAAGCAACTGCCCCTGTGGGACTGTCCCATAGGCTCCCTACACCATGCTGTAGTGTAGTGTTCAACCGGGTGTGACTTCTGTTGTGTGAGCATATTCTACAAGCTGGGAACATGTCATCTGTGATTCTACCCAAACCAAATCTAAGTTGGTAGCTATGGATATGTGGGTGATATCCTGATCTAAGCCTGGATAGGTGAACCTGAGCATCCCTATTTAAGGACAACTCCAATGGGTGGATATCAGGAGCGGGCTTGTACTATGGTATTATAACTGAGGTGTTCTACTACCTTGTGCATGAAGTGAGTCTGTAGATGTACCTTCACTGCTAGTGTTTGAATAGTGTTTGTGTGGTGACCGTTTTATGTGCCTATGTGTGTTGTGTGTCTGTGTCATGTAGTGATGGTAGCCATGTACCGGCACAGGCTGCTACAGAGAATTGTGTGCCTCTCATATCAAGGTAGTTTCTGACCAGAAAGACCTTCCTTTCAGAGTGTAAGTGAGCTGTGGGAGCGGTTTTGGTGCAGTCAGTGGTGATGGATAGGCCACTGTTCTGTAAGATTTGCAGGGTGTTAAAGTGGGTATTAGATATGATGGAAGTCCATGCTGGGAAGGCACAGGACATCACTGGTCTAGTATACTGTTTACAGTGTAAGGAGAATATTTCTTTTTGTTGCCCAATGTCTGGCCCTGTAGTAGCCCTGAATGCACGGGGTCTGGGGGTGCATCGCCTCTTGACATCTGCGTGGTTGTTGAAGGTGAGTCCAGTGTTATATGTCATTCCAAGGATCTTAGTGGAGAGTGTGTGTGGCGCACTCACATTGTTAAGTGCGACTGTGATGTATAGGGAGTACCAGTGTTTATGTTTACTGCTGGTGATGTGTGTGGTGGTGGATTTGTTGCAGAAGACCTGTAATAGAATAGTGGTTAACAAAGGCTGTATATAAATTTAACTCCTCCAGCTTGAAAAGTCCCTTCCATGCTGAATGAAATCATACAGAGGCAGCAAGATTAAAAGGAAAAGTACATCATCACACAGAAATGGTTAAGGAATCTATCAGTGTCAAGACAGACAAAGAATATTAAGAAATCAAATACTAGTTAAAATCCTGAAATGCAAGGAATATTTTCAAATTCTAAGGCTAAAATTCATGATGCAAACAATAACACACACTCTAATAGCAAGAAATGCACAAGAATATTAAACTTCTAAAATGCAAAGAATATTACCCAAAGAGACAGCAAGAAGTAATGATACAGAAATGTGAGAGTTATGTGATGTAATTCCAAATGTCTATCTATCTATCTATCTATAGCCCGACGCCCTAATCCCGCAAAGGGTGGCCGCAGACAAAACGCCTCCAAGTCATTCTGTCACCCACCATTTGACTCCCCTCCCCCCAACTCACCCCCCCCTCCCTCATATACCTCTCAACTCCATCCCTCCACCTCATCCTCGTTCTACCCCTCCCTCTCCCTCCCTCCACCTCACCCACATACACCCTCTTAGTCAGTCTTTCACTCTCCATCCTCTCCACATGTCCAAACCACCTCAGTGTATTTCTCCTAATCTTTTCAACCACATCCACATCTACCCCACAACGTTCCTTCACTTCTTCATTCGTCAACCTGTCCCTCCATGTCACTCCACATGCTCCTCTCAAGTAACTCATTTCCACTGCTCTCACTCTTGACTTGTTCCCCTCTTGCAAGGTCCACGCCCTCGCTTCCATACGTCAGGGTAGGGATCACAATACCATCATGCAGAGACTTCTTAACTTCCATACTCACTTCCCTATTTCTCATCACTGCTTTCAGCATGCCTACAACCTTCCTTCCCTGCTGTACCCTTTCACGCACTTCATCCTCAAAGTTCCATCCTTACTCATCACACTACCCAAGTACTTGAATGCACTCACATTCTCCATATCCTCACCATCCAACCTCACTGCACACTCTGTGACTTCATTCCTCTCAAACACCATAACTTTACTTTTGTTTACATTAACTTTCAGCTTCCTCCTCCTACACACTGTCCCAAATTCATTCACCAAACCTTGCAACTCCCATTCATCTTCACTCAACAATACTGTATCATCGGCAAACAGCAACACCGGAAGCTTCCAAATCTCACCCTCATTCATTAGGGCCACCCCCACATCCACTGCCCTACCTTGTACCTCCTTACGACCCCATCCATATATATATTAAACAGCCATGGAGACATTACACACCCCTGTTTCAGTCCCACATTGAGATCAAAGAACTCACTCAGCTCACCATCCACTCGCACCGTAGCCCTAGCTCCCTCGTACATACTCTTCACAGCACTCAACAATTTCCCCTCCACTCCATATATTCTTAATACCTTCCACATACCTTTCCTATCTATTCTGTCATAAGCTTTCTCCAAGTCCATGAAGGCAGCGTACACTTTCCTTCCCTTCTCTAGATACTTCTCCACTAAACATCTTAGAACAAATATCTGATCTACACACCCTTTTCCCTTCCTAAATTCCCCTTGTTCTTCTCCAACTAGCTCCTCTGTCATATGCCTAACCCTATCAATGAGTATTCTACCATATATTTTACCAGTCACACTAAGAAGGCAAATACCCCTATGGTTACCACATACTTCTCTCTCCCCTTTTCCTTTGTACAGAGGAACAATTATACCTGATTTCCAGTCCTCTGGAACCCTTCCCTCTTCCCAAGCCAATCTACACAACTTCCATATCCACTCCGCAACAATCTCACCCCCATACCTAAGCATTTCACCACATACTCCATCAATTCCTGGGGCCTTTCCCAGCTTAATCTTCTTCATCGCTTCCACTACTTCCGACCTACTGATCTCTTCCTCCCTCCTCTCATCTCTTCTTCTCCCAGCCATTCCCCAACCACTTATACTCACACTGCTCTCACTCTCTACATTCAACAAATCCTCAAAGTGCTCCTTCCATCTCCTCAATTTCTCTCTCTTCTCTACCAACAATCTATTATTCCTATCTTTCACTCCCCTACTATTTCCCCTTTCACACATCCTTACTTTCTTTTCCTCCTTCCAAAACAATTTCTTACTCTCCCTCCATTTCACACTCAGATTCCTCCCAAACTCTTCATCCACTTTCTTCTTACTCTCCTTCACCAGTCTCTTAACCTCCCTTCTCCTGCTCACATATACCTCTCTCTTCTCTCTCTCATCTTCTCCCCTCCCTCTACTCGCCAACCATTCACCATATGCCTTATTCTTTTGTTCCACAGCCTGCTTCACCTCATCATTCCACCATGCTGTCCCTTGCACACCCTTAAATCTCCTCCTCACTCCACAAACCACCTCACACGCTGCGCTTATCTCTTCCGTGAATATCTTACATAATGTCTTCCACCCTTCCATCTGCTCTAGCTCATACCTTCCCAATCTTTCTTCCACTATGCTCTTATACTCTGTCCTATTCTCACTAAATTGCAATTTCTACACTCTTCTCACAGGAGATGTTTCCTCCTGTTTTCCCTTCGCCTCCTCAACCACTTTCTTTGCAGCTCTACCTTGGCCATCACTAAGTGATGGTCCGAGACTCCATTCCCCCACCCTCTCCACACCCTTGCATCCAACACTTGTCTTCTCATTCGCTCATCCACACACACGTAGTCTATCATTGCCTTTCGTTCAACAAGTTCACCATCCATCCTCCTCATTACTCTCCATGTATACCGGTGGATCATCTTATGATCTAAAGTAGGTGTTGGCTATTGCCAACCCCTTACCAGCACAGATGTCCACCAAAGCACTACCATTCCCATCTACTTCTGCTGGCACACCCCACTGACCAACCACTCCATCCACTCGTACATTCCCGACTTTGCCATTCATGTCTCCAATCAACATCACTCTCTCGCTCCTCTCAAACTTGTCCATACATGCTTCTACTCCTACTTCAAAACTCATCTTTCACTCTTGCCACTCGATCCTCTGTTGGAGCATACACACATACAATCGCCCATGCTTGTATACCTACTTTCATCCTCACCCATACAATCCTTGCACCCACTGTTCCATACTCTCTTATATTCTCCTTCCACTTCTTGCTTATCATCAGACATACTCCCTCTCTTGCCCTCTCATTCTCACTGACTCCCGCACATATACCTACACCGTATTCCCATTCTCTCATCCTTTCACCTTTCCATTTAGTTTCAGTCAATCCACATATATCCACTTTTGCATCCTCAAGCACCTGGACAATCTCTCTCTCTTTCACTTCATCATTCACTCCTCTCACATTCCACGTTCCTACTCTCAGAATGTCCTTTGTCCGTTCCTTAGTCGTCAACGTATGGTCCGTCCGGGTCCGAGGCGCTTTATTTGCTTTTTTAGTTAGTTCTTTTTACGGGGTGGGGCACTAACCCACCACCAACCCTTTTAGTCACCTCGTACGACAAGCAGGGATACTGGGGGAGTATTCTTGAAACCCCCCTACCCCCAGGGGGTCAAATGCGGGGATTCGAACCAGCGCTTGCAACTGCGTGAGTACAGCAGCTTACCAAGTGAGCCATTTAGACACCAAATGTGCTAACATTAAAATCAAGAAAACAGAAGACAGAATTCAAATTTTGGATGTATGGCACTTTGGACTTCCTCCACAGATTGCCTCATATAATTTTTATGACACTGCTCTAGAAAAAAAAAAAAAAAAGTCAAATCTCCATTCATTTTGCTTGGCTTGGCTTGTTTGGAGTTACTTCAGGGAACTCCCCACATCAATCCACGCCAGTGACCAAGCATTACAAAATTTTTAAACGGCACTGAATGACAGCTGTATTAACTTTATATGTACTCCATAATTCTAAAGATGGAAAAATAAATAAAAAATAATAAATTAACACATAATTAATTAAATTGCTACTCAAAATATTTTTACAAGTGCTACCATGCACAACATCACAACAGAACAATTAGACCCAAAAGTCCTCTTAATATCCATCAATTTTGCTTCAAATTTAAAGTATATTTGTTACCTAGGGTCAGAGAAACATATAAAGCTTCTCTCGTTTCAAACACTTCAAGCAGACAACAATTTTAATCATATTAGGATAGATTTTTAAAACTGAAGGGGTTAGATATACCTGCAACTAATCCCTTCACACAACAGATCCTTCCTAAGATGAGCAAATAAATCTGAACGCACCAATAAATAAATAAAATAACTGGGCTATGGAATATGAAAAAGTTTGCCAGTAGAGAGCAGCATAGTGGCAGATGTGGTGGAATATTGGGAGAGCTGGAGTCCCTGAATAAACACAAGCATTCCAGTAGCAGGCTGACTTTTAAATAATTTCAGTTAAAGTGTGTGAATAAATGAGAGACTATGCTGAACTTACCACAAGCATAGTTAACATATGCTGGGTGTCAACTGCAGAGTGAAGTTCAGAGTGCATATGCTGTACCATACCAACACTACAGTATCTCTATCTATTTATGTACCTACCTATTTATCTATCTACTGCTTCAACCACTACTGCCCCAGTGATAGTATTGAGGTCTGGGGCTACGCTACTCAATCCAGACGTTTAAGATGAGTGACCAGTTGCCTTCCCCTGAGTGCCATTAAACTGAGTAATAAATCTTTTGAAGGCCACATTAAAGTCAAGTGCCTTACCCCACTAGACCACCAGGCATCACATTAAAACAACACCATCATTAATCTATCCTAGAATCCCCTGAATTTAAACACTGTATGGGTTACATTTAGCTGGTATCCCCTAACCCACTAAACCACCAGGCACCAGGCATCCCATACACCCCCACAATTATTTTCCCCTCCTCTCTTCCCAGCTACTTGGCCGATGGAACAAGACTAGAGTGATAGGCAGAATATTGACATCGTAAATGAAGAAATTTTGATGGCCATTGACTGCAACAAATTATCATCACTCTCCTAATCCTTTTTTCCATTATCATCACCCTAATATTTTTTTCCATTATCATCCTGATCATTCTTCTGTCAACCCCACTGCCACCACCCAACACTGTTTCGGTAAGTGTCACCATCATCTTGTTTTATTTTTCCTAATCATCATCACCAACCTTACACCCACGAGCACCACAGATTGTTTTTTCATTGTCCTCCTCCTCCTCCTCCTCTTCATCATCATCATCATTCTAACTCCATTTCCATCAGCACCATCATCAATCTATTTCCACTACATGAATGGGACGGGTAGACCAGAAACAGAGAAAAGGAACATAAAGAAGTAGAGCAATCCCACCAAAAAAGTACCTAGTGCAATGACCCACATCTCTGTCTATTACCTAAGTCTTTGCAATTTTTATCTCCAAGTATCAAGCAAAACTGCCCACTATGGTCCTTTTACCTAAGCTTGGTCCAGACTTTTTTTTTTCCTTTTGCAGCTTATTTCAGACAATGCAGTGTTAGAACAGGACGGCTCCATATCCTTCTCACAGCACTGCTTCATGGTTGCATCATATTCTAGTGTTAATCTCTTGTTACAACCCAGTAGTCAAGATGGAGAGATGGCAAAATTTACGTTACAGTAAAATGGTTCTACAGTAGTGCTGCCTTTTTAAGCTGATCTTTCCTTCATCCTAAACGGGTGTAACATCATGACACAAATTAAAACAGTACACCATAACTGGATTATACTGTTCCTAATATGACATTATGCTGTAGGAGTCTGGGAAGAAATAATATATGGTCAAAGTTAATGTGTCTACTTGTTTCACTCTAAGATGGCCTAAAATTATCTCTGTTTTGAATGCTGAGATGGAACAATTGAATAACACCTGAATATGATGCTAGTCATGAAGAAATGCTATGGAAATGATGCAAAGCAGTAGCACTGTCTTTTTATGCAATGATGCTATGGGAAATAAGCCGCAAAAGGACAAAAATCCAGAGCAAGTTAAAGTGAAACAATTACAATATAGTTGCACTGTGACAGAAGTAAAGATTAGGAGTATACAGTGTGAGGGAACAGTGATGAAAGCGCTTTATGTCCTTATGTCACAACTTGCTGCTGCATTGTATATTATTTATTTATCTATTTATTTATTTTGTAAGAAAGAAGGAACCAAAGGACAGGAGCCCACAAGGTTGTTCCCTCCAAGAAAAAACAAAAACAGGCAACAGAGAGCCAACTTCAAGATGAAAGTGTGTCGGTGCATTAAGTCAAGTGTGTGGTTCGTACACAGCTTACCCTTGGTGGTGTTGAGGGAGGGGTAGAGTGCATGGAGGGTGCGGAGGCTGGTAAACACCCCACGACCAAGGTAATCTGCCAGCACCGAAAACGAGTCTGATGAACGTTCCAGTTGTTCGTGAAACTGGTCATGCTGGCTGCGGTGAGTTTCCTGCATTGTTGGGAAAGGTACTGTAAGTGAGATAAAACACACATCTTTTTACATTTTTTTTTTTTTTTTGTCCAACTCTGGGCAAAGGCTTCAGGGCCTATATCTCGGGGGCAGTAGCCTATCCCAAGGCCCAGTAGTCCTCATACACCTCCACATGTCACCACTTCGGCGCTAACACCCACCGTCCATATTGAATACATGCTAGGGCTGTCTCATACAGGACTGGTGTATTGGTATTAGCGGGGGTAATTTTATGACATGTCGGCGGGTCAACTGGTAGATCAGGAAAGTCTGCTTCTATGAAATTCAAATCCTTAAACTGTTCCCTGGCCCAGCCGGGATTCGAACCTGGGTCCATCAGGACTGCAGGCCGCCTCTCTACCGATTCAGCCACACATCTTTTTACAAAATGATCATCACTATCTATCTATCCATTCATCTAAATATCTATGTATAACCAGGCACCTTAGTTCGAAAAGAGTGGACACTAACAAACCGCTTCCAATTCAGCCAGTCCTCTCCATCCATCAGACTGCTCTCACTCTAATTCATACCACCCACAATCATATACCTCTCCACTCCAGTCCTTTCTTATATTTGATCTCCTTCTTCCCTCCCTCATTTTACCTCACTCACATTCACTCTTCTAGTCAATCACTCATTTTCCATTCTCTCTGTAAAGTTATGAACAATATTAATGCTCTCCAGCACTGAAGGAATCAAAGAAATTAAGTGCAGCATGTGGTTCAAGCATATGCAGTCACCAAAAAGTCTAAGATTATCTCAACAGGTACTTTTTGCCTGCTTATGAGGCTCTCTACTGATTCTTCCCCACCAGTTTAATTATGCACATAGCACATTCTCTTGTATGGTATGGTACTTAAGCAGGTTGCATCATCTACTTCATCCTCATCACCTTATTCCCCACACCATAGAATGAAACTAACAACATCATATTCCACACACACCATACCAGTTTCCCTCCCCCTCCACACACACAAAGCACTGTAAATGGCTTCTGGGTTGCAGGACACCATTTCACTTGTCACTCAGTGTACAGCTAACTGAAGTGGAAAGAAGAGTAATAAAAAGTGAAATGATGGATGGGAGAAATAGCAAGAGAGGAGTACAGACAAAGAAAAAGGATTATGACAGATGAAGGAAGATGTATGCAGTACTACATCAAGTGAATGGATGATGGTTGCCACTACCTACCAGTCTTCAACCATGTAATCAATGGTTCCAAAATAAACATTGTTTATGTTCACAATTTTTCCTAAAGCAATTTCTATAAATGGGTAATATGTTTTATATATCTTACACAGTTTTCTCTTCACAGTGTACAAATAAAAACACCAGACGTATACATTCATAGAAAGTTATTAGTGACTATTTTAAAATATAAAGATGGGAGACTGCATGGATATTTTTTTTTTAGAGAGAGAGAGAGAGAGAGAAATACCTCCTGACTGCAATATTTACACTGTCCCGAACCCCTACCTGCAACTTTTTCACTGACAACACCAGGCCATCATCCATTTTCATTCCCTTGACAGGCACAGTTAACCTCTGACTTTGTCCCTGAAATATTCACCCTCAGGCCTCTTGCTGAGTCCTTCCTATCAAATCATACGTACAATCACTCACTAACTCAACACCACACTGGGTATCACACACTGGCATCAGGTTATCAGCATATGGGAGTTCTCATGGTACGCCAGCTCTGGGGTTCCCATGATAAGGCAGTAAATTCTGGTGATAAGGCTAGGCAGTAAATTCTCCTGATAATGCTGGGCAGTAAATTCTAATGATAAGGCTAGGCAGTAAATTCTCATGATTGGGCTAGGCAGTAAATTCTCATGATAAGGCTAGGCAGTAAATTCTAGTGATAAGGGTTCAACATCTTTTCAAGGACCATAAGTAAAAGAAGTCTGCTCTAAACTGACTCCTCAAGTAGACCTAGTTTTAGCTCAGAATCTTCCCTTAGAACATCCTTCACCCTCACTACAGTTTCTAATCCTGCATACACTGCAATGAACAATTTCCTTATAGACCATTACAGGACTTTCCCTGTGATTCTGTTAACTGCTTTTTTCAGGTCTACAAACAAGTTTAATGTACAGTATAAGAGTTACTCCTTACCCAGGTACTTATCCTACAGTTGCCAATCTATAAAACTTGCATCACTGGTGTTCTTTCCAGGTGTGGGCTACATTTATCAATCTATCCATCTACCATCCAATCCAGTATCGTTTCATCAGAAGTGTAGGGGGCTGGAACTACTCAGACCAGACACTTTAGGTTAAAGTGACTAGTTGCTCTTCCCTGACAGGCATTCCATAAGCAATAAACCCTTGGGAGTAGACCAATATGGGTAACATCTGGTTGGAGCTCCATAACTAACTGGACCAAGAGGTGTCTATAAAAAAGTGCGTGAAGGTAATGTGGCTAATCCACAACCATCAGTACACAACATGAAGGCTCATCCTTAATCACCCCATGAGTAGCAAAAAACTCATATTATGGGAAACGTAATGATGTACAACAGGGGAATCGGCCTACCTATTACATATATTTACTTCTTTCCATCTCTGGAACCATATCTTTTCTATTTGCAGCTTCACCATTCTTCACTCTAACAAAGTGCTTTCTACACCAGTTCATGCTTTACCTCAGGTGCTGACTCCCATATTGTCTCCACCATCTCTAGGCTGTTCCTGTCCTAGTGAAACTCTTCATGTTGCAGTTGGTTATGGTAGCTTCACACATTTTCAATTTTCTCTTGGTCATCTACTAATTACAGCACCTACACTCAGTTTTTTTTATCGAGGCGAAGATGCACTTGACATGATGGTGATGGCTGGCTGAATGCAACATGTCCCAATAACTTATTTACTAACCCAAATTTCTCCCTCAGATATAAGGTATCAATTAATAATGCTGATGAGTATAGTATCAATTAATAATACTAATGAGGAAAAAGATTGTGAAGTAATGTTGCACTCAGCCAATCACCACCAACTTGTCAAGTGCATCTCTGCCTTGATAAAAAGTACTGAGTATAGTTCACCCCCTATAATGCAAATACCATTGATGATGATGATGATGGTGATGATGATGATGATAACACTACTATTCATGACAATTACAGTAATCAAAACAATAACAGTGATCCTAACTGTGACAAGAATGACGACTACAACAAAAATGATAAGAAGGGCAGAAGTTACAGTAATGACATTCTTAAAAAAAATGTAGACAACAACAGCAATAAACAATACTGATGGAAAAATGATACTACTATAAATTGACGTAAAATAAATACAACAGCCAATCCCATATTATACCTTTTAGAAGTGTAGTAGGGGTCAGAGGCTAGGCTACTGTAGTCCACTAAAATGAAGAGTAGATGACCCAACACTTACTCTGATGGCATTACATGAGAGAAAAAGTCCTCAGTCACCTCCTGGAAATCAAAACCTTACATGCTAGTGAGGCTGTTACTCCACCTTGGGTATTCTAACCACTACACCACCAGGCTGTCAATAACCAACTCTAGCTGACAGTAATGACACTAACCTGAGCTTGGATGACCTCAAGCATCTTTCTGTTCTCTGGCAGACACACAGGACACTCAGCATCACTCTCACTGTAGCTCTCAAAACAGCTGTAATGAGACAAAGTGGTACATGTCAGTAATGCACGGTGTTTCCCTTATCTACTGCACTATGATCTGACTGAGGACATGAACCAGAGGAAAAAAAGAAGGAAGCCCCACTCCCTCCCCATTCTCACTTCACACAAGAACAGTCTGACACTACAGGCAATGACTAGTTTTGCAAAATGCCCAATGCTTTCACCTTATATGGGTAACCCCGCTTTCATGATGATACATTATGTCATTTGCATGTGATACTGTATTTCATTGTCAGTACTGCAATCACATAAATATTCATTCAATAACAGACTAAACTCCCTGGGAAAGCACAAGCTACACTGATAATTTAGGACACCATCACATTCTTCTTGCATGATACTCTTTGGAACTAGTGAACACCTGTATCATATTTCACCCATCCATTTATACAACTACTATACTTCTACCTCTCTATGTATCTATTGCTAGACGCCTTAATCTCGTAAGGTATGGTCACAAACAAATCGCCTCCATGTCGTCCTGTCCCCTTCCATTTCACTGCCCTGCTCCCAGCTCACACCCCCCTCTCTCATTTACCTCTCCACTCCATCCCTCCATCTCATCCTTGGCCTTCCCCTCCCTCTCTACCCCTCTACATCACTCCTATACACTCTCCTCGTCAGTCTCTCTCATTACACATATTACAAAACAAAATTCTACCTCCATTGATGATTACTGGTTATTCATTCTAAGTTAATGAAAGCTAATTAAACTTACTGATGGTGGAAGGAGTGTTGGCAGAGGAAGTGAACTGATGGCAACTCCAGCTCATTGTTGCAGATGTTGCACTTGGTTGCTGTGAACTGTGTTGCACTGCAAAAGCACAAACACACACATTACATAGGATTAGATGATGGCACTATTAGACATGTCAGGAAAAATATGCATCGTTCACATATATTTGTCAGCTCAGAGTATATCGTATTCTTGGAAAACTGACTTGCCACACATAAATCAATGTGGACTACCTTAAAGAACTGTAATTATCAGGAAGAAATTTTACCTGCCTGCCCATAGACTACTAAGAAAATTTATCTACAAATCCATGTAGTAGCTGAAAGAGAAAGAAAGAAAGAAAGAAAAAACCCTAGTCATGATCAGCTTATATATGGTACTGTTTTATTTACTTACCTCTGCCGCCCACACACAGGAGTATCAACAATATTAGAGAATCCTGGTAAAACACATTTCTCCCTAAAGCACTGATGACACTTACCCCCTCCCCAATCCTTTCCAACTAAATACAGTAAAAATCCTGTACGCCGAATGGCAGGGGATCGAGGGTCTTTTGGACTACCGTTTTTTTTGGACTATTGGGAGGGAGGACCTCTGAAGACATTAAAAGATTGTACATGATCACTACATAAACACTAAATTGATATGGGTTATTGTTTTACCCACTGGAAATGTATAGAACTGTAGATGAATAGCTGCAGGCAGGTACATCCAAGTCAAAAAGCAAGTTCAAGCCAGATAAATCCTTAGATAAAGCCCAGAAAATTTCAGAAAAAGACCAGAAAAAATATTAAAAATTTGCCTTGAAAAATTCAGAGAATTGGTAGTTGGGTTGAAGGGTTTTTACTGTACTGGATTCACTTCTTAAATCTCAGTCAGTTGTGTAGCAAGGTCTCCACATATGGGGATATCAAACAGAGGCCAATCTGTAATTTATTTTAGGGAAGGGAGGGAGCTGAATACGATACAACACAGTGAACATAAGTCTGTATTAAATACTTGTACTGTGATCCAAAATTTCAAATGTGTGATCCGAGCTCCCCATTAGTTACACCACTGACCATAACTCTTAAACCCAGTCCTTGTGTGTACATGGGTGACTTGTCCTCCATGGTGACTGTGTGTTGTATGTACTGCCGTATCCTAGAGGTCTTGGCAGCCAGGGAGGTAGCATGGGACCCCACCACATCCAGCAGGAACTCACTTAACTCATAGGTTCCTGCACTTTGTGTCACTTACTTCACCCTCAATCTGAATCACAACACTTCCACCCCAACCCACTCTCCCTCAACAACTTCCTCTTTATATATTGCACCAAATTTTCTAGCCACTACCTCATCACAACTCCAAATCCCAACCTGGTGCGCAGGTGTGTGATCTTGTCCTTCATGGTGGCTGTGTGCTGCATGTACTGCTGTGTCCTGGAGGTCTCAGCAGCCAGGGAGGCAGTATGGGACCCCACCACACCCAACAGGTACTCACGCACGTCACCCAGGGTCATGTGTGGTGATCCGGACAGCACCTCAACTACCTCCAATGCCGGCATTAAATTCTTCTCTTCTGCAACACCAGTGATAGAAATGCAGTACATTCAGATAATTTAACAAGATTAATCCTGGTGAACGAAAAAATGAATTAATCACTCAGAATGACTCCATGATTCCTCTTACAGCACTACTATTAAGGCCATCATACAACAACTTCAGTACAGCTGTTGAGAAAAAATATCTAAGATTAATAATATTTGAAATTCTTGGCTGCATTTCTGTCTCCATGCACTGATGGCTGTATTGCTAGTCTTCTGGAACCATGTCTGTATAAATATGTTTTGGATGGAGGTAAAGAAAGTAAGGCAGTGCAAAAGGGGAAATAGTAGGGGAGTGAAAGATAGGAATAATAGATTGTTAGTGGAGAAGGGAGAGAAATTGAGGAGATGGAAGGAGCACTTTGAGGATTTGTTGAATGTAGAGAGTGAGAGCAGTGTGAGTATAAGTGGTTGGGGAATGGCTGGGAGAAGAAGAGATGAGAGGAGGGAGGAAGAGATCAGTAGGTCGGAAGTAGTGGAAGCGATGAAGAAGATTAAGCTGGGAAAGGCCCCAGGAATTGATGGAGTGTGTGGTGAAATGCTTAGGTATGGGGGTGAGATTGTTGTGGAGTGGATATGGAAGTTGTGTAGATTGGCTTGGGAAGAGGGAAGGGTTCCAGAGGACTGGAAATCAGGTATAATTGTTCCTCTGTACAAAGGAAAAGGGGAGAGAGAAGTATGTGGTAACCATAGGGGTATTTGCCTTCTTAGTGTGACTGGTAAAATATATGGTAGAATACTCATTGATAGGGTTAGGCATATGACAGAGGAGCTAGTTGGAGAAGAACAAGGGGGATTTAGGAAGGGAAAGGGGTGTGTAGATCAGATATTTGTTCTAAGATGTTTAGTGCAGAAGTATCTAGAGAAGGGAAGGAAAGTGTATGCTGCCTTCATGGACTTGGAGAAAGCTTATGACAGAATAGATAGGCAAGGTATGTGGAAGGTATTAATAATATATGGAGTGGAGGGGAAATTGTTGAGTGCTGTGAAGAGTATGTACGAGGGAGCTAGGGCTACGGTGCGAGTAGATGGTGAGCTGAGTGAGTTCTTTGATCTCAATGTGGGACTGAAAC
Organism: Coenobita brevimanus; assembly: GCF_032717465.1. Taxonomy (NCBI): domain Eukaryota; kingdom Metazoa; phylum Arthropoda; class Malacostraca; order Decapoda; family Coenobitidae; genus Coenobita; species Coenobita brevimanus. The sequence continues at coordinate 2,071,111 of NC_137006.1, read as the reverse complement.
AGGGGTGTGTAATGTCTCCATGGCTGTTTAATATATATATGGATGGGGTTGTAAAGGAGGTACAAGGTAGGGCAGTGGATGTGGGGGTGGCCCTAATGAATGAGGGTGAGATTTGGAAGCTTCCGGTGTTGCTGTTTGCTGATGATACAGTATTGTTGAGTGAAGATGAATGGGAGTTGCAAGGTTTGGTGAATGAATTTGGGACAGTGTGTAGGAGGAGGAAGCTGAAAGTTAATGTAAACAAAAGTAAAGTTATGGTGTTTGAGAGGAATGAAGTCACAGAGTGTGCAGTGAGGTTGGATGGAGAGGATATGGAGAATGTGAGTGCATTCAAGTACTTGGGTAGTGTGATGAGTAAGGATGGAACTTTGGGGGATGAAGTACGTGAAAGGGTACAGCAGGGAAGAAAGGTTGTTGGTACACTGAAAGCAGTGATGAGAAATAGGGAGGTGAGTATGGAAGTTAAGAAGTCACTGCATGATGGTATTGTGATCCCTACCCTGACGTATGGAAGCGAGGCGTGGGCATTGCAAGAGGGGAACAAGTCAAGAGTGAGAGCAGTGGAAATGAGTTACTTGAGAGGAGCATGTGGAGTGACGTGGAGGGACAGGTTGACGAATGAAGAAGTGAAGGAACGTTGTGGGGTAGATGTGGATGTGGTTGAAAAGATTAGGAGAAATACACTGAGGTGGTTTGGACATGTGGAGAGAATGGAGAATGAAAGACTGACTAAGAGGGTGTATGTAGGTGAGGTGGAGGGAGGGAGAGGGAGGGGTAGACCGAGGATGAGGTGGAGGGACGGAGTTGAGAGGTATATGAGGGAGGGGGGGGTGAGTTGGGGGGAGGGGAGTCAAATGGTGGGTGACAGAGTGACTTGGAGGCGTTTTGTCTGCGGCCACCCTTTGCGGGATTAGGGCGTCGGGCTATAGATAGATAGATTATTGCAAAAGGTGATGAGATTTGTGCTTGTGGTAATACTTGTTATTTTGTGCTGGGTTCAGAAGCAAATGAAATGACATGCAAGATCTGAGAGGCTGTAGACTGGGTTTCCACAAATTTTAGAGCATATACTGGAGCTACTGATCTATATGTATGTTTATCTGGCTTCTCGCCCATAACAAGACTGCTCTCTGATACATTATGACACTGACTGCAATTAACTTGCAATCCTCCTCACACACCCACCTGTGCATGACACAGATGTCTTGTGTCACATAATTAAATTACATATATTTTATGAAATTTACTGGTTTATATATGGCAAATATGGTAACACAATCCAATCATATTGTAATCCCTCTGTGATGCATCCAGTGAAATATGTCTTAAATGATACATCCATGCACACATCATTCACACCTTTGGCATTCTCAGTTCTGATCCAAAAATAATTCCACTTTCATGATGATGAAGATAATACTAAAAAAGAAAAAAAAAATACTGTAACAGATTAGTAAAATAGACCAGAGAACAAACAGAAGGATGATATAGTCAAAGGTGCACGAGAATGAGAAGAAAACATAAGAACATTCACCCAAGATGCCTTGTTCTATTTTTTCTTGCTATTTACATGCCATTTACTTCAGCCCAGGAAAGACCTCGCCCATTAAAGGGATTACTGAATACTAAATCATAGCCTCCAATTAAAAAAACTCTCCCCAGCTGAGTATAATGGTCTGCAGAAAGTAATGAGAAAATAAAATATGCATAATCAGCTTGAAGGGGGGTGTGAGCTGGGAGCAGGGCAGTGAAATGGCAGGGGACAGGGAAAGATGGAGGCAATTTGTTTGTGGCCACCCTTTATGGGATTAAGCTATCTGGCAATAGACAGATAGATAGATAGATAGCTTGAAGGGGTTAAAGCATGACTCACTGATGTTTGAGAGGCATGTGGTGAGGTGGTATGGGTCTGGGGGCTGCGGGGCTGATGGTGAGGCCAGTTGACGCAGCAGGACACACCACAAGCGAGGCACGGTTGGGGACTTACGCGTACAGACACCAACCGCATTCTCCCACTCACCACGCTCTCCATACCACTCCACCATCTCCTCAAACCTGTGGGGAGGGAGATAAGAGAGAGGATTAGAAGGTGTGAGGGAGGAGAGGTACAGAAGAGAGGGGACAAACAGAGACGAGAGAGAGGAGAGTGTAAATACCCACTGCACTATCCCACTCACTGCACATCATTACCTCTCTACCATCTCTTCCAGCCTGTGGGGAGGAAAACGGGAAGCGAGACAGAAGTAAGGAGGAGAGGCAGAGATGAGAGGAAGAGGGAGCACAAATAGGGACTTAAGCATACACACATCAACTTCACTTTCCCAGTCACCACGCTCTCAGAACTACTCCACCATTTCCTCTAACCTGTGGGCAAGAAGGGATAATAAGTATGAGGATTAAGAGGTAAGGAGGAGGAGGAGAGAAGAGAGGGAAGTGAGGTAGTGATAAGAGAGGGAAGAGAGGTAGTGATACGAGAGGGAGGAGAGTGATAAATAACCACTACAGTCTACCATTCACCTCGCTCACCATTCCAATCAGGCATGAAGGGATAATAAGTATGAGGACTGAGAGGTATGGAGGAGAAGTGGAGAAGACAGGGAAGAGAGGTTGTGATAAGAGGAGGAGGAGAGTGATAAATAACCACCACACTCTACCATTCACCTCGCTCACCATTCCACTCAAGCGTCTCTCCTCAACCTACCGTACTGGGTGGAACGGAGATACACACACTGATCATGATGAGAAATGCATGAGAAGGAGGTGAGGCAGACATGAGAGGCACACATCAACAGCGTTCTCCCATTCACCACTCTCAGTATCCACCTTTCCTCAAATTTCTCCAATTCACAGCACCAGATTTTGGCAAAAAGTTGTGGCAACTGGAAAACATCCCTGACATCCACTGGAGATTGTTTGTACAGCACTCTCCCCTTCATTCATCCACATTCCAGCATGTCTTCCTATAGTACTGTCACCTTAACATGGCCTAGATTTCTGTCCATGGGCAAACTTTGGTTAGTATCTCAGTGTAAATTTTTTTCTGGCACTCTGGAGCCTATTTCACCTTACACTAGGGTGGAAAAGGAGGTCTGGATGACGATGACGATGATGATGATGATGATGTACCGTAGCTAATTACGTGTGGTTGAGCGGCAATAAATAAATTAAAAAATAAATAAACCAATAAATAAATAAAGACAATGCTACAGCACTACATCCCTACCTCAGCACTTCTTGACTAGCCTAATATTCTAGTGTAATGTTACAACTCACAGTGAAGATGGAGAGATGACAAGTTTAGGCCATGATAAAGTAAAAAGAATATATTGATTGTTAAAACTCCACATTCAAGTTGGAGAGATGACAAGTTTAGGACAAGTTAGAGTCAGAAGAGTATATCAATTGTTACAACACCACATTCAAGTTGGAGAGATTGCAATTTTAGGCCATGTGACAGTCAAAACAGTATATTGATTGTTACAGCTCTGCATTCAGGTTGGAGAGATGGCAATTTTAGGCCAAGAGAGAGGTATATGAGAGAGAGGGGTGTGAGCTGGGAGCAGGGCAGTGAAATGGCTGGGGACAGGGCGACATGGAGGTGATCTGTTTGTGGCCGTCCCTTATGAGATTAACATGTCTGGCAATAGATAGAGAGTAAAAGAACATAACTTCAATACCACACTTACATTCCAGCCTGTTCCCAAAGCAGCAACTTGCCCTGATGGAACTGGTGCTTGTCACAGAGGAGGAGTGCATGGTGGCGGGAGTACTGGTGGTCAGAACTACGTAGCACCTCCATGATCCTTTCACCCAGTGCTGTCTGCTCCTGACCTGTGAAATATGATGCGACAGATGTGAGACAGAAGACAGGAGAAGAGAAAAGAGAAAAGGAAAGAGAAGAGAAAGGAAGGGAAAATGTGAGTAAAGAAGAGAAGAGAGAATTAAAAAAAAAAAAGAAATAATAATGAGAAAAAACATGAGGCGTGGAAAGTGTGCATGTATGCATAAGTGCACATATAGAGAGACCTTACGGTCCAAGTGATGAGGTCTGACCATTTAGTTCACTGCTATCGTTAGGCTGGAGAAAGAGAGAGTGCGAGAAAAAATGTAATCAGCATTATGGTACGCCTGCTGGGAAACAATACAATATGGTAAGGCACAGTACTAACGCAATACGGTACTATACTGCACAAAAAGTAAGGAAACATACATGGTTGCCCATATATAACATTCTTCTTCCACTCTGCTGGGTGATTTCTTGCATGTTGCAGTCAGCATTATCAATGTCTATCCTGCATCATCTATTCATTTCCTACTCCCACTGCCACACTCACATCCACACCAGCATATTCAGCCATCCACACACTGCACAAGGCATCACTTGACATATTTCTTGTGAAGCGCTATTTACAGGTCATCCTGTATAGTACGACAGTGCAGGGTGAGATAAATTACAGTGAAATAAGCATACAGACCTTCAGGGGCAAGGCAGTATAGGTGTAGGTACTCAGCCAGGAGGGCAGTAAGGAGGCGTGGTGAGAGTGTGCCAGTGTGTGTCCAAACCCGCTCCAGGAAGGCCACACAGTGCTCACCCTGCCCACACACCAGGTACTCAAACTCCTCGGGGTCTGCACACTGGGGCTCATCAGGGCTTAGGTAACCGTCCAGTGAACCCTGGGGACATGATGGTGAAGACTAAACAGCAACAGCAAATCCCACTGATCTCTTTCGGCTCAGAAAGAAGCACTAATAGGAAAATACAGCACTCAAATACTGCAGCTCATCAGGATTAATGTAACCATCTAGTGAGCACTGTGGACCTGATGGTTAAGCTTAAACAGTAAAGGGTAACAGGTAATCTCATACTACAGTCAGTTTATTTTCATTTGATGGAAAAGGGCCTATCACACAAAGGACTATACCACAACCACCACCAAAACTGAAACAACAACAACCACAACTACCAATTCTGCTAATACAACCATCCAACCACCACAACTGCCACCCACCTCCTTAATGACAGGGCTGTTTGTGGGTTTGTAATCAGTGCAGAGGTGTACTAGTAGATTTGTTGTTTCCTCTGGTGCATGGTTCAATAAGACTGAACCATATCGCAGAATGTTTTCTTTGGCATCCTCTAGGTCCAAGGTTGCAATGTATCTGTGAGAGGGAGAGGGGATATGTAATGGAGAAGTGGTGGCTTGCTGAGTCCCATATATCTTAATACTTTGGCTGCTAATTCTTGGAGAACATCAATTACCCAACAATCATAAAATCACATGGAGGATATGGAATACACCCATATATTCCAGTGTAGAACATTTTTTTTAGCGTGTACGTGTGCATGTTTACCCATACACAGCAGCCAAAGAGCTACCAGTTCTGAAAGTGTCTTTTATATCTGATGCTTCCTACTTAGATTATTTTATTCTGCTTAGGAGACAGACTACCTGAAGTGCACGGATTAAATACAATCTTCATCAACCCCTTCACTATTAGGGTGTTCTCCTACAGTGAATAAAATCATCTGGGAGCAACTATGAACAAATTATATAGTCAATGAGATCCTTAGGCTGAAAGGCTTAATCGTACCTCATTTCTGGTGGTCTGATATTTCACCCATGGCACCGTCCAAGCCCCAGACAGATCATACCAGGTTCAAAACTGAAACGTGCAGTCCCCCCAGTTCTGTATCTATAGACAAACTTCAGATTTCAAGCAGTATCTTTAAACCCAGGCACTTTGTTCCGTATTAATCTAGTTACTAAGACTCCATGTTAGGTCTCCTATGAAGAAGTCCCTCCAGGTGAATATAAACAAACACAACTCCGTCCCACTGCTCAAAACATGAAGCCTGCCTATACAAGCAAAATTAGGGGGTGTAACTAGGAGTGGGGGACAGATATGACATACAGGAAGGGACATGATGCATCCTACTCACCTTAACTCCAATTAGTGATGAAAAGACAATAAAACATACTCCAGGAACCCCCTCACAATGCCTACCTAAGAGCAGCAGAGTAGTCTTGTTTATCCTGTGTGAGTATAGCGAGGTGGTGTGAATGAAGGCCATGTGAGGCAGAAAGGGTGAGGGCGTGGTCCAGGTAGCCTGCAGCCCGGCATACACGCACCCCAGCCTCCACATCACAGTCCACACTTCCACCCTTGTTCTGCAGGGGAATGGAGAAAGAGATCAGCATGAAAGGGTGGAAGAAGGAAGAAGTGAGATGGGGAGTGAGAGGGATAAGGACAGAGAGAAGTCACAGGAAGTGAGAAAAATGGGGAGAGGGAGAGGAGGTAGTGTGGTGGTGCATGTACAGAAGAAAGGAAATAGGGTGTGAGGGAAAAAAGAATGTGAGGAAATGTAAATGGAAGTGGTGTAAGACTGTTCTTCCATATACTTTTCCTACAACACAAAGCATTTTTATTATAAGATAAATCTCACACTCCCTACAGTCCCCTAACATTCGGTACAAATGGTAAAGCAACAACCTTCTTCCACTCCACTAAACTTAACTGCAGAATATTCTATGTGCCTAAAGCTAGATGCCTTAACCCCTCAAATCCAGGGTGATGTCTTCTTTAGTTTACACTTGACTCTACCAGACAATATTATTCTACTTAGGAAACAAATCCTGTAATTATGAGATTTATTAAGCTTGTATCCAACCCTTCCAGGCTGAAAAGTCTATCCTACACTGAACATAACTGTCAGAAAATAAAACGGCATCCCCAAACTTAAAAGGTTAATCCTGGAAGGGGTGGCAGCAAATGAACTGCCTCCATGTCACCCTGTCCTCCACCACCAAGCTGCCCTCTCTCCAACTCACATCTCGTCTCTCTCATAGAAAACACATCCTACCGTAATAAACTGGTGCAGCTGTGTGGTGTCCCTGAGGCGGGTATAACAGTTCAGCAGCAGTGAGGTGTGGTCAGAGCTGGCCCAGCCTCCACGGTGAAGACCCTCAAGGTAGCTTGTCAGAAGGTGGATGTGTTGTGTGTCCAGGTACTGAAACAAAATGAGATGTGTGTCACTGTTACCTGTCATCTTCATTATCATCACTTCAAATCACTCGTACCATTTTGCACAGTATCGTTTATAAAGGCCCTAACATGCTTGCATGCATCAGTCTCGATCACCTAATAATGACTCTTACCCGACTTACCGGTATGTCACTAATCTCTTCATTAACATCATCATCATCATTTTCATCTTCGTCATTATCAACAGCATAGTCCCCAGTACTGTACTTGCATTGCAAGTAGCCTTGCACCACCTACTGCACAGGGGTGCACAAGAGTTGTACCAGGAGCTTCCCATTTTCCTTAATTATGTCTCTTCATTTAAAGTCTCTATCATCCCACCCCTTTGAACAAAGGAAATTGGCTCTGGTTGATGATAATGATGATAAATTATTAATTTTTGAGATAGCAGTGAACGACAATATAGTACAGTACACCAATACTGTACTTATTAATACAATTCTTGGACTTTCATTCTGCCTTTTCATTATTTTCATTATTCTTTCCACACACTACAACTTATTAGCTCTCTCTCTCTCACCTTCCTGATGACATACGAAGGCTCAAGGTGTGGCAGTGTGCTAAGGTACTGGTCCATGGCAGCTGCATGGTTGCCCTTTGAGTATAACCAGTCACCATACTGACGCAGGATTTCGGCAACCTCCTCGGGGTCACAGCACTGAGTCTTGGCAAGGCTGGAAGTTAGTAGGCCATGAAAAATCACCTCCACACTGCCCTGTCCTCCACCATCTGACAGCCTTCTCTCCAACCCATACTTACCTCTCCACTCCATCTCTATCTCATCCTCATTTCCCCTCTCCCCATCTCTTCCTCCACCTCACACACTTACACCTTCCTAATCAATTTTTCTTCATTTTTTCCACATGGCCAAACCATCTAAGAATGCTCCTTCTAACACTTTCCAGCACATTCACATTGACACACTTTCCTAATTAATCTTTTTTCATTTCTTCCACATGGCCAAACCATCTAAGAATGCTCCTTCTAGACCTTTCAGACATATTCACATCTACAAAACACGCACTGCCAAGCTTTCTCATTTGTCTTTCTCTCCATTTTTCACATGACTTAGATAACTCATTTTTGCTTTTCTCACTATTAATTTGTTCTCTCTGCAAAGTCTAAGCTTCAGTTCTATTCAGTACTTTGGGGATCATAACACTGCCAAGTGTAAGGTAACACCATATATAACCAAGAAAACGCATGGAATTTTTGTCCTTTCTGATACTATATGTACTGGTAAACACAATACAGTATTTCCCCTCTGTTCTTTCTTTTGGACTCATTCCCCTGCCCCCATCTCTTCTCATCCTTTTTTTCTCTCACTCTCCAGTACCCCTCCCCCTCTCTCTCCCCTCACCTTATAGCAGTATCAAACTGGTTCTTCCTAAACAGCAGCTGAAACTTGGTATGTAGGTCCTTCTCGGCCAGATGGATGAGTGCTGGTGCAGGATGGGATGTGATGAGGTACAGGCCACCCCACTCCCCCACCACTCCAGCCAGCCCACGCACCTTGGTACTCAGGGCCACAAGCTTGTTTGTCAGATCATAGATGGTGATGGAGCGTTCTGTGCCCCTGTGGTCGAGAAGAACACATTATCTGTTTATTTCTGTTTCTATTGTGACATTAAATTTAACCAGAATGTGTATAATGTGATGATCTATTCTGTGAACCTGTGCTGGAAACAGCTCAAAAACAGGGTACCAAAGATACTCATGGAAAGTGAGTGAAAGGGATACTGCAACAGAGTTACATCAATATGCAGCATACTCAGGCAGCAGCAGCATATTCAGTAACTTCTTCAAAGATACATGCAATTTATCACTATGTATAACAAAAGAGAGCTTGATTTGACATTTCTCTGCATAAATTTTCACTTTCTTCATAAGTCAACAAATGAAGCCTGCTTGGTACACTGAAAGCTACCAGGTTTGGAGGTACTGGCAGTAGTTTCTGGTGGGCCATGCTTAATGCTTATTAACAGAGAGTGAATGGATAAGCTCGTGAGCATTTGCATTTGAGTACAATGTGATCCATATTAACTGGCATCCAAATAATGTGGTTTACTACCCCATTACAACATAGGGAAGATGGATGAAGCAAAAGAAAAGCTGACAGGCCAACCTACTCAGAACTACATGTGTTCTTACATGCATGGGGAGAGATTACAGAATATGTCTGTGACTGATGTTGGTAAATCAAGAACCTGGCTAATAATTACTTATAAAAAATCAAGCACTATGAAAATACAGTAATATTCCTCTCTGCTATATAGATGATGTCCACAAAAATAAAGTCTGGGTTAAAATTTTTGCCTGTTGTTTCACTGTGTCTATGTCACACTTAAAGCATGTCTGTGACTTTCCTACCTGACATATCATTTCAAAGAAACTCATCTGTGGGCTGAGACACATACCAAGCCTCTCTCAGCATAGGAATATTAACCACATGAAGAATATGAGAAGTAGCACATATGAAATATTTGGCAAACTTTTGACCCCCACGGTACATATGCTTCAAAATTATAGCCACCTTCTCTCTCTCTCCTGAAATCTGGTCCTGATACTGAGATGAAGTCATGTGAATCACTGGACACACAAACAAATGTGCTCTCACTCGTTAGCCATGGCACCTCTTGTCCCCTGAACCATCCCATCACAATACTGTCATTCACAAACATGTATCACCCCAACATCTGACACCTTTACTAACATCACATCTGTTCTGTTTATTCTTTCTACCACACTGACAATACAATTAAGCTCTGGGTAGACTTTTTCAAATGGGCAAATTATCTACCTCTACTGCCTTCAATAACCCCTCCAATACAAGTGATCTTCCTTAACTGAATAGAAACATCTTCAGGTGGTAAGAATACAATACAAATACATCACTTGACTGAATGGGTTAATCATGAGTCAATTTCAAATAATAGACATACAAATAATGTCTCACCCATGAGCTATGGTGCCTCTTTCACTAGCAGCCACCAGGAGGTATCCCCTAAACCATCCCACCACACTCTTGTCACCCTCAAACACGTAGCAAGACCCACGGCTGTCACTTGTGTAGCTGTAGATCGCCTGGTGGGGAGATAACACACAATCACTGTCATCATCTTCATCCATAGCAACATGAATGACATCATCATCATCATCATCATTATTATTATTATTATTATTATTATTACCTGTACTTTTATTATTACCACCTCCGCCAAAGACAGTGGAGAAGGTTGCATATTCACTTGTGTTTGCCTGTCTGTCTATTCGGCTGTTTGTGTACAAGATATCTCAAAAAGTTATCATCAGATGGTGGGGGCACTCACCATCCACTCACTTGATGTAGTGCTACTCTCGGATGTCTGCCCTTTCCTCTCCTCTTTCTGTTCCTTCCTTCCTCTTCTGTCTTTCTTTACTTCATTCTTTCCTCATCCTTCGCCTACGGATGACTTTACACTCCCTCTTTTGTCTTTCTTTCCTTCATTCTTTCCTCTTCCTTCTGCCTGTGGGTAACTCTACACTGAGTGACAAGCCAAATGGTTTCCTGTACACCAGGAAACCATTTACTATGCTGGGTGGTAACCATATAACCAAATTATGGCGCCTGGTGGTTTAACGGGTAATTACAGCGCTCCAATCGGATTGAGCCGGTGAAGGTTTATATCCAAGGGGTGGTTGGGGTTATTGCTCATATAATGCCACTCAGGGATGAGTGAGGCTAGTCACTCTCATCTTAAATGTCAGGACCAAATTGCCTAGCCCCGGGCTTCTATGCTCCTCATGGTGCAACGTGGAATTGGATGATGGATGGATGGATTCAATGAAATCTGGTGGACAGGTGTGCACTGGGTGGGGAAGAGCTGCTTAGATTTTGAGAAGGATCTGAATCTGGATGCAGGAATAAACAACAGATTTTACTGCTGTCAGCAGAGGTGTGCCATCTCTGTGAGTGTATACGTGGGCAAAGACCATAGAATTAATTACCTCCACCAACAATATTGGACAATGGTTAGTTTATAATTTATGAACTGTACTGGTGCTGGCGTTGGTGTGCACTGTTCTCTGAACAGTTAACATCATCATCATCATCTTTAATCAATTTTACAACAAAATGGGTAGGATTCAAAAAGAGGAAAAGGCAGATGCCAAAGGAAATGCTATCCACTGTAACTGGAATACAGCATGAACAATCCTTTCATTAATGCAGATTTTCAAACAGTTTATGTATGTTCTGAATAAAGTAATAATATATGTTTAATAGTCTCAAGAGAATTCTGTCATCTGGAATTTTCCTAATTTTAAGTGTATCCAAAAACTGTGTCCAAATAAAGTTTAAGTACATGTAATACCAAAACTGTGTCATACTAAGGTAATTTAACCATTTCTGAATTAACATAATTTATCCCATTTCCAAAATGTAATACAAAAAATTCTCTGTCAGAGGTATAATATACAGTAGATATCTGATACTCCGGGTTGTGTTTTAGAAGGACACACTGACTGTTGACTGATAAGGAAGATCTCTATACACCAGGGTCCACATATAATGTACCTCTTTCACTGCAGCTGGCGACCTCCCTTGTGTTGCAGGGATGGTCCAGTCAGCATTATCTCTGTCCACCCTACCCTGAATGCTTCACAAAAAGTGGATAATGCACACCCACTGTCACTCCCTCACTCATAGCACCAGACTGAGCCATCCCCACAACATATAAGATTTGTCAAGTGTTTCTAGTGAGGCATTCTCTACACACCACCCTGTACATACAAAAAGAAAATAAAAAATATATAAATAAATCCATCCATCCATCATCCAATCCTACGTCGTCCCATGAGGAGCATAAGAACCCGGGGCTGGGCAAGTTGGTCCTGACATTTAAGATGAAAGTGACAAACAAATAAATAAATAAATGAATTAATAAATAATGGGTGCTTACATCAGGTCTGGCAACAAGGAAGTGGTGGTCATGACGTCCATCAGCGAGTGTGGCACAGCCCGGCGCACACCCCAGGGCATCCAGCTCCACCTGTGGCAGAATACATACATCACTTTATATACATCTACACATTTTATCTGCATTCTTCTTGGCTCATCTTGCTCTCTATACTCTGTTCTCCTTCATCTAGCCTAAAATTGCCATCTCTCCATCTAGAATACTCAGCGGTAAGAAGAGGTAAACACTAGAATATGATGCTCTACTCTACTCACTTTATCTGCAAAAATTCAGCTTCTGAGGCAGTACAATAAACATAACTCTGCCAAACACACACCTTCACTCTCTCTCTCTCCCTTAAAGCTATATTCTCATCAACTCAGGAGGCTCTCTAGTAACTTCTTGGAGATCTATCTTGTGTTATTACATCATACCACTCTCTTTTATGTTACTTAGATAATTTCAGTATAAACAAGGATGCACAGTGACATTACAAAAAGAAAATATTACATTAATTTGTAATATGCTATGGACATACTTAACTTCCCACATTATATTTTCGCATATACCTGACAATTAGGTTTAGGTGCCGGAAATTCTAACTGTTTATGGGCTATGTGAAAACAGTTAATGCATCAGCAATTTAACAATGAAACAATCACATGATAATATAGAAAATACCAGCAATACTACTATGACTCACTACAAATTTAGACATAATTCATGCCTTCTAGGGTTAAATATATTTCTGCTTTAAGATGATATGGTAGTCTTTCACAGTGGAACACTAACTTCATCTCAAGGGCAGAGTTTACGAACATATTATCCACCAGTATAACTCAGGGTAGTGTGATGAGTAAGGATGGAGGTTTGGAGGGTGAAGTGCTTGAAAGGGTACAGCAGGGAAGAAAGGTTGCTGGTTCCTTGAAAGCAGTGATAAGAAACAGGGAAGTGAGCATGGAAGTGAAAAAGTTACTACATGACAGTATTGTGATACCAACTCTAACGTACGGAAGTGAAGCTTGGACATTGTAGGAAGGACACAAGTCAAGAGTGAGAGCAGTGGAAATGAGTTATTTAAGAGGAGCCTGTGGAGTCACATGGAGAGACAGGCTGACGAATGAGGATATAAAGGAGCGTTGTGGTGTGGATGTGGATGTGATAGGAAGCGTTATGAGGAACACACTGAGGTGGATTGGCCATGTGAAGAGGATGGAGGGTGAAAGACTGACGAAGAGAGTGTATGTGAGTGAGGTGGAGGGGGGAAGAGGGAGGGGGAGGCCGAGGATGAGATGGAGGGATGGGGTGGAGAGGTATATGAGAGAGGGGGGTGTGAGTTGGGAGCAGGGCAGTGAAATGGCGGGGGACAGGGCGACTTGGAGGCGATTTGTTTGTGGCCACCCCAAACGGGATTGAGGCGTCTGGCGATAGATAGATAACTCAGGGTTACTTTTTACTCCAACCTGCTTCATTTTTTGCAACAAGCAGTTCTTCTGGTTTACGTAAAAATAAGTAAATAAACTGGCCTATGCTGTTTCTGTTTGGACCACCTACATTAAAGGATCCCAATTTCCATGTCTTTATGTCCAAATTTTCCACATTTCAGTTGGAATCGTTTCTGTTCACCCATTCACATCCCCAGATATTCCTTTTTTTATATATATATTATTCAAAAGTACTTTTAACTTCAACCAATCTCTATCTATCTATCTATCTATTGCCAGACGCCTCAATCCCGTTTGGGGTGGCCACAAACAAATCGCCTCCAAGTCGCCCTGTCCCCCGCCATTTCACTGCCCTGCTCCCAACTCACACCCCCCTCTCTCATATACCTCTCCACCCCATCCCTCCATCTCATCCTCGGCCTCCCCCTCCCTCTTCCCCCCTCCACCTCACTCACATACACTCTCTTCGTCAGTCTTTCACCCTCCATCCTCTCAACCAATCTCACTCACTCATTAACATTACTAAAATTCCTGCTTCATTTTATGGTCAATGTTTTCATAATATTTTCAGTTTCACTCAGTCCCAACCATTCCTTCATTCACAGCCCTCAAAATTCATTACAGTAAGTCCCCTCGTTTGGCGAATTTCAACTTGGCGAAACTCACTTTTGGCGGTAGGGTGGCCACGGACCACCGAATGCGCACTTGGCGATTTGAATTCAAACTTGGCGGTCCCCTGGCGGCTGCACGTTGAACAATATCAAGAAAAATTGAAAATGTCAAAGCAGGCAAAAATAACAAAGTTTTTCTTAGAGAATCTGGACAGACAACGCAATATCCAAGACGTCATTGCCACCATTCCCGTAGACGATGATAACTGTGAAATCATTGATAACCCCCCCCACTCGATGTGCCACAAGAACAGCCCCAAAAGCAGCCACAAGAACAGCCACAAGAACAGCCGCAACCTCCCCAGCCATCCCAACCTCCCCAGCCACCCCAACCTCCCCAGCCAAGCTTCGCTGCCCTCTTTAAGCTGGATGCTGCCTTTTCTGGCTTCGATGAAGTGGATGATCAAGCGAGACAAATGGTTGCTAAGGGGGTTATGGGGGAGGAGGGGGAGAGTGATGAGGAAAGTGGTGGTAGCAACTAAGCTGCCCCCACTGCCACTCCGACGTCCCCAGCCAAGCAAGCCTATCTTCACTCTATTTACGGTTAGTTACAACCTTTATATCATGTCTTATTAGCTTTATTTATTGTTTATTGGTCTGTTTTCTACATGTGTATTAATATGTGAAGGCTAAAGATTTTATTTCAGCTCGAAAGATGGTGTTTTAGGGGTCAAAAGGGGGACTTTGGCAATGACCAAAGACTGATTGAGGCACTTTATAGGCAATTTATATGGTAAAAAGAACTCGTGTTTGGCGAAATTCGAATTTGGCGGTAGTTTCGCCAGACTAATTGGATCGCCAAACGTGGGGGCTTACTGTACTCTTCTTTTTATGCCAACATTCACATCCCTTCAACTTTCCGTGTCACCAAATCATTTTAAATATAGGTTTTCCCGTAATATTTTCAACTTTATCCATTTGGCCATGTGGAGAGGATGGAGGGTGAAAGACTAATGAAGAGAGTGTATGTGAGTGAGGTGGAGGGGGGAAGAGGGAGGGGGAGGCCGAGGATGAGATGGAGGGATGGGGTGGAGAGGTATATGAGAGAGGGGGGTGTGAGTTGGGAGCAGGGCAGTGAAATGGCGAGGGACAGGGTGACTTGGAGGCGATTTGTTTGTGGCCACCCCAAACGGGATTGAGGCGTCTGGCAATAGATAGATAGATAGATAGATAGATCCATTCCCACTCATCCATTAATATCTTCCCCAAATTACTGTAACCTACTGTTGTCTCCTTGTCGCGGAGAGTAGCATTGATGCAGTACGTGTGTGTGTGGGTGGTAAGGAAGAGGTGTGTGGCACGTGGTGTGTGGCGCAGGTGCAGTGATGTCACCCCACTCGACACCGTCACCACAACTTTGGGCTTGCTGCCTCGTTCTCGGCTCACCTCACCTGGGGAATGTGTTAATGTTACTTTAAATTCTCTGTTATAAGAGGCCCCCCTAAAGTTGAATTAAATAATCTGTTTATACAATAAAATATATATATTTTCTTCTCTCTCTCTGACAAATGCACTGTACCACTCTCTTCTTACACAACACAGTCTTTCTCCGTCTTCTCTCTCGCAAATGTACTGTACCACCCTCTTCTTCCAGGCTATATATGTCCTTCCTATTCTTTCTCTCTACAGCTAATGTTTAATTCCACTGCTTTTCACATACCACATACAGGCTTCCTTCCTTCTCTCTCTCCCCCTTGCAAGCGAGCATACCTAAACACACCCACACACACACACCCACACCCACACCCACACACACACACTGCTACCTTATATATATTTTGACCATACCTCTATACAGCATAATAGCACCATCTGAGAAGCCTAGTGCCAGGAGAGACAAGTTGGGATGCACTGCCAGAGCGGTGACCTTTGGCACTTTAGCTGCCCCGCCCTGCTTGGCCTGAGTCTGGGAGGAGGGGCGGGGATCGGGGCGGATGGTGCGCAGGAGGCGGGGCTGGCTCGGGGTACCTTCGTCAGTCTTGTCGGGGGCCCACACTTTCACCTCTGAGGCCTCATTTTCTTCACCATCCTGCAGGGGAATTTTAGGGGGTACAAAGAAAGTCCTCATTAATTACAAGTTGTTTTATAGTCAATTCCATACCACAGTCAGCTTGTTTGCATCTCACAGGACTAGGGTACTGTTACAACATGAATACTGTACTATGTGGTAGTTGGGTAAAAGTTGATAGGTCTTAGTTAGGAGGCAGAAATGGGTCTCCTTGGTTACTAGTCAAATTTATCCTCAAGTCTGATTTCACCTGGCCATTATTTGAGCTGAAAGGGGTTAGGGATCTTAGTCAAATGAAAACACACCATCCATCCATCCATCATCCAGTCCTCTGTAGCCTAATGAGGAACGTAGGAACCCAGGGCTAGGCAAGTTAGTCCTGACATTTAAGATGAGAAAACACACCATTTATTAAAATTACACTCATCCTGGTTTTTGTACTTTTTCATACCTGATTATATATATCACTCCCTCCCTCTAACTCCACTACCATACCAAACTTACATTCTAATTTGGAGTCAGCTTCTGTTTTGGGTGAGGTAGCATGGTTACTGTGGAAGAGTGTGAGCTCTGACACTGAACAAAATACCATAATTCGAATTTGGAATGGACTATAGCTATCTGATTTTCATTTTTTGCTTTGACAAAAAATAAAAATGCTTACTGAGGTTCTACTATTACCGATCAAGACGATTTTCTGGTCTCTCTCTCTCACTTTACGACAATTATGTACTTATACAGAAAATTCCCCCACCTCTCTCTCTCTCATACACAATGAGCACAACTTAAGTACCGTACCTACTGTATGGAAGGATAAATACAGTATAATCCATTCTGTCTCTCTCAATACATACATCAGAAAACTGATAATGTACTGTACTGTAATTCTGTCTGTCTGTCTGTCTATCTGTGTTGGTCTGTTTGTATATCTGTCTCTGTCTCTGGTGGTTTGTCTGTCTGTGTGTCTCGTACCGCTACAGTGACGAGTATTGCTGCATTGTCGAGAGCTGTGATGGAGGTGAGGGGGTGGGGGGAGTGGGCGCTGAAGGACGAGAGGCGCAGCTGTCGGGTCAGGGAGTGTACACAGCCCACAGAGTCTCCCACATACACCCGCCCTCGGCCCCCACACGCACACGTAATGTATGCATCCTGTACAACAAAGAAGGATTAGTTACTGTCTGTTAGTATGGATGTGGATATTGAAATTTCTCGGGTAAATGTAAAAGTGTGTCAGTGTGTGGGACTATGTGGGTATGAATGGGATTATGTGAGTGTGAATGGGATTGTGTGTGAATGGGATTGTGAATGTGAATGGGATTATAAGAGTGTGAATGTAAGTATATATGGGTATTGGTGTACAACTGTAGGGATGTGAGTATGTTAGAGAACGTGCATGTGGATGTAAGGGTGTGGGTAGACATAACATAATTATATTCTATTAAAACTTATATTCTACCAATGAATTTGCATCAAGTAATGTTCAATGTAAACACTTTCTTCAGCTTCCCTATTATTAAATTTATTAACCTATATTAATGATTACCATACAGTATGCCACAGTTTGTTAAATTTTAAAAGATTATAAACTACAATTTTTATTATGATTAAGAAATAAATACTGTACCATAAAAGAATGTACCATCATAATTATTTTTTCCAATATTCACTTTTGAATCCCATGTTAAATTTAAAACAAATTACAGTCCATATTTACAAAATGACATGTGTCTCAACCCTGTACAGTAGAAGTTCTATTTTTCGGCATCTATGGGACCAGGCAAGTGCCGAAATATCAAAACTGTCGAATTATCAAAAACTCTACCCACTCAGTACCTTATCTGTTTCGATGAACATTATCATCACTACTCATATCATTACAAATGTGTTTGGAGAGAGTACTGTGTACTGTTTGATACTGTACAATACTATAATGAATACAGTACTATACATGAATATGAAAAATAAAGAAATTAGTGAACATACTGACCAAACGATGACGACCCAGGACCGGACAAAGGACTTGGTAATGAGTACATGGAATGTAAGAGGAGCGAATGATGAGGTGAAAGAGAGAGAGATTGTCCAGGTGCTTGAGGGTGCGAAAGTGGATGTATGTGGAATAACTGAAACAAAATGGAGAGGAGAAAGTGTTAGAGAATGGGAGTATGGACGGGGTATATGTGCAGGAGTAGATGAGGATCAGAAGGCAAAGGAAGGAGTGTGTATAGTTGTGAGTAAAAGATGGAAGAAGAGCATAAGACAGTATGGATCAGTTGGGTCAAGGATTGTGTGGGTAAAGTTGAAAGTTGAAATACAAATATGGGCGATTGTGTGTGTGTATGCGCCAACGCAAGATCGTGCTAGAAGAGTGAGAGAAGAGTTCTGGACAAATGTGGAAATGTGCATGGAAAAGTTTGGAAGGAATGAGAGAGTGTTTTTGATTGGTGATATGAATGGTAAAGTGGGGAATGTGAAGGTAGATGGAATAGTTGGTGAGTGGGGTGTGCCTGCTGCGATAGATGAGAATGGCAGTGCGTTAGTGGACATTTGTGCTGGGAGGGGGTTGGTGATAGCCAATACCCTCTTCAGGCATAAAATGATCCACAGGTATACATGGCGAGTGATGAGAAGGGTGGGTGGTGAACTGAATGAAAGGAAGGCAATGATTGATTATGTGTGTGTGGATGAAAGGATGCGAAGATGTGTAAAGGATGCAAGAGTGTATAGAGGTTGGGGGAGTGGACTTTCTGACCACTACTTGGTGGTGGCCAGAATTAGGATGCAAGTGAGATGGAGGAATAGAAGAAGGGAAAGACGAGAGGAAGGAGTAGTTGCAAGGAGAGTGGAAAGGTTACAAGAGGATGAGAACAAGGCAGAGTGTAAGAGAGAAGTGGAGGAACGATTGGGCAAATATGAATTGGAGCAGATGGGAGACGTGGAAGGTGTGTGTAAGATATTTACAGAAGAAATATGTGCAGCATGTGATGTGGTGTGTGGAAGGAAGAGAAGGCGGAGGGGGGTGCAAGGAACAGCGTGGTGGACTGAAGAGGTGAAACAGGCTGTGGCACAAAAGAAGAAAGCATACAATGAATGGGTGAGAAATAGGGGCGTGGAAGAAGTTGAGAGGCGGAAGAGAGAGTTATATGTGGAAAGGAAGAGAGAGGTGAAAAGATTAGTAAGAGAGAGTAAGAAGAGAGTGGATGAGGAATTTGGAAGGAATTTGAGTATAAAGTGGAGGGACTGTAAGAAAATGTTCTGGAGAGAAGTGAAAAGAGTAAGACAGGGTGGAAGTGAAGTTAGCAGGGGAGTGAAAGATAAAAATGGTAGATTACTAGTGGAGAAGGGAGAAAAAGTGAGCAGATGGAGAGAACACTTTAAGGAATTGTTGAACGTAGAGGATGGAAGTAATGCGAGTATAAGTGGCTGGGGAATGGCTGGGAGAAGGAGGGAGGTGAGAAGACAGGAAGAAATCAGTAGGATAGAAGTTGTGGAAGCAATGAAGAAAGTTAAATCGGGGAAAGCCCCAGGAATTGATGGAGTGTGTGGTGAAATGCTGAAGCATGGGGAGAGATAGTAGTAGAATGGATGTGGAAGATGTGCAGATTGGCCTGGGAGGAAGGTAGAGTCCCGGAGGATTGGAAGTCAGGTATAATTATTCCCTTGTACAAAGGAAAAGGGGAAAAGAAGTGTGTGGTAATCATAGGGGCATTTGTCTTCTTAGTATAATAGGAAAAGTGTATGGTAGGATACTTATAGACAGAGTTAGAGAAAGAACAGAGAAATTAGTTGGAGAAGAACAGGGAGGCTTTAGGAAGGGAACAGGTTGTGTAGATCAGATATTCATTCTTAGATCTTTAGTGGAAAAGTTTCTAGAGAAGGGAAAGAAGTTGTATGCGGCTTTCATGGATTTGGAGAAAGCATATGACAGGGTGGATAGACAAGGATTGTGGAAA
This sequence comes from Coenobita brevimanus, assembly GCF_032717465.1. Lineage (NCBI taxonomy): Eukaryota > Metazoa > Arthropoda > Malacostraca > Decapoda > Coenobitidae > Coenobita > Coenobita brevimanus. The sequence goes on along the minus strand of NC_137006.1, from coordinate 2,051,053 downwards.
GTGTTAAGAATATATGGAGTAGATGGGAAGTTACTGAATGCTGTGAAGAGTATGTACGATGGTGCGAAGGCTGCAGTGCATGTGGATGGTGAACTAAGTGAATTTTTCTCTTTGAAAGTTGGTTTGAAACAGGGATGTGTCATGTCTCCATGGTTGTTCAGTCTGTACATGGATGGGGTAATAAAAGAGGTACAAGGTAGAGTAGTGGATGTTGGAGTGGCTCTGGTGAGAGAGGATAGTGTTTGGAAACTCCCTGTACTGTTGTTTGCAGATGATACTGTGTTGTTGAGTGAAGACGAAGGGGAGCTGCAAGGCTTGGTGGATGAGTTTGAGAGAGTGTGTAAGAAACGGAACCTAAAGGTGAATGTAGGGAAGAGTAAAGTGATGGTTTTTGAGAGAGGTGAAGTTAGTGAATGTACAGCGAGGTTAGATGGTGAGGAATTGGGAAATGTGAGTACGTTTAAGTATTTGGGTAGTGTGATGAGTAAGGATGGAGGTTTGGAGGGTGAACTGCTTGAAAGGGTACAGCAGGGAAGAAAGGTTGCTGGTTCCTTGAAAGCAGTGATAAGAAACAGGGAAGTGAGCATGGAAGTGAAAAAGTTACTACATGACAGTATTGTGATACCAACTCTAACGTACGGAAGTGAAGCTTGGACATTGCTGGAAGGACACAAGTCAAGAGTGAGAGCAGTGGAAATGAGTTATTTAAGAGGAGCCTGTGGCGTCACGTGGAGAGACAGGCTGACGAATGAGGATATAAAGGAGCGTTGTGGTGTGGATGTGGATGTGATAGGAAGCGTTATGAGGAACACACTGAGGTGGTTTGGCCATGTGGAGAGGATGGAGGGTGAAAGACTGACAAAGAGAGTGTATGTGAGTGAGGTGGAGGGGGGAAGAGGGAGGGGGAGGCCGAGGATGAGATGGAGGGATGGGGTGGAGAGGTATATGAGAGAGGGGGGTGTGAATTGGGAGCAGGGCAGTGAAATGGCGGGGGACAGGGCGACTTGGAGGCGATTTGTTTGTGGCCACCCCAAACGGGATTGAGGCGTCTGGCAATAGATAGATAGACTGTATATAAATGTAATGATACAGTAGGCCTACAAGTTTAAATGACTTACCTAAACTTATAGTAGGTTCCTTATTTACATATGTACAATAGAAGGGGTTGATTGGAGTCTGCTACTGCTGGAAGAAGTCCCCAGCAGTAGAGGGGCGGAAAAAAATTGGAAAATCTGCCGAACAATCAGAGATTTTCGTAAATGGGACTATTTCTCAAAACTGCCGAAATGTCAGATTTGCCGGGGAATTGGATGCCGAAGAATTGGACTTTTACTGTACTTTGAACAATTACTGTGTGACATCAATATGAAAGAAAAATTAGAGGACTCAATTAAAAAAAAAAAAAAAAAAAAAAAATGAAAAATGGTTACTAATAACAAGGACTGTAGTGTAAGATACTGGGAAAGTGGTTTATGATAAGGATGATAATGAAAGTGATGATAACGATGATAACTCACCTTCACTGCCTCTGCCAACTTCCCACCATCAACATTGGCCTTGACATCGAAGAAGCTGAATTTTCGCCACTGTGGGAGAAACATGATATACAAATCAATGGTGTTTCCTGTGAGGTATTGCTCCATCTCGCAATGTAACATGATTTACACCCAAGGCTGATGGTGGTACTGTACTGCATTCCTCATGGCTATTTTTAACTACCTAGTGTTATTACAGTACTGTACATTTACATACCTCTTCAAGACTGTCTTATATAGGCATAGCTTGCTTTATGACTGACCATTAAAAGACCAATCTCTTTAAAAATTTTAAGATATCAGCACCACTTTTAAAATGTACTTTCACCATTTTTCTTATATGACCCCTAAGATCCCTTCTGAAATGATTTTAGCACAATTTTACCAATGTACAGTCACCATTTTTGCTTATGTGAATGTATACACACAAACGTATGTCGTCTGTTCCATGATGGCCTATAAAATTGATCACTGTGTCAATGACAGTGATGAAGTAATAGTGTGATGCTCCACTCAAAGCAGCGTTCTCCCCCCCCCAACTCTTGGCATAGGCTTCACAGCCTGCTTTCAAGCCCCAGTAGTCCTCCTACATACTATACACCTCTACATGTCACCACTTCGGCACTAACACCCACCGTCATTATTGAATACATGCTAGGGCTGTCTCATACAGGACTGGTGTATTGGTACTATCAGGGGTATTTTTATGACATGTCGGCGGGTCGTCTGGTAGATCAGTAAAGTCTGATTTCATCAAATTCAAATCCTAAAACTGTTCCCTGCCTCAACGGGGATTTGAACCTGGGTTCAGTAGGACTGCAGGCCACCTCAAGTAAAGTGTAGTTAGGTGAAAAACTACCAGTTTAAGTGAGTTGGAAACAATGTACTCTATACAGTTATGCAGTGTGGCTGACCATTTCCAGAAATGTATCTCCACTGAACCCATGTTGTACATGCAATGTGTTCAATTTCTGATCAGCCTTCCAGCAACTATCATAACATGAAGTATGCCTGTATATTGTACAGTACTGTACTTTACTCCTGATATTGTCAGACATCCTTTTGCTTGGAGAGACCTGTTAGTGTGAATGGTTTAATGAAGTCTATATTTAACCCCTACAGTTTGAAAATTACCTTCTACGCTGCACAAAACTCTGGGTATAACAGGTATAAAATAAATCAGACATCCCCACAGTAGTGCAACCAATCTTACAATTTCATTATAATTATTTGTTACTTCTGGGTCCTTCTGTTCAGCTTGCTTCTCCTATGCATCTTATAACCATAAGAACATTTTGGATCCAGAAAGAGCACCGTGACAATGTGAAAAGGTCATGAACAGAAACTTCAATCTAATTCTTTTTGCACTCTTTTGCTTGCTCTGGGTGAACAAAACATGGCTTTATTCCAGGGGGATGAGGAGAAGGAGTTCTAACTGAGAGAACTGTTACACAAAATTATTCTTTGGTACATTTAGATGTTACATCCATTTGCTGTGAGCCTCTAGGGGTCAAATGCTTAAGCCTTGAATTGCACAGTGGAATCCAAACCCCTAGTTTCTGACAGTCAATTAAGAAACATCTGCGGTTATTAAGAATGGTTAGCCAGCATCCCACAATACAGTGTGTCTTCTGGGACTGTATAGGAAGGCCAGATGAAGTATGTTTCATCTTCATCCTGCGCACCAGAAATTATCGCTGAAAATTGGGGGTTTGCATTCCACTTTCCAATAATAGCATATAACCCTAGATTTCACTACCTGCTGTGGAGTGCGGCTGCACAGTTTTCCTCTGCTTGTTTCACATGTCCTGAAATCACTTTTTTTTTTTTTTTTTAACTGATGAACAGAGGAAGGAAAAAATAATCCATACTACAGATTACAGATGTCTTCCATTCATAAAAAATGGTGTAGTTAACAGTTGGATTTGAGCTGTTGAAGGTTGATGTCTGGGGGGAAACTAATCTGGGGAAGTAAGTTGCAAAAAGAAGTTCTAAGAATAAAGGGATTCTGACAGGCAGAATTTCTGCAATATGGCAATGTGACAGTCAAGTCATGAGTGCTATCGGATGCTCATGTAGCACGGGGGAAGGTGTGGAGAGGTGGCACAATGGATGCAACTTCGTCTGAGCATTTGCCATAAAAGTATAAGTATCTGTAAAATAGTGCAGGTAAGGCAACATAACATCTTACTTGTAGGGAAGGTATAGTTGATTTGTAACTGCTGGGTTACTGATTATTCTTACAGCTTTGTTCTGAATTTTGTTCAGTCGTTTTAGTGCAACTTCTCCACATCCACACCACAAGGAAGGCAATATTCAGGCTGAGAGTGCACATGACTCTTGTAAATTATAGCTACTAGCAGAACTTCAATGAAGGCTATATCTGAGTTCTACATTATTTTCTTCTTTATTAAATCCCATTGGTGGATAACAGGAAATGCCGTCTTGTTCCTTTCTGGCAGTTTTGCCAGGGCTTCAGTGAGTAACAGCACATTCATTCCTGCTCTTGTTATTTAGGAATGTGAGGTAAATAACTAAGGTAAGGTTGGGGTTTGTTTTGGTTTGGACTGAACTGCATGGGGTCTTGGCTGGGTAATGTGGGGTTTTAATGATAAACATTAGTTGTAATTCAATTATATTGGGAGGCGGGAGTTATAAAGAAAAAAAAAAAAAAGGTCAATTCCAATGATAATGATGGTAAAACTGAACAAAATATGGTACATAAAAAAGAAAAGGGGGGAAACCAGATTTACTGCTAAATCAAGTATGGGCAAAAAGAAGAAAATTACCAGTTAATGTCTAAAATGGCCTGTAATGTAGGGTACTTTGTGGAGGGAGATGGAATCTCAAGAACTGGTAATTTCTGATGGAAATGAATAAAAAAAATATATATATAAATATATATCAAAGACAGGGGGATAAACTATAGATTTATGGCAGTCAAATGTGGACTGAAACAAAAAAATTACCAAAACAACTGCAAGGATAAAATGGCACAGTATTTTAGGGGCATCACCAAAAGAAGCTTAGATTATTTTATTTCCAGAATGTTTTGTGTTATTTTCTTTCTTTTTTTTCCCCTATGCACAGACTATTTGCTGCTGGTTTCACTTTGCTGTTCCAATGGAAGGGATAGTTGCTTTGATGATGATGAGTCCTACTTAAACCTGACCAGGACCATATACCAGTATCCTACTTACCACTGTATTTGTTAGATCAGATCAGATTACAAGTCTGAGTTGGTCAGTTTTCTGCAAAGCTAATCTTATTACCTGTAATACACTACCACACAGACACGGGTCTTCTACATATCCTAAGAGAATAGGCCTACATAGAATATTTGTTGTTTCCTGAATCACCAGAAAAAAAAAAAGACAAATAGTAACTGATCATTATATAGTTAGCATCCGTTAATTTGATATATTGGGATGAGGGTCTTGTATGTTTGTGTAGGCTTTAATTAATGCTGCACCTGTGTGGTAAAATTTTCTCCTGATGTTATTTGTAATAACTAATTACAGAAAGACTGGAAGATAATACATGAGCATTTATGGTTATATCAAAATCTGGAAGTTCATTACCAGTTTCTGATTGTTAATATGCAGGCCACTTGATACTGGAGGAGAAAGCAAATGCGATTTTGGAAACAAGAGTGCGCGTTATTACAAAATACAACATATCCTTTATCTACAAAATTACACGTATTCCAACATTAACTCATACAAGGATTGACGCTACATCAATAAATATAAACTTTGGATAAACTCAGAGGGTGTAAGTGGAGGAAAAAACTGGAAAATTAATATAATTACCTGCAACAATGCTGCCATCACGCCCCTTCACATTTAGGTTACTTCGTCTTGTCCAAGATTCGGCCAAATATTTGCAAATGAGTCCAAACTGAAATGGATAACTCAAGTAGCTGATTGCGTTTTATCAGTTTAAAAATAAGAGGCATTTATCGCACCTGTCACTTAATCCAACGTTTAGTAGGACTGCCATAACGAGATGAGAGCCGAGAGCCGGATTTGTAGACCACAAACTCGGGTGTTTACATGTGACGTCACAGCCACCTAGCCCTTTAACACACCTCACCAGGCTCACGTTTCCACCTATAAATTTTCGTTCGAACTTCGGAGCTAATGGCAAGCAGTCACACAAACCACCTTCTTATGCGTTTGTTATTTGCCAACCATTGTAGGCTAAATATCCTTTAATAAAATAATAATAATAATAATAATCTCTACTCACTCTTGGTTGAGTCCGTCTTTTGATATGAGGGCTTTCAATACTGTACTTGTGTATGTAATAGAAATGCCAAAATGTCTAGGAATCGAAGATGCACATGGTCCGACAGCATACACAGGCTCCCCAGAGGCTTGCAAGAAGTAACAGCTGACTGTATATCATTTTACTTGTTGAAGAAGATGTGTGGCAAGACCCACCACCTTGTTTTGTTGTATAAGGACTCTGTAACTTTCACAACAATAAATATTATCAATCAATCAGAGAGAGAGA
>NC_137006.1:2022500-2040000 GCF_032717465.1 Coenobita brevimanus | reverse complement strand
ACATTGGAATCAAAATAAGTATCCGTGTAATAAAATTAACTGAACATATACCAGTTAACAAGGAGTGATCTTTCTTGAGGCAGTACATAATATGGCATCATATGGGTATAAATTTGGTGTGTATGTCTGCACGTAATACATCTTACAGCAGTAGTTTCAACACAATACATGGTAAAATAGACATATACAGAGATTTAGTAATAGTTGACTTGTACTGGCATATCGAATAGGCTATAATAGCAATGACAGATTGTTGCAGGTATCAATATGGGTAAGCTGAAATTTTGAGGATAAGTTATGGTGACATGGATAGGAATGTTGTGGTCATCTGTAGACACATTTTTAGCTGGAAATAATAAATATACCAATATCTTATAAAAGCTAAACTGTGATTAATATTGAAGTCTGAATAAGAAAAGAAGTAGGCTGACACCGTGAGAAAGGCAGGTATACAAACAAAGGTGATGGGGAGACGAAGACAGACATGAATTGTGTTACACTGCACAAACAAAACCCGGGAATTCATTGATCATCTTTCTAAGGACTGAGAGCTGAAGAAAGTGTACCAATAAATCATCTCTATCATTTGAGGAACATAAATATCTATACGGTTTAACATTTGGACACAACAATGTAATGTTCTAGGTTGTGCTTTCCGTTCTCTCAACATGTTTTACTGTTAACTGGTGGTTATGGAAATTATTTTAGGGCTAACTATGGTATTGTGTTTATTGCGATCTAGGTCACACTTCTAATCGGTTTTGAAAGCTCCCCATGACTCTCTCTCTCTCTCTCTCTCTCTCTCCCCTGAATCAAAATCGTGTGACATTGGCTGAATACAATAATAGAGTTGTCCCAAGTTTGAGACTGTTAATGCGGTTGTATATCAGCGTCCCAGCTTTCAAGTCGGCACGAAGGCGCTCGGTACTTAACGCCTCTCAGAAACTAACTTATTTTAACCTCTCTCTGACCCCTATGACTCATTCTTGGCACTGGATGTTGGTTAGAATAAAACACTAGAGTTCTCCCCATCATTAGGGTGTTAATGGAGTAGTGTATCAACGTCCCAGCTTCTCATTTCGGCAAAGGCCCTTATTTTCATCGGTTAAAACTCCCTAACACCTTTTCCTTAGCGATTTTTTTTTTTAATATGGCTGGTTATCCTCCTGTACGTTATTTATGCAGAGTATGGCGATATTGGAAGGATTTAAATAACAGAATAGGACAGTAAGGTGTATTAAATAAAATAAATCGCTTAGGATGAGGTATTAGGGAGCTTCCTTAAAAAAAATATTAATAATTCGGCTGAGTGAGTCATAGGAGCTCGGGAGTGAGGTTAACGGTGATGTAAATTAGTGTCTTGGCCCAAAATGAAACAAAAACTAGTATACGACTGCTAATAAGTGGTTGGAGAGAGAGAGAGAGAGAGAGAGAGAGTTACTGGGGGTCGCCTTTGAGCAGAAATTAAAGTGAAAAAAAAAAAAAAAAAATATATACGACTGATATGTGGTGTGTGAGAGAGAGAGAGAGTGTGTGTTGGGGGCATAAGTAGAGTGCCCTTAAGCGAAATAAAAATGAAATAAGAAAAAGATAATATACGATTGATAATACTGTATGTGGAGAGAGAGAGAGAGAGAGAGAGAGAGAGAGAGAGAGAGAGAAATTCCTCTACGGCTCTACATCCTTTCCACCGCACTTCTTCGTGACTAGCTTGATATTTTAGTTTCTAATCTATTGTTACAACACAGCACGTAAGACGGAGATGGTAATTTCACGCCTAAAGTCAACGGAGCGTAAAATATGATGCAAGTCACGAAGAAGTGCTATGGAAAGGATGTAGACCCGAGTATTATTATCATTACTATTATTTTCGTGCCATACAGCTACGTAAAATGAGCTGCAAGAGGAAAATCTGGGCCAGGTTAAAGTGAAAAGAGTATAGCAGGAAACCTATATAGAACTCCACTCACTCGATGTGGCAGTTTTGACCGTCATGTGTAGACAAAATCCCAGTTCTTACTACTGTCTATCTGTTTATCTATCTTTGTTTACCGATCTATTATGTCTATTTATTTATCTATCTGTCTGTGTATCGATTTATTATTTATGTATCTGTCTGTCTATTTATCAATCTTTATTCATCTATCTATCGCCAGATGCCTTGATCCCGTAAAGTGTGGTCACAAACGAATTACCCCCATGTCACCCTCCCTTCCTCCTTCATATATCTCTCCACTCAGTCCCTCCACCTCATCCTCGGTCTCCCCCTCCACCCCTTTCACAAACATTCTCCTAGTTAGTTTCTCATTCTCGATTCTCTCCACAGGGCTCCACAATGCTCCTTCACTTCCACATTTGTCTGTCTCTTTCTCCAGGTAACTCCACATCCACATCACAACTCTCCTTCACTTCATTTGTCTGTCCGTCTATCCACGTAACTCCACATCCACATCCACACCACAACGCTCCTTCACATCATTTGTCTGTCTGTCTCTCCACATAACTCCACATCCACATCCACACCACAACGCTCCTTCACTTCACTTGTCTGTCCCTCCACGTAACTCCACATCCACATCCACACCATAACGCTCCATCACTTCATTTATCCGTTTGTCTCTCCACGTAACTCCACATCCACATCCACACCACAACGCTCCTTCACATTATATGCCTGTCTCTCCACGTAACTCCACATGCTCCACTCAATTAAGCCTCTCTGTTCTGCCGCCTCCACACCACATGTCTGCTGGTGTGGGCGGAGTTGGGCGTCACTGTAATCCATATAAGGCTACGACCGCACCCGCTCGCGTCCAGTGAGACCTGTTGTGTGGGTAACAGTAATGCAAAACTATACATTTGTAAATATATATGTAAGTCATCTTGAAAAACACGATCTGTCGGTATGTATGTATGTATGTATGTATGTATGTATGTGAATTTAGGTGTATGTTGTATGTATTTAAGCTTGTGTGTGTGTATGAGTGAATGTGTGTATGTATTTATGTATGTGTGTATGTACGTATGTGTGTATGTATTTACGTGTGTATGTGTGTATGTATGTGTAAATGTATGTATGTATTTGTCCTCTTGTGTATATGGTTGTATGTACGTGTGTGTATGTATGATATGTATGTATGGATGTAGGTATGGGGCTATATATGGAGACTTACAAGCCCTTTCGGTATATCACGTTAAGTCAATTTGGAAAAGGTGTGTGTGTGTGTGTGTGTGTGTGTGTGTGTGTGTGTGTTTTATAAGTGCTTTCATCCAGCAATACTTCCTCCTCGATAACACAGTACTCTCTCTCTCTCTCTCTCTCTCTCTCTCTCTCTCTCTCTCTCTCTCTCTCTCACACACACACACACACACGAGTTAAGCGTAATAATGGTCTTATTGTTGTGCACCTGATGGCGTGTCTCGTCAATACACTACTCCAACTGTGCAACGTGTAATCTTTCACTCCGGGTTCCTTAACGCACTCTGAGACGCACGCTAAGCTCTAATACCCACTCTAATACACACTCTAGGACGCTCGTTAATACTCTTATACACACTCTAAAACGCACTCTAATATGCACTCTAATACGCACTCTAATACACACTGTACAACGCAATCCAAGACGCACGCAAAGCTGAGTAATTCCGTCTGCTGTCAACTGGAACGGAATATGAGATTTGCCCTGACCGTTGATTTCCGTTGCCTGACCGTTGATTTCCGTTGCGTATCATTTTTTGAACTTTTTCTTATCCAGGAAAGTCTAGGTTAGGCTAGGTTTAATTTCTTGGTAGCAGTTTATGTTAGTTTGTTAGTTAGTGAGGTTAGGCTCGGTTTCCTAGTAGGTTAGATTAGGTTAGGTTAGGTTTGCTAGTGTCATATTAAGTTAGTTTGTTAGGCAGTATGGGTTTGTTTTCCTAGTTTAGGTTAGGCTTGTTAGTTAGGTTAGGTTGTTTATTTTCCTAGTGCCAAATTAGGTTGTTAGGCAGTTAGGAAAGGTAGGGTAAAAAAAAAAAAATGGTGCAATGGTTCAATCAATCAATCAATCATTTCCTGTGGCACCCTCGGGGATGCATAGGGCCTCGATGAACTCACACCACCACATCCTATCTTGTGCTAACTCCTCAAGATCTCCCCAACACTCATCTCCAGCTTCCCGTCTCATTGTCCTCACCCACGTCTCTTTTGGCCTTCCTCTACCTCTCCTACCAAGTGCCACCCACCCTGGTGTACCTCGTACTATTCCCTGTCTCCTATACACATGTCCTAGCCACTTCCATCGTGAGAATCTAACATATTCATCGATCGGCTGCACTCCCGTTATTTCTCTAATTCTACTATTTGGTATCCTTTCCCACCACTTAACTCCTAATATTCTTCTAAGTGCTTTATTTTCAAACACCAAGAATTTATTTTCCATAGTCACTGTGCTGTACCAAGACTCGTGTCCATAAATTAAGATACTCCTAACCATTACCTTATAAAGTTTGATTTTTGTATGCACAGAGAAATTGTTATTATTCCAAATATTTTTAAGCATTCCCATTGCCTGATTAGCCTTCTTTAACCTTTCCTCGAATTCAAAGTTCAAAGAACCATCCTTGGCTAAATAAGTACCTAAATATTTAAACCTATCAACTTGCTTTACAACCATACCTCCAATTACACATTCCTGCGCATTTTCCATATTCATATTGATTATTTCAGTTTTTCCACAATTAATAACCAAACCCACCTTGTGACCTTCACTCACCAAACAGTCCAACACTCTCTGCATCTCTTCTGGCCCATCACAAATCAAAACTATATCATCTGCATAATCTAAATCCAAAAGTTTCCTGTTCTCTCCCCAAAGTATACCTGCACCGGTTTCTGTTCCAACGCGTTTCATAATGTAATCAATGACCAATATAAATAGTAAAGGCGATAGAACACCACCTTGAATTACTCCGGACTTGACTTCAAACGAATCACTCAGACAACCATCAACCATCACTTTACAAAATGTGTCCTCATGCATGTTCATAATGACCCTCACAAACTCCTCTGGTATTCCATAATGTCTCATGATCTTCCCCATAGTCTCTCTCGAAACACTATCAAAAGCCTTTTCAAAATCAACAAAACAAAGACTTAACGGCACTCTCATTTCATTAACTTGCTGCATCAAATGCCTAACTATAAAGATCTGATCATTGCAACCACGTCCCTTTCTAAAACCAGCCTGTTCATCCCTCAGAATACCCTCAACCACTGGCTCCAACCTATTTAACAACACTCTACTGAAAACTTTCAAAGCTATCGGTGACAAAGAGATTCCCCTCCAATTACCACATTCACTCAGGTCTCCCTTCTTCGGAACTTTAACAATTACACCATTCTTCCAAACTGATGGTAGTAACCCCGTCACCCATATCTTATTGAATAGCTTGGTCAAGATCATTATTAATCTATCCCCCTCCACTTTAAACATTTCCGGAAATAAACCATCCTCCCCTGGTGCCTTATTATTCTTTAACTGTTTTACTGCTTTCTCCACTTCTGCAAGCCTCAACTCTCCTGTTTCTATATTTAAATCTTCCTGAGCAGACGGTATATCCTCTTCTGGTGGTATTGGTCTATTAAGAACTGTCTCAAAATGCTCTTTCCATCTATTTTTAATATCTCCATCTTTGGTCAATAAATTTCCTTCCCTGTCTCTAACTGGTATTTCCTTGCGTTTACCTGCATTACCACTCAGTTCTCTAATCGATTCATATGCTATTCTTTGACTCTGTCCATAATTTTTGTCTATTAAGATTTCAGTCTCTGCAACCTTTTCATCCACACATCTTCTTTTATCTCTCCTAGCTAACCTTCTTACTTCTGAATTCAAACTCCAGTACGCAGCTCTTGCTAATTCAATCTCTTGTTCATCAACGCATTGCATCTCACTCCTCAATTTAGCCTTATCCCGGGAAATTCAAACTTCGCGCGTAATTCAAAGATGGTACATTGAACGGAAATTTACCTCCCGACCAGGATAGGGATGGGACCACGATCATGATTTTGGATTTTGGTCAGGCCTATGCCCAGTCAGACACAATAAATAAATAAATAAATAAGAAAATAAAGAAAGAAATAATACAAAGGGCGCCAAATGTCTCAAGCCCCTTCATGATCCGTACAACTCTTAATCAGTCGTGAGTGAGTTATAAGGGCAAGAGTGTTGAGGAAAGACTTTGGAGACCAGTTAGAAGAGTTAGAGGAAAGTTAGAATAGTTTGAAGAGTTAGAGGAAATTAGAAAAGATGAGAACATTTAGAGGAAAGTTGAAATAGTGGAGTCAGGACATTTAGAAGTTAGAGGAGTTAGAACAGAGAGAAGAGATTTGGAATAATTGAGAGAATAGTTAGAAAAGAAAGTGGCTAGAAGTGTTAGAATAGAAGAGATTCAGAATAGTTAGATGAGAGTTTGAAGTGTTAGATGAGTTATAGAGGGAGAGAGAGTGTGGCACATAGAGAAGCGCTATCCATCAAGAGCCATTAGTGGGTATGGCGGGAAAACAAGGCTGGTATTGACTTTCTCACGCAGGGGACCATGAGAGAGAGAGAGAGAGAGAGAGAGAGAGAGAGAGTTTCCGTGCCTCAATCATGCCAGAAGGCCTTGAACCGCTAACCAGTGTACAGAGGGTCGCCTTCACGCCCTGGCACACTTCTTGGCCACGCTTCGGTGCCTGCCCCCACATCTGTAAGTATTAGATCAACATATAACTTGGAGAGGGGCGCCTTCACGTGGTGGCACCGGTATAACAGGGCGGTGGAGCTGCTGATATTTCTTGCCCTGAAAAGAGGGTAATTGACTGCAGGATGAGGGTAAGGAGCAGGTTGCGGCCTCCTGGCCTTTGGTTCCTTCTTCCTTGCATTAAAAAAAATCAGCCTGCAGTCCACTGAGTTCACGTTCGCATGAGCCGGGGGTTGCAACTACTATTACTACTACTACCACTACCACTACTACTACCACCACCACTACTACTGCTATTACTACCTCTACTACTACTACTACCACCACTACTACAACTACCTCTACAGTACTACTACTACTACTACCACGTAACTTCTGGCCAGCACAAGGGATGGTATAGATTTTTTTTTTCATCTGACGTAACTGAGCAACTCCCTTCATCTGAATACCCAATTGTGGTTCATGAAATTCAGTTACGTGTGAAATAGCACTGTCTCCTTGGTTACTAGTCAAATTAATACTCCAATCTGACTACATATACTCAGCGGTGGTTCATGAGATTCTTACTTGTTGAAATAGGAATGAGTCTCCTTGGTTACTAGTCAAATTAATACTACAATCTGACTACAAATGAATACTCAGCCGTGGTTCAAAAAATTCTTATTCGTGAAAAAGGAACGAGTCTCCTTGGTTACTAGTCAAATTAATACTCCAGTCTGACTACATATACTCAGCGGTGGTTCATGAGATTCTTCCTTGTTGAAATAGGAATGAGTCTCCTTGGTTACTAGTCAAATTAATTCTACAATCTGACTACATTTAAATACCCAGTCGTGGTTGCATGAAATTCCATCAACCTTGCTTATGAAGTAGTAGTAGTAGTAGTAGTAGTCGTAGTAGTAGTAGTAGTAATCGTAGTAGTAGTAGTAGTAGTAGGAGGAGGAGGAGGAGTAATAGCAGTAGTTGTAGTGGTAGTAGTTGTAGTAGTAGTAGTAGGTAATAATGTTCCGTGTTCCGCAGGTAATGATGTTCCATGTTCCGCAGGTCATGATGTTCCGTGTTCCGCAGGTAATAATGTTCCATAATAATGCTCCGTGTTCCGCAGGTCATGATGTTCCGTGTTCCAATGTTCCGTGTTCCGCAGGTCATGATGTCCCGTGTTCCGCAGGTCATGATGTCCCGTGTTCCGCAGGTCATGATGTTCCGTGTTCCGCTGCTACTTGTTGGTGTTGGTGGTGCGTGGGGTGGCGGGGGAGGCAGTGTCTTGTGGTACCCTGCTAACGTCTCCCTGGCCACCCTGGAGAGTGAGACGCCTAGAGTGAAGGTAAGAGGGTGAGCTGACTCCTGGCTCTCCTCTTCATTCCTCTTTTTCTCCTTGTCCTTCTTCCTGTTCTTCTCTTCATTCCTCTTCTTCTCCTTGCTCTTCTTCCTGTTCTCCTCCTCCTCCTCCTTCTCCTATTTCTTCCTCTTCTCCTCCTCCCCTTAGGATTATTTCAGTCCCTTTGGCTCTCTTCTTAAATCTTCTTATTCTCCTTGCTCTTCTTCCTGTTCTTCTTCTCCTCCTCCTCCTCCTCCTATTTCTTCCTCTTCTCCCCCTCCTCCCCCTAGGATTATTTTACTCCTCCTGGCTTTCCTCTTCATTCCTCTTTTTCTCCTTGCTCTTCTTTCTGTTCTTCTCCTCTTCCTTCTCCTTCCCCTGTTTCTGATTCTTCTCCTCCTCTCTCCTTCTTCTTCTCCTCTTCCTCCTCCTTCTTCCCTTTTTTCTTCTCCTTCAGAGGAGAAATTGAGACAGTTGGTAGAGGAGTTTGGAAGGGTGTGTGAAAGGAGGAAATTGAAAGTAAATGAGAATAAGAGTAAAGTGATGAAGTGTACTAGGTTGATAGATGGTAGGGGGATGAATATAGTTTTGAATGGTGAGTTGCTTGAGGAGGTAGATTGTTTTAAATATCTAGGGTCACATGTTGCTGTGGATGGAAGAATAGATGCAGAAGTGAAGTTTAGAATTAATGAAGTAGGAAAGGTGCTGGGAGGAATGAAAAAAGTGTTTAAATGTCGTTCGCTTAGAATGGATGTAAAGAGAAGGCTGTATGAGGGTGTTGTGGTACCGACTGCGTTATATGGGGCTGAAACATGGAATATGGGTGTAGCAGAGAGGAAAAGTTTGAATGTAATGGAGATGAGATGTCTGAGGAGTATGTGTGGAGTGACGCGTATGGATCGAGTGCGAAATGATGAAGTGCGAAGGAGAACTGGAGTTATTCGGGAGATGGCTGGTAGAGTTGAGCAGAGGGTGTTGCAATGGTTTGGGCATATGGAGAGAATGGATAATGAGCGATTGGTGAAAAAGATAACTAGATCTGATGTGAGAGGTGTAAGACTGAGAGGAAGACCACGAATAGGATGGATGGACAGTGTGAAGAGAGCGCTGGATGCGAGAGGGATGTCTGTTGAGCAAGGAAGAGTGGCTGTGCGTGACAGAAATAAATGGAGAGAAATTGTGAATGAATAAGTGATGACGCAGCCCTGAGGGGATATTCTCCCGCATTTGGTCTGATCAGCTAGTCAGGTCAGGTGCGGGTAAGGGGATGGGTCTGTTATGATGTGGCAGGGGTAAACCAGTTCTGCTGTCGGGCCCTGCTGTGGATGTCACTGCTTGCATTGCGCAGTTGACCCTTGTGCGGTGTGATGCGGTGAGGATCTGTCCGTTCTCCCCTTTGGGGCTAAGATGCGAATGAATGTGTTTGAATGGATGAGTAAATGGAGAGTGAGTCGTCCTGTCTCGGCTACCTCCCTTTCCTTGGGGGAAGCAGCCTAGGTATATAGATAGATAGATAGATCATCATCATCATCATCATCATATTCACCATCATCATCTTCTTTATCATCATCTTCATAATCTTCTCCTTCATCTTCTTCTTCTTTATCATCATCATCTTCTTCCTCCTCATCATCATCACCACCATCTTCCCCTTCTTCTACTGCTACTACTACTACTACCACTACTACTACTTCTTCTTCATCATCATCATATTCACCATCATCCTCTTCTTCATCATCATCATCACCATCATCTTCTTCCTTCTCCTCCTCCTCATCATCATCACCATCACCATTCCCTCCTTCTCCTTCTGCTACTACTACCACTACTTCTTCTTCTTCAACATCATCATCATCACCATCATCCTCTTCTTCATCATCATCATCATCTTCTTCCTTCTCCTCCTCCTTATCATCATCACCATCACCATTCCCTCCTTTTCCTTCTGCTACTACTACCACCACTACTTCTTCTTCTTCATCATCATCCTCTTCAACATCATCATATTCACCATCATCCTCTTCTTCTTCATCATCATCACCATCATCTTCCTTCTCCTCCTCCTCATCATCATCATCATCACCATTTTCCCCTTCTTCTTCTCCTTCTACTACTACCACCACTACTTCTTCTTCTTCCAGGCGTCTCGTAGCGAAGTTCAGTGTGGGATGGGAGCTGCACCTGATCCGTCCGCCCAACTCTTCTGCTTCTCCACGCCAGACACCTGCCACCTTTACGACTTGCAGGTAGAGGGCTATACCGATGACCAGGACCCAGCCACACCATGCTTCACAAGACAAGGCTAGTAGCGGGAAGACCAGGCTGTGTGTGTGTGTGTGTGTGTGTGTGTGTGTGTGTGTGTGTGTGTGTGTGTTCAGCTGTATGTTAGGTGTGTGTGTGTGTGTGTGTGTGTGTGTGTGTGTGTGTGTGTGTTGGCTCTTCAGCTGTATGTTAGAGAATTAGAAATAAAATCGCCTAACTATTGTCCTTTCCACTGACTTTCTAACAACATGTATAAATCAGCTACTTCTTTAATACCGTCAGAGATGAGCCAGTTTGGTGCTCAGTCCGACGCTATGTAAATCTTCAACAATATAATGGGAAATTTTGAGGAATGCCAGTAAAGCAACATGCATTATTATTTTTTCTCTTTAATGATGTAGGTTTGGTGTTGCTTGAGGATTTTGCGAGATGGCACGGTTTGGTAATTTTCTTCCTTTATTTTATTATTATTATTATTTTTCTTTTTAGCAAGATGGTGGCAAATTTTGAGAGAAGGTACTGGCATAATTACTTTTTCATTAGCTTTCCAAAATTGTGCATAGATCTACTGTAACTTTAAAATTCTCAAAAAAAAGAAAAAGAAAACAGTGTGGGTGTTGTTTGATAGTCACTGCCTCTTTTTGGCCTTTTTATTCACCAATATAATGAATTTTGAGAAGTCACGATAAATGAAATCAAAGTCCAAGCTAAGACTCTCACCTTTCATAAATTTAAGTCACCCCTAAGATTTCCCATTTCCCCAAAAATTTCAGTTACAATAGAGAAGTACTTAGCTGGTTGTGACACCTGGATTTACTCTCAGTCTATAGAAAACGAAAGCCGTTCCCTGGCCACCTCTTGTAAACCAAACCGAGGATTTTTTTTTTTTCCTATATATTTCCATCTCCTGAAGGTTTTATGCTGGTTTGGATTGAACTTTTTGGAGTGGAGTAGTGAGATATATCCCTAACCCAGGCATAACTCACCCCACCAACAACCACAATACCTCCACTTCCAACCACAACTTTACCACAACTACCATACACTCTACCACAACTACCATACTAACACTTTTTCTCCCCAATGCAGCTCCCCTTCCACCAACTACAACTCCACCTCCAACCACAACTACACCTCCAACCACTACTACACCTCCAACGACTACTCTGGAACGTAAGTAATGAGTATACTGTAAAGGTGGTATTGAAAAAAAAAAAAACTATATTTGTTTACAGATGCCAAAATAGCGCCACTTGTTAAGAGATCAAAATACTGATTACTTCATATAAACAACAAAGCAGGGCGTCCTTGATTCGTTTATAAAGAAATTACCGTAGCGTTGACTGTCACTTGCTTATGTAGACGCACCAACAGATTTGCACTTTTTAGACGCACCAACTGATTTGCACTTTTTAGACGCACCAACAGATTTGCACTTTTTAGACGCACCAACTGATTTGCACTTTTTAGACACATCAACAGATTTGCACTTTTTAGACGCACCAACAGATTTGCACTTTTTAGACGCACCAACACAGACTGTCACTTTTTAGATGCACCAACACTTTCGCTTTTTAGACACACCAACAAACTGTCACTTTTTAGACCAGGGGTCGGCAACCTCCGGCCCGCAGAGTCCGAACTCATGGCCCGTCACCCTGCTTGATATTTATACTTGTATAACAATCTGGCCTGCAACAGCCTAGCCAACTAAATGAGTAAGTCGGCGCCTCGCGACGTGATCACGGCGGGTAGCGCGGGGCAAATTTGCATGACTGAGATCTTTACCACAGAAGCACCACGGAAAATCGCCAGGGAGAAAATGGTGGAGCTTCAGTGTAATGACGAACTGAAAGCAAAGTACCATACCACTTCTCCACTGTCCTTCCGTGACCTCGTCCTCCCTTCTGACAAATTTCCAAATTACATTGAGCATGTAAAACGCATCGTTGCTATGTTTGGCAGCACTTACTGTTGTGAGCAACTCTTTTCAAAAATGAAATATACAAAGTCTCGCATTCGCTCCCAGCTAAGTGACCGCCACCTCAATGACATTCTGCTCTTGTCTACCTCATCAATCGATCCAGACACTGAATCACTTCTCCATGGCAAACAGCACCAACTATCCCACTAATTTGCATGTCTCTTGATAAAACTGTTTTCTGCAGTCACTGATTTGCATGTTTTTCAATAAATTTCTAGTAATCTAGACACTGGTTTGCTTGCTTTTCTACAAAATATTTGTATATTGTCACAAACTGTTTTCTGCAGTCACTGATTTACATGTATTTCAATAAATTTCTTGTAATCTAGTCACTGGTTTGCCTGCTTTTCTATATATATATATATATATATATATATATATATATATATATATATATATATTGTCACAAACTGTTTTCGGCAGTCAATGATTTGCATGTTTTTCAATAAATTTCTTGTAATCTAGTCACTGGTTTGCCTGCTTTTCTATAAAATTTTTGTACACTGTCACTTTTGGGTTCTCTTTGGCACTCCGGCCCGCAGGCTACTCCTAGAAGCTTTCTCTGGCCCTCGCACTGAAAAGGTTGCCGACCCCTGTTTTAGATGCACCAACAGACTGTCACTTTTTAGATGCACCAACACAGACTGTCACTTTTTAGATGCACCAACAGACTGTCACTTTTTAGACGCACCAACAGACTGTCACTTTTTAGATGCACGAACGCAGACTGTCACTTTTTAGACGCACCAACTCAGACTGTCACTTTTTAGATGCACCAACAAACTGTCACTTTTTAGATACACCAACAGACTGTCACTTTTTAGACGCACCAACGCAGACTGTCACTTTTTACACGCACCAACACAGACTGTCACTTTAAAGACACCAACACTATCACTTTTTAGACGCACCAACAGACTGTCACTCTCACCAACGCAGACTGTCGTTTGTTCCAGCATGCATGGATGATTCAGGAACAAGCTACAGCCACGGGGACACATTTCTCGATTCTGGAAGCTGCCTGGAGTTCATCTGTGATGATGGAGACCTCGAAGTTGTCCCACCTCTAGTAACACATGCTGGCGGCGCAGGTAAAACTCTCAGGCTGCTAGGACTCACTCTTAGGCTGCTAGGACTCACTCTTAGCTCTTATGAATCACTCTCAGGCTGCTAGGACTCACTCTTAGGCTGCTAGGACTCACTCTCAGGCTGCTAGGACTCACTCTCAGGCTGCTAGGACTCACTCTTAGGCTCCTAGGACTCACTCTCAGCTCCTAGGACGCACTCTCAGCTCCTAGGACTCACTCTTAGGCTCCTAGGACTCACTCTCAGCTCCTAGGACTCACTCTAAGCTCCTAGGACGCACTCTCAGGCTCCTATGACTCTCTCAGGCTGCTAGGACTCACTCTCAGTTTACATAAGGTTTAGTTATGTGGTAGGAATGAGTCTCCTTGGTTACTAGTCAAATCAACCCTTCAGTCTGACCAAACCAGGACATCAACTGAGCTAAAAAGGGATAGGATTAATATAATAAAGGAAGAATGAGTCGCAGAATGGACGGCGTTAAGGAAGCGAAATTATGAATTGAAGATTTCGTGCTGGAGTGTCGGGAGAAAGACCCTGAGAAACTGACTAGGCGAGAGAGAGAGAGAGAGAGAGAGAGAGAGAGAGAGAGAGAGAGAGAGAGAGAGTGAGTGAGTGAGTATGTGTGTGTGTGTGTGTGTGTGTGTGTAAGACGTGGAGGGGGGTGGAGGAAGGAAGCCCCAGGATTAGATGGATGGACGTAGTGGACTGGTATATGAATGAAGATGTTTGAGTTGGGGGAAGGGCACCCTGATGACGAAGGACTGGGTGTCATGGAGGCGATTTGTTTGTGGCCACCTCCTTTAAGATTAAAAGTAAAGAAGCTCCCTAACACCTCTTCCTAGGCGATTTACTTTTTTATACGTTACTATCATCTTTTGTGTTCCTTAAATCATTCTAATATCGGCATACTCTGCTTAAGTAAGATGCGAAATAATGTCAACCAGCAGGATTTTAAAAAAAGTAAAAAAAAAAATAAATCGCTGATGAAGAGGTGTTAGGGAGTCTCCTTATAGAATGAGAAAACTGGCCTGTCTTTTTTTTTTTTTTTTCGCGCGGATTTTCAACCTCAATTTTTTACATCTGTCCAAAAACATACCTTTCGCTAAATATGGCGTCATTTGTTTTTATCACAATTCAAATTTCCGCGCACTCAGTTTTCACCTGTCATCTTTCCTTTCCTAGCATCCTTCTGCACTCCGGCATTCACAGTGCATAACCGCTCATTTTTCATCCCCATCCTTCCTCTCCTAGCGTCCTCCTGCATTTCGCCATTCACAGTGCATAACCGCCATTTTTCATCTCACATCCTTCCTTTCCTAGCGTCCTCTTGCACTCCGCCATTCACGATGCATAACCGCTCCTTTTTCACCTCATTTAGCGTCCTCCTGTACTTCGCCATTCACGATATTTGGCGGCTTATATTTCACCTCTCCCTGCTCTCCTAGCGTCCTCCTGCACTCCGCCATACACGGTGCATGGCGGGAGCTGCTTCTACTTCATCAGCGAGCAGATGACTTGGTGTGAGGCCCATCAGCACTGCCAGAGCCTCGGTGTATCCCTCGCCTACCTCAACTTCACGGACATGATGGACTACGCTCTCAATAATTTCAAAGATACGCGTGAGTGGGAACATGCACACTCTCTATCTATCTATCTATCTAACTACCTACTTATCTATCTGTCTGTCTGAGGAGCACGTGTGGAGTGACGCGTATGGATCGAGTGCGAAATGATGAAGTGCGAAGGAGAACTGGAGTTGTTCGGGAGATGGCTGGTAGAGTTGAGCAGAGGGTGTTGCGATGGTTTGGGCATATGGAGAGAATGGATAATGAGCGATTGGTGAAAAAGATAACTAGATCTGATGTGAGAGGTGTAAGGCTGAGAGGGAGACCACGATTAGGATGGATGGACAGTGTGAAGAGAGCGCTGGATGCGAGAGGGATGTCTGTTGAGCAAGGAAGAGTGGCTGTGCGTGACAGAAATAAATGGAGAGAAATTGTGAATGAATAAATGATGACGCAGCCCTGAGGGGATATTCTCCCGCATTTGGTCTGATTAGCTAGTCAGGTCAGGTGCGAGTAAGGGGATGGGTCTATTATGATGTGGCAGGGATAAACCAGCTCTGCTGTCGGGCCCTGCTGCGGATGTCACTGATTGCACTGTGCATTTGACCCTTGTGTGGTGTGGTGCGGTGAGGATCTGTCCCTTCTCCCCTTTGGGGCTAAGATGCGAATGACTGTGTTTGAATGGATGAGCAAATGGGGAGTGTGTTGTCCTGTCTCGGCTACCTCCCTTTCCATGGGGGAAGCAGCCTAGGTATATAGATAGATAGATAGGCCATATAATACTGCACACTTATCACTAATCATTGTAGTGTGATGTGCTGCGTGACTATTATCGACCCTAATAGCTTATGCAGCGTGACTATATTTATCTTATTTATTTTTTTATCGAGGCGAACATGCACTTGACATGTTGGTGATGAACGCAACATGTCCGGATAACATTTACTAACCCAAATTACCCCTCATACCCCCTCAGATACATGTTGTCAGTTAATAATGCTAACGAGTAAACAGATCATGAAGTAACGTTGCATTCAGCCAATCATCACCAACCAGTCAAGTGCATCTTCGCCTCGGAAAAAAATAAAAATAAAAAATGAGTTTTTTTTTTTTTAGTGTTTACCCTGCATAAATTTCTCTCTCACATAACAACTTTCACGCACTGGCAAGACATTTTTTTTTTCTTTAATCTTGACTTCTTGCATGGTTGACTATTAATTTCACGAAGCAGCTCCTCACACCAAGAATCTATGTAATCTTCGAAATTTGCATACGTCTACTATAATTTTGTAAGCACTTAATTTACCCTACGACAAAATTACATCATATTGCTAACTTTGGCTTAAAATTGCCAATCATGCCGTAACTGCTAGGTAAATGCTGGAAATGGTGAGGGGATTTTGAATTTGGCTCTCCGTTATCTTGTTTTTGTTTTCTTGGAGGGAATAATTTGCGGGCTCCTGGCCTTTGGTTCCTTCTTCCCTGGAAAAAAAAAAAAACATACTTGTGATCAGTGTGGTGATGTTTACTACTATTTATTAAAGCTTTTTTTTTTGGAGGGGGGGGGCGTCGATTCTACCCTACTTCCCAGGCGGGGGGGGGGGGGGCGTGGAGATGAAAGGAAACAACACAAAGTAATAAAACCATAAACCTTCTCTCTCTCTTTCTCAGACATGGTGAAGTCTCTCTCTCTCTCTCTCTCTCTCTCTCTCTCTCAGTGCCAAAATTACCCCTCTCTCTCCTTTTCTCCCTCCCAGACGTGTGGGTGGGGGCAAGGAGGCACACACAGGAGTGGATCTGGCTGGACGGACGGGATGTGGAGACGGACGAGTGGTTTGCAGACAAAGTGGGCCAACCAGACGATGATAAGGGTTGCAGCGTCGTGCACCACCACAGCGTGCAATTGATAGAGCCTAAGAAATGCGACGAAACGTATGAATTTCTCTGCCAGCGCACCTGAAGTGACTACGGTGCGGTTAAACTCAACTCTTTCACTCTAACTTGACCTGAAATTGCAGTGTCTCTATTCTGAATGCTAAATTGTATCTATATATTTTTTTAAATCTCTAACTCCAAATTGGCCCAAGACTGCCATCTCTCCACCCAGAATGCTGAGTTGCAGCTGAATTTTTCCTTTTTTTTTATTGGGATGGGATGAGGTTGTGTAGATCAGATATTCATCCTAAGGCGTTTAGTGAAAAAGTTTCTAGAGAAGGGAGAGGTTGTCTGCGGCCTTCATGGACTTGGAGAAAGCATATGACAGGGTGGATAGACAAGGATTGTGGAAAATATTAAGAACATATGGAGTAAATGGGAAGTTGTTGAATGCTGTGAAGAGTATGTATGAGGGTGCTAAGGCTGCAGTGAGTGTGGATAGTGAGCTGAGTGAGTTTTTCTATTTGAAAGTTGGGTTGAAACAGGGATGTGTCATGTCTCCATGGTTGTTCAATCTGTACATGGATGGGGTAATAAAAGAGATGCAAGGTAGGGTAGTGGATGTTGGAGCGGCCCTGGTGAGAGAGGGCAGTGTGTGGAAACTCCCTGTACTGTTGTTTGCAGATGATA